>NC_056739.1:278946326-279296326 GCF_019279795.1 Protopterus annectens
TTTCACATTCCCCAACTTGAAACTAAAAACCAATGCACTTGACAGCATCAGTAATGTATTTAGAGATGGCAGTTGCTGATCATCTACTCTACGTATCCTTCATACGTGCAAAAGCATGCAGTTTACACTTTACTTCACTTTTTCTATATAATACATGCATATGTAACGCAGTTAGTGAATCAACCATTAGGGCTGTGTTCTGTATATTCTTAAAAATACACACACTGACAGAATGTTTTAAAATGTTTGGGACATTACAAGCATTAATACCACACAGTCAAAATGAAGCTTACTTCTTTAGAGAGACAGGTGGAATGCTCTCAACCAAGCCTCTATGTCCATTTTTTCTTTTGTATTCCTATTTCTTTTAAAACCCCTACATTTGTGCACTGCCCACTACTCTCTCTATTTCACTGGCATCTTGTGGTGTCCTAGAATTATCATCACAACTGATAAAAATAAAAAAAAAAAAAAAAAAAAAATGAAACGCTACTGATTATCAGAAGAATATGTAACTGGTAAATGGTCAATATCTGCAACTTGTCTGGTGCTAATTGAATCATCACTTACCCCCTTTTATATAAAGAGGATTTCCCAATCTTCTTCTTCTTTCAGCTGCTCCCATTAGGGGTCACCACAACATATCAACTGTTTCCATTTCTTCCTGTCCTCTGCATCTTGCTCTGTCACACCAACCACCTGCATTGTCCTCTCTCACCACATCCATAAACCTCATCTTAGGCCTCCCTCTTTTCCTGTTACCTGGCAGCTTCATCCTTAGCATCTTTTTCCCAATATACTCAGCATCCCTCCTCAGCACATGTCCAAACCAACGTAGTCTTGCCTCTCTGGCTTTGTCTCCAAACCTTCCAACCTGAGCTGACCCTCTAATATACTTATTCCTAATCCTGTCCATCCTCGTCACACCCAGTGCAAATCTTAACATCTTTAACTCTGCCACATCAAGCTCCAACTCCTGCCTTTTTGTCAATGCTACTGTCTCCAGCCCATATAATATAGCTGGTCTCACTACCTTCTTGTAGACCTTCCCTTTCACTCTTACGGGTACTCATCGGTCACAAATCACTCCTGACACTCTTCTCCACCCACTCCATCCTGCCTGTACTCTCTTCTTCACCTCACTTCCACACTCACCATTACTCTGAACTGTTGATCCCAAGTACTTAAACTCATCCACCTTCGCCACCTCTACTCCCTGCATCCTCACCATTCCTCTATCCTCCCTCTCATTCACACACATATATTCTGTCTTAGTCCTGCTGACCTTCATTCCTCTTCTCTCTAGAGCATATCACCACCTCTCCAGGGTCTCCTCCACCTGTTCCCTACTCTCACTACAGATCACAATGTCATCTGCAAACATCATAGTCCACGGGGACTCCTGTCTGATCTCATCTGTCAACCTGTCCATCACCATTGCAAATAAGAAAGGGCTCAGAGCTGATCCTTGATGTAATCCCACCTCCACCTTAAAGACATTTGTCACTCCTACCGCAGACCTCATCGCTGTCACACTACCCTCATACATATCCTGTACCACTCTTACATACTTCTCTGACACTCCTGACTTCCTCATACAATACCACAACTCCTCTCTAGGCACCCTGTCATATGCTTTCTCTAAATCCACAAAGACACAATGCAACTCCTTCTGACCTTCTCTGTGCTTCTCCATCAACACTCTGAGAGCAAACATCACATCTGTAGTACTCTTTTCTGGCATGAGACCGTACTGCTGATCACTAATCATCACCTCCCTTCTTTACCTAGCTTCTACTACTCTTTCCCATAACTTCATGTTGTGACTGATCAGTTTAATCCCTCTGTAGTTACTACAGCTCTGCACATCACCCTTATTCTTAAAAATCGGTACCAAAACACTTTTGCTCCATTCCTCAGGCATCCTCTCACTTTCCAAGATTTCATTAAACAATCTAGTTAAAAACTCCACTGCCATTTCACCTAAACACCTCCATGCTTCCACAGGTATATCATCTGGACCAACAGCCTTTCCATTTTTCATCCTCTTCATAGCTATCCTTACTTCCTCCTTACTAATTCACCGCACTTCATGATTCACTATCCGCACAACATCCAACCTTCTCTCCCTCTCATTCTCTTCATTCATCAACCCCTCAAAGTACTCTTTCCATCTGCTCAACACACTATCCTTGCTTGCGAGTACGTTTCCCTCATTATCGTTTATCACCCTTACCTGCTGCACATCTTTACTAGCTCGGTCCCTCTGTCTAGCCAATCGGTACAGGTCCTTTTCTCCCTCCTTAGTGTCCACCCTTTTATACAACTCTTCATACGCCTTTATCCTTAGCCTTCACCACCTCTCTCTTTGCCATGCACCTCATCTCCTTATACTCGTCTACTTTCTTCATCTCTTTGACGATCCCACTTCTTCTTCGCCAACCTCTTTCTCTGTAAAATTTTGCCAAATCATACATGCAGACAACAGTACAGAAATAAAGAGGATTTCTCAATACCACCTCTTAAATTTCTAACACCTACTTCACTGTAAAATAAATATTTAGAGTCACGCTTGTTAAAGAGTGTTTCATCTGCCTCTGTAAAGATGGGGACATTTTCTTTATTTTACTTGTTTGGAATGTAATGATATTAATGTCCTAAACGTTTTAAGCCTCCTGCCAATGGGCATAATTATACTTTTAGTAATATGCAAATTGCAACATCAGTGGTTTATTTAGTACAGTGCATTGCATGTGCATTTTAAAACAATAGAAAAAAAAACTATTAGGTCAAACTGCATATTTGCAAGCATCTGAATATGAAAGCGAGAGTGTTTTCAGCTGTGCTATATATGTAAATCAGTGACTTTATCAAGTTTCTGGCATTCAAGACTGTACAGCAATGAAGAGGACAGGATTTCAATGCAAGATTGGAAGCTATGAAATGTCTTGTTGGCAAAGTCTTAGTTTGAATGAGATGTTATCAAATAACTCTATACTGAATCCAAGGCTACTTTAAGCATTAAGTTTAGCTATAAAAAGTGTAGAGCGTAAGTGGTTCTGTTTGTTCTGAACTACTACCGCTGGGTAATAAAAAGCTTACAATTTTTCCATTTATATCTTACTGATTTACTTAATAAACAGGCAAGTTTTTTTTTTTTTTTTGCTTGTAAAATATGGCTAGTGGCTAAAAAATAAAGCAGTACTGAAATGCGGTTTTAAAGCAGCCATTACTCTTGGTGATAAGGGAATGACACAAACTGCTGCTAGAATGAAGTCTCAAAAATCTACTTTTATTGAGAAAGTCACCTATGAATGTGGCATCTTAACTTATAATGTTAATGCTAAATTATTACTTCAAGGACAGAGCATAAACAGTTATGTATGTGACAAAAACATATTTGGGGGAACAACAAACTGACTTATGGTGGCTAGCACCAGCTTTGCTAAAAGAGCTACTCACTCAGGAAATTGCAGGTAACTTTTATCACTAGAGACATACAAGAAAGAAAGGGAACTGTAAATGCCTGACTAACCTGGAAGTGTAAGAACCTCTTGGGATGTTTTCTGATCTTGGTATAAAGTGAAAAATCCAAAAGATCCAGACAGCACATATTACAGGGTAGGATAGGAGACTTTGTGAATTCTGTTTCTCATGATAAAAGAATTGATTCCACCTGGCTTATAATTTGTGTGATGCCTCTTTTCTTCTGACAACAAGGGGGTTAAAATTAGAAAGCCAGAATTCCCATCTCTGTGGACTTCCTAGACAATTCTTTAGTGTATTCATTTTGTACCATGTTTGTGTTTTTTGAAGATTTATCGCCCATGCATGTACCTTTTGAAGAGTTGTGGTATTTGGAATAGTTGAAAGAGTGTTTGAGGAGCACAGTAGTTTCACTGTGTGAATGTACAGCAGTACAACCCTACTATAGTGGTTTGCGGTGACTGATAGCAGGTTGCCAGCTCATAGCAATATTTTCTTCTTCTGGACACTTCCAAACATCCTTCAGGAGGTTCTTGGAAGGTAGACCATCTGCAAGCAGGATGTCTGAAAGAACCTCTGATTTCAAGATACTATTTGTACAAAGCTTATGTATGTTAGTTGAAAGGAAATTGGACAGCATTGCAACAGAATAATGCTGAATAGCTTGGGTTGCTTGCCAAGTCTGGAAAGGGCAAATTAGTAATCAAGATGACCTGATAACTCTACTTCTAACCAACCAACTGAAAGCAAGGGTAGATGAATTTAGGCCATCTGACAACAAAGTAGACTTCAACCAAGATATATCCCAGCCATACCAGCAGAACCAAGTAATCATGATGAGGTGGTAACTTATCTTCATCTATAGCAAACCTGCATGAGATCAGAGTCCACAAACAGCTCCAGGAATTCCATCTTATTCATGAGGCTATGCAAGAGCATGCAATAGTTAATTGCCTACAAAGCAAAACAGAAGGTTACAGCTAAGCATTTATCATTTCCACCTTGAGTCACTATCAGGGAGATGGTGGTTTGCAACAAGATCATAGCTGAATCCCTATGGTATGAGTCTAAAGAGCATGGAGGTTAAATTTATACTTTCCTACTAATAAAAATACATGCCACAGCAAGTATAAGCATTTGACGGTGACACCCACTTTACAGTAATCTACAAACTTGGCTAGCCAGAAGTCTTGCTTTGTGGTCTGGAGGTCAGAAACATAAATGGTCAAACAAAAGGGGTCCTAGTATGGGGCTTGGTGTAACATCACTTGTTACCTATATACTCTTTGATGAGGCACCTTCTAGCTTGCACTATGTGGGTTCTGTCCTTTAGCTGGTTTGCTATCTATCATACCACACAGATCTATTTATCATGCATTTAACTTACAAAATATACAAGGGGTATGGTGTCAAAGAAACTGTTGGAGGTCTAGTCTGATGAGTTTGCTAGTATGTTGGCAATATCTACCAGGCCAGATGGTGCCATCTTGAATAAGTTCTGAGCAATGCTGGGTGTTCTTAATTTCCTAACAGAAGAAATATTTGCTGTTGTCTTAAGCTTCAGATGACAACCTCAGTTCATGGACTGCCATAGTAATTCTGACTTTTGAGTAAATTTTCTACAGGAC
The DNA here is from genome assembly GCF_019279795.1 of Protopterus annectens. Classification (NCBI taxonomy): domain Eukaryota; kingdom Metazoa; phylum Chordata; order Ceratodontiformes; family Protopteridae; genus Protopterus; species Protopterus annectens. Next base: position 278,951,441 of record NC_056739.1, read on the forward strand.
GGCATTGTTACCTCACAGCAAGAGGCTCTCCGGTTCGATTATCGCCTGTGCTGCCTTTTGTGTGGAGTTTGCATGTCCTCCCTCCATTTGTGTGGGTTTCCTCCAGATGCTCCATTTTCCTCCCACTTTACAAAGACATGTGTCCGGAGTGTTTCTCCCCAGGCCTCTGCTGAAAATTGGCTTCGTTCCAAGTCGGACTTTCCCGGTTAACAAATGTTAAATAAATAAATAAATGTTATCATTGTTTGAGGGTCCTTAGATATGCCATATACTTTGAGTTTTTTCTTTCATTGCAGAGTTTTATTTATACTGGTAGACAACCAGAGAAATATGGTTTTAAACCTCCCATTATATTTAGATCTGGTAGCTGCTGTCAGTTCTGCACATTTATTTAAATGGGCATAGAACACAGAGGCAATGTGTGGGGCTATGCTGAAATGAGTGAATTCTAGAACTCCACAGAATTTAATAAAATTTGTATGTTTAAAATCCATGAATTCTGAGTTAGTGGCATCCTACATTTAAGGTATAGGTGCTACAATTTATTGATAAGTAGTTAAAGACTCCCAAAACAATGGACTTTTTGTTTACATGGAGTTTATCAATTACACATGAATTTCAAGGGACATAGACAGTGATATGTAACAGGCTATAAACTGATAGTTGATTTTGTTTAATGTGATTTAGAGCTCAATAATCTCAGTACGTGGGTCCCAAAGGATGTGTCTAGAGGTGGTATGGTCCATAACAAATGTAGAGATGCCATCAGATCTAAATGCATAGTAACTGCAAAACCCAAACGTGAAAGGAGTGTTTTCTGAAAATTTAAACAAATTTTAGTAATTACACAAACATGGACGTGTTCCAAATGCAGGAGAGGGTCAAGGTTGGGCACCTTGTTGTTGAGACTTCTGGTATAGAGCAGTGCTACCTTAATATGATTTTGTTTTGAATTTGATACGTTACTTATGTTACAATGTCCATCAGCTGAACTCTGCCTAAAAATGCACTATGGGGACAGCAAAAATATTAGCTAGTATGTGGAAGACTTGGAACAAGAGGTGCAGGCCATCCTTGGTAAAGCAAGTAGGACTGCCTAGCATCTTGTCTCACAATGACACACACTAGAACTGCCTGCAATGACACCACCTATTTTAGCCAATTGTTGAAACCAGCTATCTTTTCTTAAGTATCATTTGTGAAGAAGAAAGGATTCTGTTCAAGACCAGAGTCTTACATGCACTTGTAACATGACAAATCTCTTTGGATATCCCTCAGGATTTTGCATGTTGAACTTTACATGATTTTCATGGGACATAGTGGGTGACACCCACATGGACCACCACATCATCACAGGCAACTCACGATCACCCTTTCTTTGTTCAGCCTAGTGAGTAGAGAATCAATATGTCTGACCATAGTCACCAAACACTAAAATGTTTTTATTTGTAGAGTGGTGTTGTGTACTAGATCAGGGAGGATTAATATCCTGGTGACTTTGCCAGAACTATGCCAAAAGGTAATGTGGTGGCAGACGTTTGCTGATATCTACTCTTTGTGGCTCTAGGAGGCTTTGGTAAGTGCATTCAGCCTCAGCACAGGACATTTTAGTGTGGGTTGGTGTAGTGTGTTGTGAATGTGTGTGCTGCTCCCAGTCTGTGTACTTTTGTGAGTGTAAAGTCTCTATGTTAGGTAAATACTTGAATCGCTCACAAACAGAATGTGTTTTACTTAGTAAAAGTTCACTTCTGTGAGCATTAGGTAGCTGCACTGCCTAAAGATGCAACGTACTATAAGGCTGGCAGCAGAAGGGATTCAGGCAGGCTGGCCCACCATTTTAGTATAGGGATTTTGGGAATTAGTTTGAATATGCATTGTACTATTGTCAGTTATATTAGACAGGTCTTGGTACATTCTGTGGGGGAAATAACTAGTTGTGCTAAGTAAATATTGATTTGCACAATTCAGAGCAACAAGAAGCAACTGCAAGTCAATTTTGCTGAAGTAGAGCAGCTAAAGGCTATTTAGATGAGGTGTGTGTAATGTGGCTCATTCCACAACTGCAGGCAGCTGTCCATATGGCAGATGTTGTGAATCACATTAATCAGTATTGAATTTGGGTAGGTTATGTAGTCTAAGTCAAAATATAGCTCATGTCAACTGCATTTGTGCAACCACGTTTAATTGTACAAAGTACAAAGAGCAGCTCCATGCAAACAAAGGCAGTTCATAACCTAAAGAGGCAGAATGCTTGTCAATAGGCTCTAAAACAATCAAAGGTTTACAAATGGCTAGGTTCTTTCTCCAATCTCACTAGATTAAGTCATAGCAAATCTCAGCAAGATTACTAATAATCACCAAAAAAGTATGCACATTTTCTAGTCAACTCAGTAGGAACATAAATTGTTCTTATCCCATGTCTTGAAGGGCTATTTCAGTCCAGTCCAGTGGAAAACTTTAATAATCAGTAGCTTTGTAGCCAGGTATGCAGCAGCTCATAGCAAATGAGCTCTAGGACATGCAATGCTCTATACACAATCACTGATCACACGTAATTGTTCAACAGCTTGTTGTAATGGCTACTACTTATATATTCGGACTATGACAACAGTTTCATACTAGCTTGCTTCGTGAATTTATATTTCACAATATATTTTTTCTGAAGATACATTATTTAACCAAAAACATGGCATGGCTACAGAAACTTAATGGCATTATCCTACACTTGTATGTATTTACAGCAAAAGTCAATTAAAAAGTTTTTTTTCTCATTTTATTCATGGTGGCTTTTTTATCCTTTGAGGTGATATTCAGTCAGTAGAAGAATTTATAATTTTACTGAAAATTTATCAGCCTTTTAACACTAGTTTCAAAGAAATGTTCACTTAGGTGTAAAAATATTTAACAACAAATTGTCTAAGAAATTGTTCAGATAAGTAAACTTTGTTTTGCTTTCCTTTTGGCTGCTTTCCCATTGGCATGTATGCTGTGAAAGGGTGGAGCCATCCAATATTCAGGTAGTCTGGCTTAGCCCCCCTGATTGGGGCTGAATGGCAACTCACTGTCCATGATTTTAAAACCAACATCCAACCTTCTACTCCAGTGGCAGCTTGAATCATGTAGAGGAGCTTCAGTATTTTTTTTCACAGTCCTAACTTCTCACATGTGCCAACATCAGTTTGTGAAGCTCGGTGGGCAGTGCAGAGAAATCATGAGCACATACATGCGCCACTCCATACAACAGTCACAGCTTCACCATCCTCTTGACCTTAGCGAGGCATCCTCCCTCTTAGCTCTGGCCTCCACTAGAGCTCCATTACAGAGATGTCCACCAAGGTCCCACCTTCCCACCATGCTATCAAGCGCAATGGTATCTAACCAAACTCCAATGAACTGGGCGATATTCTCAACTTTAGTTTTCTATGCTACTGGCATGGCTGGAAGAGTAGATAGTAATAAAATGCTGGCTTACAATAGCTGTCATCTATTTTATGTGGAGCATTAACATCCCCAAAACCTTATTTCAAAGGGTGGGGTGAAACACAAATGAAAATGCATACAGCATTTCAGCATTGCTATGGGCAAATGACAGACTTCTACAGTTAAACATTTATATTAAGTAAAATTCCAGTACAGATTTGGATCTGGTTAGACCATTTCCATACACTGATATTAGAGACCAGGTATAAGCCGTGTCACTTTAAGAAGAATAGAAATAATAATGCAGGCCTCTGTTATGAAATGTAAATCTTCAGAACTTGAAATAATTGTGAAATTCAAATGGTGGTTATTATTCAGTAACAGACCTGTATTTGAAAATGTGTTTTAAACCTTTTTTACTTATAGATGGCACCTCATCTTTACATACAGAAAAGCAATGTCAACTGTGATCCTATCAAATAATATTAGGGGCAAAAATCAGCTGTTTTAATTGTAATATGTATAATGATACAAATGTTTCTGACACTGCTTCATTCTGAGACAGCAGTTAAGTATGTTTTTTAGTAGGTTTGCTAGCTGCAAAGTTAAGGCTGTTGAATTGCAATCTGCAATTGGCAGAAAATGTATGTGGGGAATATGGAGTGATGTCTCCATGTACAAATTCATTAACATAAAAGTTATAAAACAATGTCAGTAAGAATAATGCCTTATGTAGGCATGTTACAGAATGTAAACTGGATAGGATTTTTAAATTTCAGGTTCTGAGGAGACTGAACATAACCACAGTAGTGAATCAAATAGCTACTGTAAGAGAGTAACTGGTAACTGTATTTTGATTTATCAAAGGGATTTAGATTTAGCAAGCCTGACAAGAAATAAAAATAAATTCAGAAGTATACAAAATGTTTTAGATTGAATTGCCTTGACTGCATTGTATTTGATCTTGCATATTTTATGAACATTGAGCTAAAAGAGAGTTAATAAAGGGTTTTTTCCAAATGTTTAATTGGAAATTGTTTGTGTACAAATACTGATGCATTGAGGCAATATTTGTGAATCTGAAGAAGAACATGTTGATTCAAAAGCTTACTCATTTTGAATAAAAAGGATTATATTATTTATACTACATTTCCAAGTACTGTTGCTCATTTATTTAATTGTGTTTTGCAGTATTTTTTTTTCAAGTAGTATGCTGTCTATGTATATTTAGTCCGGCTCAACATTAGCTAATTACTTAAAATTTTCTCCCAAGTCCTGTACGGAGTAGTTGACACTGAAATTTTATTAGATTAATAATGATGCTCATCCTTCTGGTGAGGATAGGACCAAATACTTTTTTTTGTTCCCTCCACCCTTGCTTCTTACTCTTCTGGTCTTCTACCCTATTGCCAGGTCTACCAGCCCCACCCTTCATCCCTGTAATAAGACTGATTTTTTTCAGGCTGGGAACAACATGGAACTTAAAGGTGTCCTTGTGGTCTTGCTAGCAAAAGCTTCTGTGAGGGAGAGTTTTTTTTTATGTTATGACCTGCCCTCTTGTCACTTCCCCCTTCTCTACACCCACCCCAGAATGGTCTGGGGGCTACTCCCCTCTTCAAGGACTATGCCACCCCTCAGAGTGCCAAATCAAAGGCCCTTCTCCCAAAATATGCATGCCTATCCCTGCCTGCCTACCAGCACTTTAGACACCTGAGCCACTAAATGAACCTAGGTCACTTGGGTCATAGTTAGGACTTTAGTCCTCTAAGCCACAGCACTAACTCAAGAGACTAAATACTTTTGTGCAGTTCTGATTCCATTGCTGCAAGCTTTTTAAACAGTAAAGACAGTTGCATTGCCTTTCTGTGATGGTAGGAGGTGATGTTACATAACTGATGGTAAGGTTAACCTATGATGTCATGAGATTTGGCTCTAGGAAGAGTAAACACTATGTGTAGTTATCAGAAGCAAGGACATGGGTATACTTCTCAGAGAGGCACTTAATTCTGTTTTGCTGCAGAAGTCACAAAGAAAAGGAATAAGTTATATGGAGAAAAACTCTCAACAATTAAGGGTTTGATGCAAGTTTTATCTACCAACTAGCTAGAAGCAGTAGAGTTACACTGATACATTGTCACCACTGTGATGAGGCAATTTAAAGAGTTGGCCTTGGTACCTCATTCATTAACTCAAGGGGTCAACAACCTGATGCAAACCTAGTGTCCAGAGTAAGATTAGCCATTTCACTACACCTACTGCACCTGTCACATCCTTTCAGTCAACAAACTCCCTTCTACCAACCTCAGAAGTGCCTTCATTTTTTCAAGTACATTTCATATTAATACATTAACCAAACATTTTATTTACAAGACTAGAGTGCTTATAGAGAGTACAAAGCAGTGTCAATAAGGCACATATTCCTCTGTGTTATTTGTGCTGTTTTCTGTACATATAAAATTGCAGTTGTAATGAACAAAATATTTATGGTGTGATACATCACGTGTTGCATTTTTAATGGGGGAGCTCTGCAAGTCTTAAAAGTTCAAGATGAAAATTCGCAAGCTAAGGCACATTTTCTAAGAGTTTTCCCTGCATACACATAATACAGTATTTTAGAAACGTTTGCTCTTCTGTGGTGATAACAGTGCAGAGTTTAGGATAAAGACGGTATTCTGAGCACCAGGTTAAGTCTATGTTGAGGCACTTTGCATGTTCCTTACCTATACATAAGCACAACACACTTTGTGATTGAAAATATGGGCTTTTAAGTGCATTTTCTGGTTTCCAAACTCAAAACATGTATGTACGAAATCTTGAAATAGTGGGTGTAAATATATGGCAGGATGTGCAATGTGCTGCTATAAGCATCAGCCATGGCCAGGTACTGGCTAACACATTACAGGCTTGGCTAGAGCAAGGAAACACAAACTTGGCTAGCTTAGTGAAGAAATCAGCAGCTTGAAACACCTCGTTCAGAGAGGAATTTCTGCTTACAAACAAGTCCTTTCTCACCGTTACTCCTATGTTACTAACATAAATGTATTCCTTTTTTTTTTTTTGGAGTAAAATGCTTTCCTTCATTTTTACTGTCAGGGTATATCGGAGTCCTCCATGCTAAAACTGCTCCTTCTACTGCTTGCTTTGGATGCACCAGGAGACGTAGCAGATAGGAGAGGATCGGCACACAAAGGGGAAAAACTATCATCCATCAACATATACTCAAGGTCTTTATGGGAAGCATTGTTGAAGGAAATGTCAGTCAGATTTGGCAGTGAATTTTGGTATATTGCATTATCACAGAGCTCCAATGTATCTGCGAAGTCCAGCTTAGGATAAGATGAAGCAGAAGCAGGAATTTGCTGTTGATGATGAAGATGATTCTGTAGCTGCGATGAAACTGCTAGTTTCTCCTCCATTGTATCTTCCCGTTTCACAAACTGCCTAGCGAGTTCTGCAGTATTGATGCCTGTGGGCGAGGCAGTAGACAAACCGTGAATCTGTGCCTGCATTTCTAACTCCTGTCAAAAGAAGCAAAGAAGTGGTAAATACAGGAAACTTGCCAAGAAGCAGCCACCAGAGAGAATTAAAGGAATTAAAAATAATCTCAGCCTCAAACGAACAACTCCTTTAATTGCACAAGATAATTACAATAGTGTTTTCCTCTCATACAGCATTCAACTAAGACTTTTTTAGAACAACTCTGCAATAATCAGATGCTATAAATGCATACAAAATTGTGTCTTATGAAAAATGCCGACAGTGTCATTTCTTGTCAAAACACTACAAATTCTGGTCACTTTACATAAGTTTCATCCTACTAGGAGTTCTTTGTTTCAGCAGAAACACAGGAAATACACTACAAATATAAAATATACAAATATGTTGGCACACTCTTTAGTATACCATTAAACAATGGATGAAAACAATGCTTTGTATAGGGCTATAACGATGCATGACCTAGAAGGCCTTCACAGTTAGTGTGTGAAATGGGTAAGACAGACAGTGGAGGATGGGATTACAGCATCGTATTAAAGAGGCAGAAAATGAGTTGGCAGGTAAAACTAGAAAGCTTACCCACTCACAAGGTTTAAATGACCATATTAATTTAAATTATTAATTTAAAATGAGTGTTTAAACTGAGATTTCTGTGGTGAACACCCCATTTTACTGAGAACTGTTCCCTTGCATCTTGGTACTTTTTCATATTTTAACAAGAAACAAGGCTATTGGTGTTTTGTTATCACATGGCATGATAAACGTGAGATTGAGACATTTTTATTTTTAGTTGTACTTGTTCTTGACATTAGTAAGTGGTGTTGATTTGTTTTATTAATGGGAAATGTTTAAATATGTTTCAGAGCAACATTCTTCACTTAGATGGCTTGTTTAGCTTTACAGGACATACAGAACTGATGTGTGAGAGTTTAAGATAGTCATAAATCTCCTCTTCTGACAAACATCAGTGTTCTTGTGTTATTTAAAGCATGTTTAGCCCTGGCAAAGTAGCTAGTTGGTGCCTTCACTTTTTTGCCCACTGTCATACCTTTTTAATCACGCTACGTGCGTACTAGTGCAACACACTTTTGAGCAACTTTTCCTATGATCTGGTTCACATCAGAAAAATTTCACATTTTTGTCAAGGCAACAATCTGTCAGCAAAGAACCAGGCCATTTCCTTTGTTCTCCAGTTTGCTATTCTAATAAAAAAAGATTTTCAGTCAATTCATTGTGGAGGGCTCTTCTGTACTTTGCTTTATTATACAAGTATCTTAGGACAGTCTCATGACAATTGAAAAGTGACGTGAAAGGGTTTGAATGGTCATCTGAGACAGAATGCAATACAATACAATACAGTTCTGGTAAGCTAGGAAACTATAGAAACAAATGAATCTATCAGTTATCCTATTAATTTTACATTGTTTATTCACATACATATAAGAAAATGTCCATTTCTTAAACACTGTTTGGAAAAGAAGCATTTCTTTGTCAGCCTTTCCTGCAGAATGACTATACAAGGCACTGTCATGTAAAAAATTGCATTGTTTTCTGTAAGTGTTAAACCAAAATGTCAAAGGATGCTGGACATTATGCTGATATTGCAAAAAGACAAATGTAAAGGCAAAAACAGCGCCAACAAACTGCAAGGCTCCACCTGAAGCTCAGAGCAACAACAAAAAAAAACTCTCTTAAGGTACTGTGGAGGTAGACAGGAATATTTCACTCACTGGAACACCCTGGAAATTAAAAGAGAAGACTTTAACTGGGTAAAAAAAAACACAGCATTTTTCGTCCTGCTCTGATCTGATGAAGTCCTAAGAGCAGGATGAAAACGAGATGATTCAGTTAAGCATTTAGGTGTTTTTTTTTATTCACTTAAAGTCTACTGTTTCAATTTCCTGGGTGTCGCAGTCAGTGAAATATTCCTGTCTACCTCCACAGTGCCTTAAGAGTGTTTTACTATGCTGATTAAACTTCACAAATGTATCATCCAGAAAATTTGTGAAGTTATTTATTTTTTCTTTAAATTGATACACCCTCCTTAGTCTCAAATAGCTGTTGGACTCCTTGGTCCTTTACTTACCATTCTTCATTTAGGCTCTTTCCGAGTTATACTGGTGCAAAAGGTTGCTACAGGTGGTGTTACTGGGCTCAGTGCTGCACTGGGTTGTGCACTACATTTTTGTTTGTAGTAGCTCTTGTTTTTGTTTATAGTAGTAGTGCTTGTTATCTCTTGGTTTTCTTTTCTGCTCGTCACAGAACTGCACCATCCTACATGGCAACTATTGTGCCCCTCTTCTCTCACTAATTCAGGTAATCTAACATATTTCAATTATTTGGGGTTTGAACATCAGGCTGCAACCCTGCAGTAACATTTGTGGCACCAGCGGCTATAACTTTGTGTTGCTGAACTGCTAGTTTTTGTGACACCCAAGCATGTAACTGCCACATACTACGTGCTAAGTTTTGTGGCACCCATGTCCATTATTTGTCATTTCTTGCGATATAATAATAATAATAATAATAATGATAATGAGAACATTGTTACTGTGTTTCTTTCCATTTTTTGCTTTGACTCTGCATCGCTTTCTGCGTTATTCCAAACTACCCTTGCTGTATCTTGTAACTGACAGCTGATCCTGGGGACAGGATTCCAGGACCTCTACAGTATGACCAGCTACAAGAATGGAGGTTAAACCATCTTCTCCTTCCAAAATCACAAAACTGGCTATTGATGTCCACAAGTATGCATCTGCTGAGAGAGTAATGCCTTGTCTGTGTTTTGGTGGGACATGCCTGTCTCCTTTAGCAAGATGGCCTCCAAAACCATTTTGTTCAGAGTCTTTGTGAATTTTGAAATGGGGGGGGGAGGATCTAAAGATGCCTCACCAAGGCCTACAGCCTCAAGCCATTCCTACCAACCCTTCTCTTTTTGGTGCATTTCGTCCTTCGGAGGGAGACAGCTTACAATGAAGAGGAGGATGCCATGGCAGAATGGGTCTACTTCAGAACAGCGAATGATCAGATGATCGAACGCTGTTAGAGCAAACACTACATGCCGAACCGGCAAAATAGCAAATGACCGGAACAGCAAATTTTTTCCCAGGGAAAGAAATTGCTGGGCCGGCCGTCCGGGTTGTGCCGTTTCCTCCAAAGTAGTCTGATCTCGGAGTTGGTATATTTAAGTAGGGGGGGTGGGGCGAGCAGCCCCTCACATGGGCTGTTATTTAGTGGGGTTTTTTTGTTTTGTTTTTCTGGAAACAGCGATTTTTTCCCCTGGGGAAAAAAAATCGCTGTTCTGGTTGTTAGCTGTTTTGGATTTTTGACATTTAGGGGTCGATATAACAACGTTCAATCATCTGATCGTTCATTGTTATACTATAGACCTGGTAGAATAGGTAAAGACTTCCAGTTTCCTCCATAACAAACACCTTTACAAAGTACACAACCTAAATCCAACAGCCTTAAGAGGAAATCTCTGACAAACACTACAGCTGTTGACATCTTCAGGGCCTAAACAAAAGATAACACATATGGAAACCCTTATATGGAGTCAGAAAAACACAAGAGAATCTGCCTGCTTTCTTGCAGACTGGCATACAGCTGAATATAGCGGATACAAGGCTATAATTAACACTAGTCAGAAAAACAAGAATTAGTCCTCAATGGAATACTTATCTATACTGATCGCAAAGCAGACTGAACAACAGTATCCTAAGTATGTAAAAGTAGCACACATGCTGTGAACTATGGCAGAATAGATCTAAGATGGCACAGGAAGATATCATGTTTATAAAGGGTAAGTACTAATATCCTTGAAAGATGACCATCTGCCATGCCTAGAGTGGAAAGGATGCTGAGCTCTGGAGGTTGTACTGGACATCTGGTCTTCTGTGGGGATGAAGTCCAAGATCCGAATGAAGAAAATCTGTTTTTGGAGAATATTTAGTAATCCTTAGGACTTCTTTTATGCTTCTTAATGATTCAGCTCCAGTAACATCAAACAAATACCATGGTGTTTGGAATGCAATCTTATCTTTGTCTTCTGATTCCAAACTTGAACATTACTGTAAATGCTTCTACCTTTATAGAGAAAGTAGAGATAAGTATTGTGGCATTTAACTATGCACTCCCTTACAATGACTTGTATACCTCTCAACTGTCCAGATTTTCAGAGAATGTCCAGATTCAGGTTTTTGCTTCTTTTTTCTGTTCTACTTAACACTTATGGTTTTCTGGCAAACCACTAATGATTAAAGCCACTAGCTAATGGAATACATTTGAATTTCAGACTTATCACTCAGAAAATGCAAATTGACACAAATTGTGTAATTTTAGTAAACTTTCTAAGTTTATGAGAGCAATATTTAAAATATGTCCATATTTTGGGGCCTTTGTCCCACCATTATTTTAGGCTTTTTCCAGAATTCTTGCGCTAAGAAGTTGAGAGGTATGAATGAGTGTGTACAACAAATTAACTAAAATAAAATGCCATATAAAAGCTGTCTTCATTCTTGTCTTCTGATGTTTGACCGTCAGTACAGAATCTTTAATTAAAATAAGACAGATTGTTACTAAAGACTGCCTCGCCCACCAATAGTCACAATCTACAAACTCTCCTAAATCATGTATGTTGGTTCCTTCTGTTATCATAACAAGAAAGCAACATCCTTCCTTAAAAATCAGTTATCCAGTCCTTCACTCCATCTTCCTCTACTCATCTGTCTACAAACTTCTGAACCTAAACCTCTAACTAAATCCAAAGATAAACCCTGTAGTTCCATTTTTATACTACTTTTTACCCAGAATAAATATAACGCAAGTACTTTTGTCCCAGGAAACGCATGTGTTTGTGCGTTTTTTGCATCGTGCAGCACTGCTGGGCTAAGGTTAAACTTTTCCAGGTGTCAGAAAGTCTACTCTTCAAATTTCCCATTAGAACTAGTTGGTTTCTCAGTAGTAGCACTAAAATCTGAACCACTATGATTAGCATTTGCTCTAGAACCTGCTGGAAAGCACCAGGAAGCCTTAAACTGATATAAGCACTCAACTCTCCCTGTTAATAAGGAGAAAGTATTCGTAGGCACTAAACAGCCTATAATTGCAAAGTACATTGCAAAGGTAAGGGAAAACAGCTCTTGCACTTTACAAAAAAGCACCTAAACAGGCATGTCCAAGGGTCAGCTTCCGGTGATTTCTCCTGTCCACCTGGTGAATCTGGACATACTGGGGCAATGCAGCAACTGCCTCATGCACACAGACAACCCTCTCCTCCTATCACCCAACACTACAACCTGCGAGAGATGCACTTACATAGCCAAACTGGAAGCAAAGCTCTCTCCAGCCAAGATTGTGCTAGACAGTCAAGAGGAGAAGGTCAACACCTGCACTTTACCTCAAACAACACATAGCCCTTCAAAACCCACACCATCAACACCCACACATAGCAACACTAAACCCACATATGTGGGGGCCCTTTACATTAACCTGCCCAAGCAACAAGGACCTCCAAAGCTGAAACGCAAACAAACACCAGTCACAACCAAAGGGACACATAGCTCACAACACCAGTGTACCACCCAACATCCCCTAAGGCAAAGACAACGTACCCAACACTTTAGCCATAGGCGACTCTCTAGTCAGGCACACTGATGTCCCACTCACCAAGCTGAACAAGGAGAAAATTACAGTCAGTTGCCTGTCGGGTGACAGGATCCACCACATAACGCATGCACTCAAGTCACTCCACAACAAGTACAAATATGACTTTGTCATTGTCCATGTTGGAGTGAATGACTTGAGACATACCTCACAGGACTAGATGAAAAGAGACATGGGAAGAGCTATCAGATCATGTGGCCCAGGCAGGTATGACCCTAACCCTGAGTAGCATCCTGCCTTCGCCCAGAATGATACCACAGTAGAAGGACAAAATGATTGACTTCAACAATTGGCTAAGCTTCTGGTGTCATTCAAAGGGGGATCCAGTATCTGTCTGCCTGGGACAACATGATCGACAAACCATGATGCTTTGCCAGAGATGGTCTGCACCTGTCGCCTCTGGGATTCAGGGTACTGGCTAAAGCTCTTGCCACCCCTAGGTTCAAAGGACAAAACCACCACCATAACAGATGCAAGAATGCAAAATCTGAAGGTAATGCTACTCAATGCCAGAAGTCTAAACCTCAAAATGCACTCTCTCGAGGCACTCCTAAAAATGGAGAACATCGATATCTGTGCAGTAACTGAGACCTGGTTCAAGGCTCCAGAGAGCACCCCTGCAATACCAGGCTACAACTCTTACCAAACTTTTCGGCCACCAAACCAAGACCGAAACATTAAAGGTGGAGGAGTGTCCATATTCACACCTCCAGGCTAGTTGCCCAACACAATGCATCTGAAATCCTCCAGGTGCAACTAACACTAGGTAAGACTGCAATCCAAATTGTAGCATGCTACAGATCCCCCACTATGCCCCAAGATTCTCACTACACCTTTCTAAACATACTGGAAAATGTTAAGATACAACCAAACACCCTAATACTGGGTGATTTCAACTACCCTGCCATTAACTGGGAAAAACTACTCGGGTACCAACACCTTTTCTCAACGGTTCTTGGAATTCATAAATTCCAATGCACTGGATCAACTAATCCACTGTCCCACCAGCGGCTCCAATCATCTAGACCTGCCATTACCAACATGGGAGATAGATGCTCCACATCAGTGGTCACCCCCTCATTGGTCAGGTCTGACCATAAGCTAATCACCCTTGACATCCACATCCCACCTCCACCCCCCCAGTAAGGAAACCTCCATAAAAAACTTCTCCAAAGTCAACTTCATGCTACTCAAGTCAGAAGTGACATACTTCAATGCACCCATGTAGACGGGAGCTGAAAGTTCGACTGTTGAATCCTACACTAAGGCACTGTATGAGCACATCCACTCATGCATGAATCGTACCATCCCAAATAGAACCAAGATGCTCTCCTCCTAAAAAGGAAGCCAATCTGGTAGTCCCCTGCCATAAACAAACTATACAACAGAAGGAAGAAACTGTTGCAGAAAAGAAGAAAATCCCAGGATGCAAAAAACTCGCTTACTAGCCTCAGTAAGAAGCTGAGATTCCTCATAAAATCATCCAAAGCTAGTTATGAAAATAAAATTGCCAAAGATTCCAAAGACAACCACAAGGCATTCTATAGTTATGTCAAAAATCTAAATGGCAATGCTCAGATCTGCTCTGAGCTACAACCGAATGACATTAAATATACTGATCCCAAGGATATTGCCAATATCCTGGCAGATCGATTTAGTGCCAACTTCACCCCCCTCTCACCCCCTAAAGTGCACATCTCGATTTCAAAAAATTGCCAAATTCGGTAATCATGGCCACACAGGTAGAAAACCGCACTCTCCAAGGCTAAGAATACAGCATCCATGGAACCAAATGACATCCTGGGCTGTGTACTACATGGACTACAAAATTAACTGGCACCTCACCTAAGTGTCATGATTAATCATAGCCTCACCTCAGGCTTTGTGCCCACTGAGTGGAGCACAGCTACAGTTATCCCACTCCACAAGGGGGGATCCACCTTGGATCCCGGGAACTACCGTCCCATTAGTCTGATGAGCCTGATCTGCAAGGGCATGGAATGCATTATCATGGAACTTATAAACAAAGACACTGGCAACCTTCAAACACTGGACCCCACCCAGTTTGGGTTCATGAAGGGCCGATCTTGTCTCCAGAACCTAACTGACTTCTTCGAATCAGACTCCAGAGCTGTGGACGAGGGTAAGGTGGTCCACACAGCCTATCTGGACCTTGCCAAGGCCTTCGACACCATCTCCCACTCTGGAATCATAGATAAACTTACTAAGCTGGGCATAAATCCCTACGTCACTCAATGGGTTGCCAACTGACTTACTGACAGAACCCAGACTATAAAAGTAGCCGACTCCAAATCTAGCTCCATACAAGTAGTACCTCAGGGTTCAGTCCTGGGACCACTCTTGTTTGGCATCTACTTCTATGAAGTACAGGCCAATACTAAGGGACTCTGGCTAACAAAGTTTGCAGATGACTGTAAACTGGGAGCCATTATTGAAGCCCCAAATTATGTGGATATTCTACAAAAGGACCTTACAGAAGCAGATGCTTGGTGCCAGAACCATGGCCTCAAACTTAATGCCAAGAAATGTATGGTTATCCCCTTTGGGGGAAAAAAACATGTACCCAAGAATTACCACATAGGTAGCAGTACACTAAACACTGAAAGTGTGATGACAGGCTTAGGGACACAGGTGGACAGTGGTCTCACCTTCGATAACCACATCGCCACAACAGTCAGGAAATCCTTCTGTGTGGCACACCTCATCACTTAGGGCTTTTCATCCAGAAAAAAGGAGGTCATTGTCCCACTGTACTCATCCCTCATTAGACCCATTATAGAGTACAACGCCCCATTTAGTATGTACCTCACAAGACATCTGCAACAGCTGGAAAGGCCGCAGAAATGCCTCACTAAAAGAATCACAGATCTAAAGCAGATGCTCTATGCTGACCGTCTAAAAAAAACACCAGTTATACTCTGTGGCATATCATCTATTCAGAGGCAATCTCTGCTTAACATACAAGGCCATGTCAAACTCTGAGCTGTTGGACATGCTCCACTTACAGAAATCCCAATCCCTCAGAGCCATACGCTCCAGGTATCTAAACCTTGTCATCACAATGAACAAAACATGCTGGAGGGATAGGTTGCTGACCCAGAGACTCCCCATACTGTGGTATAGACTGCCCATACATGTCAAGCAGAGTGCCTCCTTGACCCTCTTCAAAAGGAACCTTGACGATTGGATGGGAGATAGGAAATGCACCCCGGGGATCACGTCAATTGCCCTGCTAGACAGGGGTCCAGGGAAGTAAATATTGTGGGAATAAATATCCAGGGAATTGTTATGGCTAGGCTTGTATAGGCCCTACGGCCAATAGCCTAGTACCAACCTATGAACCTAAATGGCTAGAGACATTTTGAACATAAATAAATATTTACTTTAGAGTGGATAACCAAGCTGCAAACCTGTGCAGTATCCATGTTTACATTCTACTGGATATGGAAAAACCTTAAGCTTAGCCACAAGCAACATATGGAGCCAATCAATCAACATGACACAATTGAAAAATGTTGATAATTGTAAAAATCCTGCAGCTCAAAGCAAAGAAATCAATAAATGATCTGAGTGTACCCCAAAAACTGATTAATAAAATGAATATCACTTGTAGCAGAAGTAGGATACCCTTAAGGGTCATCATCTGGCCTCTGACATACTGGATATGCTGCCTGTAGTCCAGAATGGGATACACCCTGTACCCCTGTGGTAAGAGGGATTGAGAGGAGTGCTGGCTATAAAGCCTAGAGGGATAAGATCCTGACATACACAAATTAAGAGCCAAGATACACTAGCAGCCTGGGCAGTGGAACAGTTAGTAAGGGAGAGATCAGAGACAGTGCTGGCTTCTGCATCCTGAGGACGGTGAGGTAGTTTGGTTCATTGTCCTGCCAATGTCTAATGGAGAATGGGGTGTATGATATGCAACAGATGAACTGCAAGCATGTGCTTGGTTCTGGCAAGCTAAACTTGCTATGGGTAAAAGCTCACTAACGCTTAACTTTTGCACACAAATCCTGGAAAAAATGGGTAACTGAAATATATTCCTATCCAGAAGATGGAGACAATCTCAGTAGTGTGATGCAGAGTGCTAAAATCAAACTGGAGAGGGGATCAGATTCATCAACAGTGTGTCTATATGGTTAAAAGGCAGATTCAGTGATAAAAAGAGAGATACAGAAAGATGGCAGTAACACTCTTACCCCTGTCCTAGAAATACAATACCGACTTTGGCCACTTTCTGCAGTAGAGTCTGGCACTGTCCAAAGCACTCCTATGAGATGGAAATTTCTGCCAATAAAGCTCTTTCTGGAAGAAAGCTTATGAGCTCCAGGATTTGGCAGAGAATAATCACGTCTAGAACCTGATGGTTCTCCAAGCTAGGCATTCTCTGAGAACTCTCTCACCTACCATAACAGGCAACCTCAGACTAAAGTCAAGATACAGAAAGCTCAACTTATCACCACAGGAGGACAAGCCCTTCATCAGCACCTTCCTTCGGGGCCAAGGAGTCTTCCTTTTCTAGTATTAAGGCTCCAAATTGCTAAGAGCCATTTCCTGTAACCAAAGGTATAGGGAATGATTCCTTTCACCTCTATTTGTCTGGCATGTGACTCTGAGCAAGTCACTAAACCAGGAAATGCACCCAAGTTTTACTGGTTAACAAATATGTAAACTAAAATAAAATGGTGTAAGGGATCATGTACATTAATTCAGCATTACTGCCTACTCTCATTGATTTTAGAAATGACTACACTGCAGTATGGCACACACTTAGTCTATATGGGTGACATTAACCATGGTAAGGATGCAGAGGACTAAAACTCTGAGCTGGTAGTGAGCTGCTTTCTGTGCCCAAGGTACAGGGTTTGATTCCTCCCACCTCCATCTGCCTGTTGTGCAACTCTGAGCAAGTCACTTAACCATACAGTACTCCCAGGTCACCCCTGAAAAGAGGCAATTATGTCTAATGTGCTTACGTGGTTGACAAACAGATACAATTATATACAACAAAGATGGATCAGCAGTGTCTAGGAAAACAAACCTACATTTTAGAGTCCAATTTCAAGGCACTAACAGCACAGTTCAAGTCCTAATCTAATGAAAGACTGGTTTATTGCATTTAACATACTTTCCCCATGCTTTTTGCAAGCCATCCATACATCTGAGTTGTACTTAGGTATGGACAGGGATAAGCTTTGTTTTATGTGGACGGGGAATCTGTTCCAGAACAGTGGGTACATTGGCTCAACAAGTAGAACGCTACCTCTTTTGATGCTGGGATCATCAGAAAAAGCTGTGGGTTCTATTCCTACACTAGGTGAACAAATGTATTTTTCCAACACTCACACTGTAGTTCAATTCTAGGACTAGACAGAGATGAATCAATATATCATGAAAGTTATCTGTAGTGTGGTAAGGTTCTTTTTTGTTGCAGAAGCTATTAATGGAATGTTATATTTCAGCTAGGTCATAAGGATTCCCTCCACAGTGGCTTCCCTGTCTGACTATATAAATGTGTAAAAAAATAAAATGTGTCAGATACACGTAAATATATACACATGTGAATGTGTGCCTGACATATACCTCAAGAAAACTATCTGGCTTATTTGTAAATATTGAGCCTGATTACTGGTATGAAAGGACAGGAGACACTGGGGACAAAATACTTATATTACTGAGTACTGGATGCTGGAATGGCAATGCTCCCCTGGAAAATCATTGCTTTCCACTTATAGCTTTCTTTTTTTCAACACTTTATGTCATCAGTACGCTGATTTATATACAAGCTGACAGACGTGAGTCACTATTTTCTATTTCTGCAAGCTTTTCAGAGGCTATGTAGTTTGTGTGTGTGTGTGTGTGTGTGTGTGTGTGTGTGTGTGTGTGTGTGTGTGTGTTTTTTCTCATACTGGCAAATACGTGTTTTTCCAATTCTTTCATCTTCATCACTCAGTCATATTGCAACAGACCCACTGTCATGTACTCCTTAAAAGGCTTGTAGGAGAGGCTCCACCATCTGGAAAGCTGGTGTACAGATCCATGCTACTGGGAAAATATACAAATCAGGACTATACAGTCAGAGCACCAACTACCACCAATATTTAATTCCCATTTATATTTGATTATTATAGCTAGGTAACTGACATAATTCCTAGTTTGCATTGTTTCAGCTTAGTGGTTTAATAGCTGTGTTTTAAGACTTTTCCTTTAGCACTTGTTTCTGAGGAGAAAGATAGTGTACCAGTCTTTATGGCTGATAGCCTGCTTACATGTTGTCCATCATCTGAATAGCTTTCCCTAGATTAGAAGTGACCATTGGTAGTCATTTTTCTACTCAGGAAGAAATACTTCTACAGAAGAATGTCAAAAAGTTTCAATACAATAGAGGAATTTGGCTAACTACTTTTGTTTTGATCTTCTGCTGAAAACTACAGCGGTATAAGATAACAAATTTATCTGAAATCTCAGAAATTTTCCATAGTTAGCCAATGATTTTCTGATCTACCCTGTAGAATGTAATGTTCATTTTAGACATGAGCATTTCTAAAACTTCCATTAAATATTATAGCAATAACCAACAAATGGGTGTGGCATATTAAAGATTTACCCACCGTTGGTGTGATTTAATCATGAGGGCGAAACTATTAAACAATGACATTATTTAAGAAACTTACTTTACTTAATGCGTTTGTATAATGGCATCATGGTGTTCTTCCACGTTGTTTCCATATCCTGCGGCTTTGTTGATTCACATGGCATCAGTACTTAGGAAAGCAAGCAACAGAGATGGGAATATCTCGAGTGTTTTATTTATTTATTTTTTTTAAGACACTGCAAAATTCGGACAGTTTAGAGGTATGAGAGGGGCCACAAATACAAGTAAAATCAGGTATGTTTCTTTAATTTTGTATAACGTACCTGATTTTCCTTGTATTTTCTCTGTCCTCTGTACCTAACTCTTGCATCGCAGCTCAAGAAAACTGCAAAGCCTTGACATATTTTAATAGAAGAAAGTCCATGCGACTGGACTTGTTTTATACTGGTACATGTTTGATTTACAATGGGTACGCTGGTTGGACTGACCAATCAGTGTGCACACTTTTGAATATTAATGACCTGTCATTGTATAAGTACTAATAATTCTAGCTTGAGGGATACTGCAGTGAAGAAGTTTATTGCAGTATGAACAGACGTGAATATTCCATATAAGCTACTTATGTTAATCTAACTTCTACTATATGCAAAGTAGTAGAGAGGATGGCTTATGCAGATTTAACCTTCTGGTATTCCAGTTGGGTAAATGTAGGAGTTGTTGCTTTTTTAGTTTATATTGCTGGAATTTATGATTACTTAGTAATAGAAGGCTTAATAATAACAGGGAGTGTCTTGTATCTTCAGCACTAGATAGTATTCCACAAAAGTGAGGCTGCTTTATAATGTTGGTCGAGAAGGTTCAAGCCCTTAAAGCTCCAAACAAAATACACAGGAAGGATACTGACATGCTTGCTTACCACATACATTTTTTTCATTTACATTTTGCAACATTAAGAATAACAAAATGGAAATCAAATATTCCATTACAGCAACAGAAGAAAAACATTCCTTCTATGAAACAGAAGCATTGCTTGTGCAACTAGTTAGGTAGGGAGGTCTAATCTCACTAGGGGTTGGGATTTGGCATAATGGTTAGTGTTTAACTCTTGGGGACAAGATACAGGGTTGGATTCTCACCTCTGAAAGGGAAATTGGACAGGCTTAAAAAAAGGGATTGGGGTTCGGTATAATTGTTAAAGTGTTTGTCTTACAAACACAAGGTACAGGGTTTGGTTCTCACCTTTGAAGGAAGGAAGATTGGCTAGGCTTAAAATAGCTCACAAAGGTAGCTAGCCTAGTACTTAGCTATGAGAGAAAACCTATGAGGGAAGCAAAAGACAACGTCTACTGCCACCTAAAATCCTTTAAGCATGAGACAGACCGTTCAAAACAGCAATGAAATGACTCGGTGACAAGAGAAGAGCAATATATAATTCTTCTGCATTAACTCTCCAGTCTTTGAAATATCCTCATTTCCAAATGAAGCTGGTAATGGGCAATGGCAACGATGAGGACAATTACTGGAGTCGAGTGCTTAGGTCTGTCTTACGACTGCACTCTAAGATGACATGCACACAACTAGAAATCAGGTCAATCCCACCCAACATGGCATCCTGTGAATGATTAGATCTAAAGAAAATCTGCAGTGGACATGCCAAAAACAGAGTTAATCCAACGTGTGATGCTCATAGATGCACAAGAGTTAAAGGCAGTCCTCACTAGTAAGGAACAGGCAGACTACTATAGGAGTAATATAACAAGTGTACATAGGGTAGGATTTCTGATTGGCTAGGTTCCACCACGTGTCAGGCTTACCCACCTGAATCCTTAGCCAAAGCTGCTTATTCATCATCTCTAG
This sequence comes from Protopterus annectens, assembly GCF_019279795.1. NCBI lineage: Eukaryota > Metazoa > Chordata > Ceratodontiformes > Protopteridae > Protopterus > Protopterus annectens. The sequence continues at coordinate 278,972,496 of NC_056739.1, forward strand.
CCTCTTGAAATGCATTTCCACTTCACGAGCTTTTTGCTGTTCTTTCTGCATTCGCTTGATGTAATCAACTGAGGCCTTCAGAATTGTACCCTTATTCCAGCGCACATCCCTATTTCAAAACAAAAATGAAAAATCATACTGTATGGAAATCTGATAAAACCTGATGCCAGTACAATGGGGTAACATTACACACATGGCTTTACTCGAGCTTAGTACACTGAACATTCGACAAGCACAGGCTGATGATAATTACAGGTTATCTGACATTGCTGTCTCCTACCACTTCTCACTGTACTATAAAGTACCTGTAACTTCCCTGTGTGGTCGGGATGTTGCGTGGCACAAAAAGAATTACGCAAACCAGCAGTACAAAAAGTATACCTCTCCATTTCTTTGCTGTAAAATTCTAGACACAAGCATAATAAGGAAGGGCTCACAATCAGGGATATTCTTTAAATACTATAATAATTCACTTAAACAGGTTAAAAGAACAACAAGGTTCTAAATAAAAATGCAGTTTTGAACAATAAAAAGAATGAAAATCTATTTGGCGTTAGTGACTGACTGTAATCCCGAGTTCAGACTGCGTTGGAAAACGGTGTCTACAGTGAGAATAAGGAAGGTATAGTGGGTATCCAATGAGTGGCAGGGAGTCAGTACTAAGGCTAAGATTCTTTTATATCTATATAAATGACAGGGCAAAGACTCGGTGGAAAAGCATCGTGTTACCTATCACCTATAAAGGACAAGGCAAAAATAAGAGATAAAATTAAAGGCATTCTGCAAAATCAAGGACGTTTGTGAGGTATGTGCTAAAGCCACATGGGAGACACATCTTCATGTACTGGCTCATTGCAGTTTGTTTTAACATCCTCCTGAGGCTTCTTAACTGACCACGGATGATAAAGCAAGTAAATTGAGCAGTCCAGTTGTTAGTACACTCTACAAACATGTTTTACCATAGTATTAAATATCTGTTTAAGAGCCAGTGGTAGACATCTACATACGGGCACTACTCATAGGTTCATAGGCAGTACTAGGCATGCAGTCCAGAAGCCCATTGAGGGGTCTAGCCCAACTTCCCAATTGCCTCAAAGCGCTGTCTGGTTAACTGACTTGATCAAAGTCACACAGAAGGTAAACAGAGGCTGAAGTAATCAAACCCTGTACCACAAATAAGCAGTCAATTATTAGGTTACAGCCTTAATCCTATGCACTAACTCAAATATTTTCATTGACTGCTTCCAGCAGACGCTTGTCTTTTGCCTAGCTTTAAGCAAAAATTTTAACTAAATGTGTTGCTGTTGTTAACAGCCTAGCAGTCCCATCACATTTCCTACCACTAAAGTCTTAAGCAACATGAATATACTTACAAATCACTGGCTTTGGGGATCAAGGTTCCCAATTCTTTAATACGATCATTGATATGAAACCGCCGTCGCCGTTCAACTGAAAACAGAAGAAAAGAGGCGGAATAAATTCCAAGAGGCAATCCACTCTTATGAATACAATGACAGATAGAGCCAGATTTACAATTTATAAGGCTAGTATATTGTTCATAACACTAATCATGAATTACATTTACAATAAAGTATGAATGAAAATAGCAAATATTTGCACTAAAAGAAATTGCCATTTTTTTCACACAGAATCATGTATTTTACTTGATTCCCAGACCTTCCTCCTGCAGTCCACTATCATTTGATTTTTTGCAACACACAAAGGGCTCAGGTAACAGACTGTGTAAAGTGGTGTGCTTGTTGAGTTTGGAGAGTATTGAAAAATAGTGTCTACAGTGAGACTAAGGACGGTATAGTGGGTATCCAGTAGGTGGGCAGGTAGTCAGTACTAAGGCTAACCTTCTTTAAAATCTATAAACGTGACACTGCAGAGACTTGATAGAAAAGCATCATGTTCGCACCAATGGAAGATGGCAAAACTTCAGAAATGCTACATTGTATATAAAAAAACTATATTGCTGAAAGTTAAAACCTTCAGCAACAAATGAAGGCAGAAGGAAGGAGAGTAAGACATATGCAAGTAAGAACAGAGTCTGCGGAGTGGCAAAGGACGCAGTAGGTGGGCCTTACCACTGTCACTTTCTATGTTTTGAAGATTTGATAAAGTGCACAATGGAATAATACTCAAATTTCCTTTAGTCAGTACTAAGTGTGATGTTAACTGCAATCTCAATGAATAGCAAGAGCTACAACACTTGTATGCACAGTATCAGCAAGTTAAAATGTTATGATGTGTTCATACTATCAATGGAAACTGTAAGATCAGAAAGATACAAGAAACATAAAAGGGACACTTCAAAGTAAACAGAACTTAGAATTTGTGAAATAAAAATGAAATGTAGAAGACTTGCATCATCACCTTACTGAGCAGACTAACTGCCATTTTTTTCAAATTTCATCCAGTACCAAACAAAGGGCTAGTAAACAGCAAGACTGGAAGCAGGCAAGATGTACACATATTCGTATTCTGCATAAGAAATAAAGGTGATGAGATGATTGGTGAAATGTCATCAAGCAAGTCATACCTCTCAACTTATTAGCACAAGAAATCTCGACAAAGCGGGTCTATATCAGCGAATAAAAAAATGATAATATCAAATGCTAGTTGATCGACCTCTAAAGGTTGAACAACCAAAATAGCGAAGACAAGAAACAGCGATTTTTTTCCCCAGGGGAAAAAAATCTCTGGTCCGTTGTTGGAAGTTTGTCATTTCCACTGTGGTGCTATCTTGGAGTTGGTATATTTAAGTAGGGTGTGTGTGGGGGGCATAGCCCCCCCACTTTGTTTTTTTTTTGGGTTTTTTTTGTGGAACAGCGATTTTTTTTCCTTGGGAAAAAAATTGCTGTTCTGTGTCTTTGCTATTTTGGTCGTTCGACATTTTGTGGTCGATCAACTAGAGTTCAATGTTATCGTCTTTCGATAAGCTGATATAGACCTGGACAAAGCATAATCAGAGGAGGTTAGAAAGGATTTGGAAGAGTGACTGGATAAGCAATTCACAATGAAGCAATGGGAGGATATGTGTGTGTGTGTGTGTGTGTGTGTGTGTGTGTGTGTGTGTGTGTGTGTGTGTGTGTATGGCTCCCAAATATGCAACAAAGTCTGGAAGATTTAGGATCTTTGCTTGGAAGTGTTTGCATACTTATTTTTATACACAAAGCAAACTCCAAAGAATTTTTCCTCAGGCAGACTGCAAATGTTGAAGGTGTGATGAGGGAGAGAGACAATTGGAAACCTATATTTCTGGGAGTGTAATGAGTTTACAGACTTTAAAAATTCCCTGCAGACTACTATAGCAGAAATATTGTGTGAGCAAATTGGTGTATCTAAGGAAATGATTTTTTGAACTATGATGTTGTTGTGTCTTTCGGCTTTTCCCGGTTAGGGGTCGTCACAGCGGAACTCCGGTCCTCTAATGATTGGCAGTTGATTTTTACGTACCGAGCTGCCAACCCTGATGCACAACCTTCAACAAAGGAACGCCCATTCATGTATGTCTCCACGCAGAAGATGCTCTAGCTGAGAGTCGAACCGGACAGCGTCTTACTGTGAGACGACAACATTACCGCAGCACCACCACCGCGGATGATTTTTTTGAACTATGATACAATATCGAAATTCTAAAAAAAGCTGGTAACCAACGCGGAAACACTAAAACAAACTAAAGAATGTAAGTCCTGAAGTCCAAAGTAGGAAACTTACAGAATTTAATATAAAATTGAAGCGCTTTTCGTCACCGTAAATGCAGTAACTTCCTCAGAAATTATGTTACAACATACGTATTAAATTCTGTTTGGACTTCAGGACTTGCATTCTCTACAATATCAAAATTGCCTAGACATTTGTAAGGCCTTGCTGAGTTTAATTCTGGTGGCTGCAAAATAAAAAAAAAAAAAAAAAAAAAAAAAAGCAGTTACTAGAAAATGGAAATTTAAGTCTAAACCAACTGCATTAGAAATAGTGAATATAATAACAGACATAAAACAACTGGAAGTGGGATCTTTAGAAAGGGTAGGGAGCAAATTGCATAGAAAAAAGTGGGAATTGTGGAACAATATGTACACAGAATGTTTTGGAGGAGGAATGAAGTTTTAAGGGAAAGAAGAAACTGAATGAGCTTTGTAAAATTGGATAATGACTGTATAGATTATAAATGACATATAAGGTTTGCAACTGAAAATATGTCAATATGGTTTGTTTTCATTTACATAAATGTATGACTGCCTATATCAAAAGTGATAATTTGATAAAGATGTTTCTTGTTTACAAAAAGGTTAAAATAATGGGTGAACAAAGACCCAAAAAATAGGGACAAATTTTTAAATATTGCTGTTACAAACGTGGTTGCTGGAATAACAGGATTTCTGGTAATATGCATTTTCTGAAGGACATCAAGTATGAAACTCAAATGTATGTCATTAAGTAGTGACTTCAATTCTCAATGATTTGCTGGAAAACCACAAATTTTATGAGGAACAGACGAAAAATATGAGGCAAAACTCTGGATAATTTAGAGGTCAGTCGCAAATGCAGCCAACTGGGTTTCATCATCAAACACTGGGGGATTATGGGTGGTCTTTGGGGAGCTGAAGCAATAAGACAGAGAGGTATATAGTAAAAAAAAAAAAAATGACACAAGCTAGTACAACAGTGAATAAATAAAATGATGCCATTAAGCTGCTTAATTCAAGGACAGTGCAAAATATCTACAGGAGTGTGACAGGTAATATATTCAACTATATAACGACTGGTTGGAACCTTCAGCAGGACGGAAAAGGAGTAAGTAACCTCAGATGAAGTTGATAAAAAAAAAAAAGTAATAATTTAGTAAAGTGAACAATGTAGGATGGGTTTCATGGTGGCCTTATGAGTTATACGCATGTATTTATAAGAAATAACCATTAGCTACCTTCAAAGGTAACAGTGTCTGACAGGATGCTTAATAGAGTGGGGATGCAACACTGATGTGGACTATCCAACAATACAATGTACTTTTCTTTTACAAAATCTGTAGTAAACAAACTGAAAAAATTGCCCAGAGAAAGCAATTAGTGGCATCAACCCTCCCAGGGTGTCCATAGCTTCCATACTAACCCCTGCCGTAGAATGTAGATAATGGACAGACTAAGATGCTTGTAGACCTAACAATGAATAGAAGGACTGGGGGTAATCTGGAAAGAATAAAGCAGAAGGGGAAACAAAGACACAGATTGGCTTTAGAATGACAGCAGGCTCAACACTTTTGGCAGCTGCGGACATATTAGACTTGCCTTGAGAAACACCAAGCATCTTTAAACCATTAGTGTACTGGAAAAGCATTCCTGGGTATACACTTCAAGATGCCAGTCACAATGGTCACAGTTTACTAAATGAACCGAGAATGACTGATACGTGTTTCAGTAAAATAGAAGTTGCCGGTATTAACACTGACCAAGCACAGAAATAAGAAATGTGCTATATAATATAAGGGTCAATATCTGAAAAATAAAATTTAAATTATCACATTAAATTGACTATCTACATTCATTTGGTGTTTGTAATCAGGTTGTACAGTACAGATGTTCTTGCAAAAACACATCAAATAAGGTATGCAATGTTTAAAATACTTATCAGACACTGAGTAAGGATCAGAAATAATATACAAGTTATGTATGATTTTGCAGAAAGGAAGATGTACTTCTACCTCACATCCCCCAATGCTGAGGTTACATTATTCTGAAGTTACTGAGCAAGCCTTATTTTGACTGAATTCTTGAATTTTCCCTTACAGAAAAAATGAGCCTTCGTCATTTGGGTTGTAGAGGACTCCACTCCCTACACAACCCAAATGACCAAGGCTCAGCCGTCTTTGCTGTAAGGGAAAATTCAAGAACAGGAGTCTTGAAGCTAGGAATCATGGGACGTTCCCTTTAAAAGCTGATATCTAACAAACATATGATGCACACTGCTAACTATTCTTGCAGACGGCTTCCTCTTTCAGAGCACTTGGCTGCATATTAATTATCACAACATCCCACTGACGATGCTGTTCACATCCAGGGCACCGACATACTCCTCACATCTCTCTCTCTCTATCTGGTCTGTGTGCTATATTACATCTGCAACGCATGTCTCATCAAGTTTAAATCTGATCACTGATGATGATCACTGTATGCTTTGAATCCTCAAGTTTTCCCCATGTCTGTACTGGTTTTCTCTTAGGCACTACAGTTTTCTCTCACTTCTTCATGTCTGCTGCATGTACCCTGGCCTTTGAGTCCTGAACAATGACTGAGAAGGGTCCAAGATAGACCACTGCTGCTATATGATGGTCAAATGTGAGATTTTTGTCGACCTGTGTACCCAGGTCTCTCAACTCAAGTTGTGTGCTTAGTGGGTTGCTGTTGATGTGGTAATCAGTACAAGCCATGTTTTTGCCAAATGGTGTGATAATACAGGATAATGAGATACTGAATTGATAATAAAGGATATGGAGGCCATAACCTAGGAAGCCTGTATTTTACTTTAGGCTGTGGAGCAGTTGGATAGTTCAAAGTTCAGCACCCAGCATTTTTAATAAATGTAATTGTTATTCTGTTAAACTACAAGGCAATGGGCTGTAAAACAGCATAAGACATAATGATCACACCAGAAACCTGATGTGTGCACACTGTTCAGAACTGGGAAATTTCATTGTTGGTTGTTTAAATGGGTTGTGTTTAACCAAACTCTGTCCATTTTAGGCTGGTTGTCAAAACACCACTTAACAAAACAAACAAGTAGTTCTAAAATAGTGGCAAATTAATAACAGTGATGGTTGCTATCTGAGGATAAGAATTAAATCTGATGCATGGAAATGGAACTGATGAAGTATTTATAAACTGCTTTCAGTTTGGTATCGTGATACTGACTTGATATACCACAACTCTGAAATCGCTTCCAGACAAAATAGAATGTTGAGAAAGATGGAAATCAAATAAAAAGATGAGCAGTAACTCCATTTCATTAACTGGGTAAGTGAACTACCCTGTCGTTCTCAGAACATTTTCAGCTACACTTTCAACCACAGCAGTAACTGTAAAATGTGTATGGATAGCTTTTAGCATAGCTAGTCAGCCAGCATATTTAATGAGGTGAGAAAAGACTACATTACCCAGAGAAATTCAACCCACTGACAGGTAGCCAGGATTGTCCACAGTGTCATGATTTTTCTCATTTTAGCAACACTTACTTAGCATATACCAGCGTAGAATATTGCCTCTATATAATCATTGCATCCCATTATCTATAAAGTAAGTGTACCCCCACCAACTCTGGTCAACTAACATCGAGATTTAGTGCTCATCTGCAGAGTATCGGGAACTGAGAGAGCTAATGGAAATTTGTCTATACCTCTTATGGTGATGTTTTAGGGTACAGCCTAGGCAAATCCTAGAGGACCGCACTCTGGAATGCCTTTGTGTAATTTATTTATTCATTTATTGACAGGTGATTATCAGGAAAGTCTGACTGGGTAGAAACAACTTTACAGCAAATGCCCAATTTGAAAAGCTCCAAATTATCACAAAACATTTTAAGAACAATAGTATTACAATCTTCAAAAATAAAACAAAAACATCTGCAGTTTAAGTAAATATAACAAATCATGCATAATATAAAACATTGGTTAAGAATCTATGCAAGGTATTTGACACATTTAATATTTAGAGAAAAATTTTAGTCAGTTTGTGGAGAAATTAAAGGCAAGTTAATCTAATACAAACAGGAATTATAATATGAAGTTAGGGAAAAACAGAGTTATGGTATATCTGGAGAGAAAGTCAGGGAAGAGAATTAGATAGCAGTAAGGAAGTGAGTGATGAAGAGAGAGTAAGGAAGTATAAGGGATGAAAAGGTACTTCATATTTAGGGATACAGTTTATTGTGGTTTTGAGCAAGTACGGAGCCAGATTTTAGCTAGGAAGTCTTTCACAGAGGTTTTGAAAGATGGGAGGGTATAGACCTGCTGATGCAGGTAAACAATTCCAGGCCTTAGCACCCTTGTACGAGTATATACAGTGCCCAGCAGATTTGCTAGGGTTGTAGACAGACAGGAGTTTTTGGTCACAGGTTCACGTTGACTGACTGGGAACATAATTGTGTAGAATGTTTTTAGTGCTGGACAGGCAGATGGATGCTGGATAATTTTATAGGTTGTAAGAAGTTGTGTATATGTTAGCTGATGTGGCACTTCTAACCAATTTAGGCTTTTCGGCGCTATACAGTGGTGGGTTCTGAAAGGGGTATGTGTTGCAAATTTAGCAACTTTTTCATTGCATTGTTCAAGTTTTAATTTTTGTGAAGCCTGGAGGTTAGTAAGAATGGAAGCACCATAAAGACTGGGGAGGAGATAAGTAGTGACAAGTGTAGTCGGTGAGAAGGTTTTTGGCTCTGTAAACCATCCATATCATCCCTAATAGTTTACTATGAGAAGTGACTTCAGTGGTTGTATTATCCAGAGAGAGGATTTTAAATGTTGTTTTTTTCATGAGAGGGATTTGGGGGAAATAGTAGTAATTTGGTCTTTTTTTGGGTTGAGCATATTGTGAGTTACAAAACCAAGTTTCAGTGGCTGTTAAAGCTTCCTACACAATTTTTTGGAGGTGTGACATGTCACATGTGCAAATGAGTGTGGAGTTATCTGGGTACCATATTAGGGAGGTTCGTTGTTTGGATGTGTGGAGAGCATTGGTGAGAACGTTGAAGAGGAGGGGACCAAGGATAGAGCCTTGTGGTTAACACCGATGGTCACTGGGAGGTATGGAGAGAGCGTGGAGTACCACTTTACTGAATGATTCCTATTGAATATGTAGCTTTTGAACCCCAGAAGGGTGGGCTGAGATAGACCTAGTGAGGGCATTCGAAGTAAATTTTGTTGTGACAAACTGTCAAAGGCTTTAAACACAAGTCTAGAATATAAATAAGAAGAAATAAGGAAGAGACTAGTTTGCTATTATCTCTAGCTTTATTAACAGTATCTATATAGGTTAGTAGGGCAGTGCTAGTACTAAAGCCATGCTGTGTAGGGAATAGGAGTTCTTCTTGCAGGAGATAGTCTAGTAATTGTTGTTGAATACATATTCAGTTATTTTTGCAAGGGGCAATAAGATTGCTGTAGGTCTAAAGTTATTAATGTCTGCTGATTTTCTTTGTGCAGAGGGATAATGTATGACTTTTTCCAGAGAAAGGGAACATAGGATTCCTGGAATGACCTATTTATAAGGATTGAGGCAGGACAGGCAATGCTACTGGCTGCTACATTTAGGTACTCACTTGAAAGGTCATCAGCTGAAGAAGAGCATGGTTTAATTTTAAGAGTAGTTTTATATAGGATGTGGGCACAAGTTTGAAGATGAACGTGGATGTGGTGATATATGGCTGTTGAGTAGGGTTGGGATTAGTTGTTCAGGAATCCTTGGTTAGAGATGCTATACCATCTATAAAATAAGAGTTGAACTGTATTGCAGTTTCGAGAGGCGAGTATACTGGGAGAGGGTTTTGGGATAAATTTTTTGCTGGGATACAAGATTTTTTTTATGGATGTCCAAAAATTTTTTTTGGGTTGTGTTCAGTATTATTCTGAAAGCTGTTATAGTATAGTTTTGCCTTCATTTATTTAGTTTTTTTAGTATGATTGAGAAGCATTCTGAAGTTTAAGATATTGAGTTGTTATATATTTTTGGGATTCTTGCCGTTCTTTTTCTCTATCCTGAAACTTGCATAATTTGTTTTCAGTCTCTTCCTTCTAGGAGGTGCAAGGCTATTTAGGATATTTAGAAAAGTAGTACTGAATTCTATCACAACAAAGTCTAAGGTGATCTAACCCACCATATACTTAAACCCACTTCCTGCCCCTTCCCTCCAAAATTTAGTCTCATACTATTTCCCCTCCATAGCTCTGAGAAACTTCTTCTGGAAACATATACACCTAAACAACATAGTCAATCTCCTTTACAAATCTTTTACTACTATACCTGGAATAGCCCACCCTTTAACTTACGAAACATCACTCAACCGACAAGCATCAAAAAAAACCTAAAACTACTCTTCCAAACAAACTGGATCTGCCCATGCCATGATCCTACCTGAACAAACTGTTTTTGCTACACAACTACTATATTTTTGTCAAATTTATCTAACCACTGAAATTCCTGTCTGGTAATGGTATAATCTATTTAGCTTTATTTTTTTTTTTGCCCTTTCTGAGACATGTCCCTCTAAAAGGTTGCTCATCCATTTCTATAAGGTTTATACTCTATCAAACTTATGCTGTATTTAGTGCTTGTTCACAGTTTCTTGTTATTATTTTTCTTATATTGTATTTATTTGCTGTTTAATCCTACTTTTGCTACTATGTGTTTATTAATTTGTTGGAGCTTTTCTCCTTGGTTCTCCACTGAAAATGGGCTATAACTGCTCAGTTGGACTAACCCGGTTAATGAATGTGAAATAAATAAATAAATACATTTCCAGTTAATAGATGATAGTATAATAAAGAACATGTCTGGGTTAAACGTGGAAGGGTTACATGTTTTATAAATATGCTGTTCAACTGGATGTGACATGTCTAGTCGTATAGACTGGGAGATGATCACTGAGAGAGGCTGACACTGTACCTGTGGCGGAGTATTTGCTAGGATTTAATACTAGGATATAGTTTAATAGAGAATTTGATGTCTTGCTATAATGTGTGGGGCTAATTAGTTGTGTGAAACCATATAAGATTATACTAGATGCAAGGAAGTTAGAGTTTATGTCCAATCAATTGACATTCACATCACCTAGTAATATTTTTCTTGTGGAAATGTTATGGATATCCAATGTAGGATATCTTCCAGTATAGCTGTACTGTTGCCAGGAGGGATATAAAGGACAGTGATGCATATTTGTTTATACTAGTTTGTTTTATGGAAAGCAATAAGAAGCTCTGCTGAACTGAATGTCGGTTTGCTGTAAGGGAAAATGTGGTAGGTATTGGGAAATAAAGCAGTACCACCGCCTTTCCAGTCATTACAGATGATGACGGTATAATGGAGTCATATGTGCCGGGTTTAAGCCAAGTTTCAGTGTCTTTCCAGTCATTACAGATGATGACAGTATAATGGAGTTATGTGCCGGCTTTAAGCCAAGTTTCAGTGCCTTTCCAGTCATTACAGATGATGACGGTATAATGGAGTCATATGTGCCGGGTTTAAGCCAAGTTTCAGTGCCTTTTCCAGTCATTACAGATGACAGTATAATGGAGTCATATGTGCCGGGTTTAAGCCAAGTTTCAGTGCCTTTCCAGTCATTACAGATGATGACGGCATAATAGAGTCATATGTGCTGGGTTTAAGCCAAGTTTCAGTGCCTTTCCAGTCATTACAGATGATGACAGCATAATGGAGTCATACGTGCTGGGTGTAAACCAAGTTTCAGTTACAGCGAGATCATCAGGCTTATGTTGGGTAATCCAGGCATGTAGTTCAGTAGTTTTATTTCTTATACTAATTACTAAATTAAATAAGTAACTTGTGTTTAAAACCTACTTTACTACCTACTCTGATGGAGATATTTTTTCTTTAATCAAAATTTGCAGAGATATTTCTGAACTGTAGATTATAGTAGGACTTCCCACAACCATGTCAAATACATGGAGACTGGAAGTTGTAGGAGTTCACAATCCCTGAGTAAAGTACATTTTGTGACACAGCTGCTTCAGTGATATTAGAAAGAGCATAAGACAAATGGGTAGATGTAAACAAGGCTATCAATATGTTTCTACAGTGCTGCCCATAGTTCTAAGAATCATATAATCAGACTCTCAAAAATAGACCTTTATCTTCACTGTAAGCTTGTTTCAAATCCTGTTTAGCTGAGAATTCATCCATCCACAACCCCTTTACCCTTTTTTGCACATGGGGCGGGGTGTCACCAACAGTGACAACCATCTAGAACCAAGGTTTACACCACTGGGTGGTTAAGCCCTGCCGCAGTAATTCTTCATCACACACTCACACATACACTCACACATATGGCCAATTTAGTGTATCCAATCCACCTACTGCATGTCTTTGGAATGCGGGAGGAAACTGAAGCCCCTAGAAGAAACCCACATGAACACAGGTAGGACATGCAGACTCCACACAGAAGGAACCCCAGCCAAGAATCGAACTGGGGAATCTCTTGCTGTGAGGCAACAATGCTATCCACTGCACCACTGTGTGTTAGCTGAGAATGTGCGTCTGATATTTCCTTTGTAATCAAGAGTTGTTTGTCTTCCTTCCTCCCCCCTCTCTGTCTGCAAGCAGCTTGATCCATTTACAATCATTCTGTGCTTTCATTAACTACTGCTCTGTACAAAACAAAAAGCCAATGCAGAAAGATCAATGGCAGATCTGATGTGGCTTCAATCTCCTTTTTGCTATTGATGTCTTTCCTACTCCCAGCAGTTACGGAGTGAAGGCAGACGTTGACATTAGACGGAAACATGTACTTGGAAGAGGTGCAGGAAACTTACTTTCATTGTGACTGTCTTTCTTCTGTCTTTCCTTTACAAGAGCACGGGCTTCAGTCTCTGCAAGAACACAAAGTTAAAATATGAAATTCTACAAGTTGTAACATTCCTTATTTTTGAGTATATTATAAAGGGAAAAAAAAAGAGAGGCATTGTCCTACGTCTGTATCATACATAAGGTAGTAACACTTTACCTGCATATACCTCACCAGGCATTGCACCTGCTTTTTCTTGCCATAATACATCATATCTCTGCCTTACAGGAACATACACGTCTACCTGCAGACATGCTGAATCTTTCACCAACAGATATCTCACCATTTTTATTGTCTGCAAAAATGTACATTACATAATGACAGGAATCGCAGCCTCTTTGTACAAGTACCTCATAGAATTTTTACTCCTGTTGACTTTCACTGTGGGTGCAGTACCCTCTCCATCCCTAACAGCTCAGATTTTTCAGGCTCCTGTACTGCAGAAGGTGTACATCTATATCTAACTTGCTTACAGACTTACACTATAGGTACAAAATATTCCACACTTCATATGTAGCTTGTACAACAGACTGTCCATGGGCCATAAGTCCAGAATTGAGTTAGTCTCACCTATAAAATCTACCATGGAAAACTTGTGCTAAAACTGCAGTACCTGCTATGCTGTATATGAACTGGAATTCAAAAGGCAATATTTTCCAGCCTCACACTTCCTACAACTTACAGTCTGACTTTGGAGTGTTTCTTTAGTAGATAAGCATTGAGATTTCTTCTAATATGACCAGCTTAGCACATTTCTAAATTCTCCATTTCCCATTTGTGCAGGGGATAGAACATCTCGTCTATCAATTCTTGCATGTTTTAAGGTTACAAGCTGTAGTTCCTGGAGTTCAGAGTTTGATTCCCTCAGCCCTCGCTTATCCTGATATAGAAATGTGTCTCCAGTGAGCCTACCTGGTTAACAAATAGGATTATTAGGGTTAGGGGTTGGCATAATGATCAAGGTGTTCATAAACAAGAGGTACAAGGTTTGGTTCTCACTAAATTAAATTTCCTAGAATAAAATGGTCCACAAGGGCAACTAGCCTAGTACTTACCTATGAACCTAATTCCTTTGCATTCTATGTCATATACCAGGATAGGAGTGTGTCCTCATTCCTGGTGCCACTCAGTTCTTTTCTTCTACTTGCACAAATCAGTCCATTAGCATAATGTTCATAACAAAAATTCCTACATTCCATGTTTAAAAGGTTGAAATGTTTACAAAATTCCTGTGGCCAATAGCTCCATGAGCCAAGAGCCATATGAGCAATGTCCCTTCTCCCATGAAGCAGAGCATTAATTATTGTGTCAGCACCAACATAGCCAAATAAGCTCAGGGTCTGTATCTGCAGTTAAAAAGGTAGTGGAGGTGTCCCACAAAGAGACCTTCAGGACAGCACCTTGTGTGATCAGGGCCAAAAAGAAGTGACAAGGTAAGGGAATTGAAGGCCGCACATCATTTACAACGTCTTCTGTCAGGCCTGACCTGAAGGCATTCTTACTTTCCTCCATTCAAGAAGTAAGACTAGAGTTTGCATCCATTATCTGCTGATAACAGTGCAAGAGGTGGAATCCTGAGGAAACTCTAACACCTCCGCTGCTTTATAGCACACACAGCATGTCGCATCTGACTTGCTCACATGGACTAATACTCAAGTCCTGTCATGCTGGTTCTGTTTGTTGCATTTGGGACTAAGGATTGTCTATCCGGGTGCAAGATTATTCACTGCGTAGGGTAGAAGAGTCTCCTGTGGGTAAACCTCTACCATCTTGGCAGCAGTGATGCCTGGAACTCTAGAAAATCATCTTTATAAGCTATGACGTGGTGGACACTTTCCTTATGGGTACAAAATAATTACTTGTAGGAAACAACAGACATTCATACTTGTAGTGGGTGATATGCTGACCACTCACAGCTGGGCATCAAATCAGTTATGCACCTTGCTTGGAGATACTATTCAGCCAACTACCCCATACTCAACACACTTGTCTCCCAACATGCCAGGTGACTCAGTACACACACATCCCTCCCCCAAAGCCAGAGGGTCACTCATAACCTCCATGTACTGGGCAAAAGACTGTAAGGTGACAGACACAGCTAAGACAGACAAAGACAGGGAGACATCCTCTCCTTATAGTTTTGGGTAGATACTTGGGCTGATGAACACTACCACAGAATAAGGTAGCTTCTGCCCTGTACTGCCTTAATAATTATCTAAGCAAGGAGGAACAAAAGCTTAGGAGTGAATTTGTGATTTCCCACCCACTTGCTAAAACTGCATTTGAATAGGTGTTGGGAAGGGCCTCACATAAATGGGGAGTCTCTGAGACGTACATTTCCCTCTTTCTTTTCTTTAAGTCAGTAAGAAGGTTTTGACTCTTAGATTTGGTGATCCTAGTGTTTGTTTTGTGAATGTGTACCAGCTCTATCGGGGCTGGATTGGAGAATGCCTTGTAGGTTAGGCATAGATCGCCTTTCAGCCTGGCCTGTAGGAGACCAAGTACAGGGACAGGGCTTCAAGGCAGTCTGCACAGGACATGTTATTTACACCCTGTATTCTTTTGGAGATGAACCTCTGTGGCCAGTCCAGCTGTTGCAAATGCCTGGTTAGGTACATGCTGAAGGGTGAAATGTACTTGATTACTGGTCTAACGACTGTGTTTAGTGGGTCCATAATCTCCTTAGATCGGGTATATATCATGTAATCGAACTTCCAAAATTTCAAACACCATAAGTTCGAACTTGGAAGATCGAAATGTGATAACATCGAAACATCAGAACAGCAAATTTTTTCCCAGGGAAAAAAAATTGCTGTTCCGAAAAACACACACACACACAACACAAGCACACCAAAAACCTTATAAACCTGCACTAAAACCTTACATAAACAACCATCTATGCACTAACCTTAACCCAAACCCTAACCCTAAGGTCCATCACTATCACACAATTACCTTACCCGCACCCTAACCCTCAAGTCCGTCACTATCGCACACTTACCTTACCCACACCCTAACCCAATCTGTCACAATCGCACACTTACCTTAACCTGTTCTATACCTTTCGCACCATAGTGGAGAAAATGTCGAAGCCGCAGAAACGTCCAAATGAATTCTTTCCCTGGGAAAGAATTCGGACTTCCGCAGCTTCGACATTTTCAACTTTCGAACTTCCAAGTTCGAACTTCTGGTGTTCGACCTTCTGGAAGTTCAATTACATGATAGGAACCCCCTTAGATCTGGATGCCATGCCCTTACCTACAGGTTGTGCCACATAGGATTTTTTCACCATTGTTGGCACAAGATGGTCAAAGTTCAGGTTACTGTCAACCTGAGTTCTCAAGTCCCTTATTACTGGGTCTTCTCTTAGGGGAGTGTTATCAATGCTGCAATTTGCAGTGGTTGTTGTCTTCCCAAAGGGTATAATGATGCATTTTTTTTGCACTGAGTTTTAGGGCATGGCTCTAATACCAGTTATTTGAGTCAGACCTTCCTGGAGGCTATGCACATATTTGGGGAATTCAATAATTGCACCCAGTTTGCAGTCATCAGCAAATTTGGTCAGCCAAATGCCCTCTGTTTGCTTTGATTTCAGATAAGTACATTCCAAACATTAGAGGTCTCAGAGTACCAAGCCCTGTGGGACACAACTAGTAACAGGCTTCTCAATGGAGGTGGATTCCCCACCTTAACTTCATGTGTCCTGTTCATGAGCCACTTGACTATCCATCAGGTGACACAGGGATTTATACCTAAATTTATGAGTTTTTCTATAATAACTAAACAACAATAATGTAAAACAAAATACATAAAAATATATTTATGCACAATAAGTTTGTAGTAGGCAATATGCCTTAAAGATTTTTAATTCAGTGTGTGACATTTTTATAATGAGGGTATAAATCAGTGGTGGAGATTGTATCATATTTTTTTTGGTTATGATGAAGTCCATAATGAGGCTAAGTGCACAAAAGCAGTTGACTGTTATAGAATAAAAATTTGGTTGAATCTTATTTGTGGAGTACTTGACATCCTTGTGGCAGTCTTTTAGTTGAGCAATTTTTCTATAATACCTAAGTCAGGTATTCTGTCACATGCCTTTGCCAAGTCAAGGTACGCAGTATGCACCATTTTGCCCTAATCCATGGCTTTAATGACCTTCTCGAAGAAGTCCACCAGGTTTAGTAGGCATGACCTGCACTTGGTGAAACCAATCTGGGATGGGTCCACTGTTTGAAGATTTCCTGTGTCTTTTTCTATTAGGTTCATGACAATTATTTCCATGGCCTTGCATATTAAGACTAGTCAAACTTATACAGTCTGTAGTTCCTGGAGTCTGCTGATGGTCCCTCTTTGTGTAGAGGGTTGACCGTTTCAGTCCTCCATTCCCTATGGGCGAAACTTGTCTGGGAGCTGCAGTTGAAAAGATTCTAGTGGGCATGACAGGTCATGTTTTAAGCTATTATCAGGACCCATCAGTGCTGAGGTTTTAGCTTTGGAGAGTACAGTGAGGACCCTCCTTTAGTGATAGTTAGGGGAGAAATGGTAGAGAGTATTTCCTGGGGGATCTAGGAGTGATAGGGGGGGGGGTGAAATTTGAACTAATTTTATTGGCCATTAAAGTTATCTCCTCTAGCGCATTGCAGGCAGTTCCATTTACTGTTAGTTCAGCACAATATTCGGTGCTCCCTCTAAGGTTACGTATATAACTTAAAAATGCCTTATGGTTATCCTTAGCCTGGAAGGCTATTTTTGCCTTAAAGATAGCATTGGTAGACTTGATTAATTGCTTGTTGAGACTAATGAGGGAGTTTTTCTGCGTGTTGGGCATAGCCCTTCCTATTTCTGGACAATATTTTTTTTTCTTTCTGTTGTTGTACAACCTATTTACACTAGGGGTATATAAAGGAGGCTTGTTTTTGTAGTTTGGTATTGCTATTTCTATGCATTTATGTACAGTCTTGTACAGGGTTTCTGTAAACACTTCCACATAGGCCACAGAGTTCTCTGATATTTTTCAGGGGGGGGGGCTTGGAATATAGCTATGCCTTTGCTTAATAGCAGGTAGTAAGCTTCAGTAAATTTCTTAAAGGTTCTAAGGTTTGCTGACTGTTTTGTGATCTGATCTGACTGGTGAGGTCATTTACACTGGGAGGGTGCAACATTCCTTCATATCTGTGAGTACCAGATCCAGGACATTTGCACTCCTAGCAGTTGTGTAGACTTAGCTGTTTCAAGGTGTTTGAATTGTGAAAATCCAGGAATCTTTGAGCCTTTATGGTAGTGGTTATGTATGTATCCCAGTTTATGCTGGGCTAGTTAAAATCACCCATGAATATGGTGTTGGGTTGAATGGTGAGTGAAGCCAGTACATTCGAGTGGTTATAATCGTATAGTTATCCTGGGTCATAGACAGGGACCTGTAGCTAGCAAGGATATGATGTGGGACTTTACCTGAGGTTAGCTTGATATGGAATGGCTCAAGTTTGTCGTACTTTTTGACCAGTCTTGAGGTGTACTTACTTTTCATATAGGTTGATACACCTCCACCTCTTGTCCCTTCTTGTGCAGTATGTTCCCAATTACCTCTTCCTTCCACATCACACCTCCAACATTTCCATCTACTCGAGGAAAAATCTTTGTCTGCTTGGGGTAGAAAAAACCCCAAGCAAACACTTCCAAGCAAAGATCCTAAATCTTCTAGACATTGTTGCATATTTGAGAGCCATACATATATCCTCCCATTGTTTCACTGAGAATTGAATATCCACTTTTTCTTTCCAATCCTTTCCAACCTCTGATTAATTCCATTAGTTATCATGCAATATTTTATACTATTAATTATCCCTTTTTTAACAGCAGCTTCTGTTCTGGATTCTACTGAAAACTCTGTCAGTGCTAGTCTGTCTGTCACTTAGTATTCTCCTATTTCTTTCTCTTTGCTTGTACTCTCATATCAATCCTTGACACAGAAGGCAATCTCTAGCCTGCAATCCAAATGAATTTTTGGCCTCTTCCCATTCTATTACCTTTCTATCTCTAATTATTTGCTCCCAGTAACTTGCTCCAGTAAATTCCAGCTTCCTCTTGCCTATTCTCTGTAACTCTAATTGCAGTCATCCCTATTGGCAGAATCTCATTTCTCCATTTCTCTGTTGGCTTAGTTCTTAGAATACGTTCAGCTACTTTATGAATATATATGGTCATTGTTATTCTCCTTAAGAATTTGCATTCAAAATCCCACTATTTCTGTATTTCTTTATCTTATCCACCCTGTTTCATCAGCCCTTTCCACTTTGAGTTACAGGTTGCTGCTTGCGCTATGTATAGGAGCCTTAATGGTGTACCTTTGAAATACCCCTTTACATCAAGTAATCCCAAACCACCTTTTTCTGTTGGAAGAATCAACTTATCCTACTTGACTCTTGCCCTCTTCTCCTCACAGAAAAAATCCTTGAACTCTTTCAAAAAGCCTCCTCTGGTTGTTAAAAATGCACCTGACCAGTCTATAAAACTAAAGGGACTAAACATTTTCACTGCTTGTATCTTGTTATCCATATGCATAAAACACAGCTTCCAATTTATCAGCGTTTGTATTTTTTGTTAAGTCTGTTCCCACATAACCTTACCTACCATAACAAAATCTTTTTTAAGCCATACTCCTAAGTACTTTGTTTTATCATGTTCCCATAAACATGGGTATTGCTGGACCACTTTGCCTGGGAGTACTTAGTTTACAGCTATTGTCTTGGTTTTATCTTTATTAATTTGGTATCCCCAAAAGACTTAAAACTATCTCAGAATGTTCCATAACAATGAATTGTACTTTTCTGGTTTTATCAGGTATAAAATAATATCTTCTGCAAGTAAAGCCAACTTTTCTTGATTACCATATCAATTATATCCTTGAATTTCTGAGTCTCTTATATTCTTTGCCAATGGTTCTAAACATAACACAAATAACAAAAGGGAAAGAGGACACCCCCTGCCTTGTTTCTCTGCTCAAACAAAACTTATCAGGGAGGACCCCTCCCCACTTCAGTGCTCACCTCAAATTCCTGTAATATACTCCTAATTAACCATATTAATTTTATCAGGGAATGCAAATGCTTCTATTACCCTGCTCATATAATCCCAGCTTACCCTGTCGAATACTTTCTCTGCATCAAGATCCACCAACAACAGTGGTATTTTTTTTTACATTCTGCTTCCCTCCAGATCATCACTGTTGTCACATGTTTGTCTGCCCTCCACAAAAACTCAATGATCCTTATCTATCAAAAGCAAGTATTTAACTTGTTATGCTATTAACATTAGTAAAAAAAAAAAAAAAAAAAGTGGTCTGATGAAGTGGCAACCCTGCGAAAGCGCTAACCTTTTGTTTTAATAAAAGTTTTATTTTATTTCACCGTTTCTTTTTTTGGCTTGTACCATGGTGGTTGACTCACATTTTGTTTTTTTTACTATTTCATATTTGATTTGTGGGTCACCTTTGGCAGTTGGCTTGCTTGTGTTTTTAATCTATGCCATTAACAATGCAAGCAGACTCAGCATAAACAACACTAAACTTATCTTCCCCTGAAGCTCTCAGCTCCTTGTAAAAGCCACTCGACACTCAACTGTATCCCTCAACTTTGCAGCACAAGAAATCTGGAAAAAGCAAAAATTTATTTGGGGGGAGGGGGGGGGCAAAAACCAGGGTCACATTTTAAATATTGCTTGTATAATTTTGGAAAGTTGCTAGAATAAAATGTTGCGTTACCACCATGCGATTCACTGGCAAGTCTCAACACAGGACCCTGTGCACTACAGTCAGAACAACATATCATTATGCCAAATCAGCAATTTCCTAAAAGATGGGAAGACTGAAACTTAAATGGCTATCATTTAGTGAATTCGGTTCTCACTTCTCACCATAGCTCTCAACCTCTTATCACAAAAAACCTGGACAAAGCCAATAATGGAGGGATACAGCCTGGACAAATTTCAAATACTGATCTTGTAAACTTAGAAAATTGCTAGAATAAAAGGTTTTGTGTTACCATGTATTTTCTGAAGAATATGAAGTCTGAAATTCAAATGTCTGTCATTATTTAGTGAATTCAATCTTTCACTGATTTGCCACCAAAATCCAGAAAACCACAGATTTTATGAGGAACAGAACAAAAATATGAGGCAAAAATCTGGAAAGTTTCACAGGTTTTGGTGGGTAGGGAATTTAGGCTCTTGTTACCTGTACCCAAGGTACAGAGTTTGAGCCTGAGCACCTCTAACCACCAGGTACATTCACCTGGGTCATTTTACACACTTACAGACACACACTTACAGACACACACACACACACACACACACACACACACACACACACACACACACACACACACACACACACACACACACACACCTCTTCAGCAGCATAAACTAAAAGCGAACAGCTTCACCTCCTTCTCAGCAGCATAAACTAAAAGAGAACAGCTTCACCTCCTTCTCAGAGCATAAACTAAAAGCGAAAAGCTTCACCTACTTCTCAGCAGCATAAACTAAAACCAAACAGCTTTAATACAATAACCATCAGCACAGCATAGTAAATACCTCCACAAGCTTGTTCCATCCATTCCTGATAACAGCCTCACGGCTTGTTCCGTTCTGGAACCACCACTAACAGATAATTGTTCCATTCCTGCTTGCAGCTATGTTCAAAAGCCTCGGGGCTAGGCTGGAGCAGCTGGAAATGCATGCACGTTATGTTGTTGAGCCCTTGAGCTCAATTCTGACAGGATGGCAGGCCGTTTCACAGAGCTGACATCATCTCGCACGTGATGACATCAGCTCAAAAAAGTGAAAAAAAATTTAAAATAAAAAAGCCGGGAAATTTGGAAATTAATTCGTGGCACCCCATTATTTGGACTGCAAAACAGGTAAAAATAGAGAAATTCGGTACGGTTGGGAGGTATGCAGCTGAATGCTTGTTATTCATCAAGTAACATTTTGAGTGTTTCACCTGACAGAATGTAAATACTTCAAGTATCCAAAAATGTCACTGATTAATCTCTCTATTAATGTACTTTTCATTTTCACTGTTACTTGCTACATTGACACATCTTGCAAAATGCATTCTGATTGTCGGTTTCAGTTTTTCTCTAAGTTTTGTTCTATGTTTACATGTACTAATTTGTTTCCTATGTTGAAATAAATGTTATATTGTTTTCTATATTGTTATACATTTTTCTATGGTACTATCTCTGTATTTTGCATGTTCTAATTCAATTCCGACGTTTGAAATAATTTTTTATCTCATTTTATACATTGTTATATATTTTCTATGGTACTAGTAGTTCTGTATTTTTATTCTGTTTTTATTTTATTTTTTCCTGTTGGAGCTTTTCTCCCCAGGTCTCCACTGAAAACGGGCTTCTAGCCCAGTCGGACACCACCCTGTAAACAAATGTAAGTACATAAATAAGCACAAGACAGTTGCTACATTGTCTCAAGATGCCCATTTCTATCAGGCTGGCTACAGAAACAGTAGAAAAATGCACAATTTCTATACGATGTCTATACAGGGCACTGCACTGCTCAGCACAGGTTATAGAAGATGAGTTTGAGAGGAATCCAAGTAGCAAACAATTAAAATGTAGTACAAGTGTGTGTGTGTGTGTGTAGCTCATGTTCTCTCTCTCTCTCTCTCTCTATATATATATATATATATATATATATATATATATATATATATATAAACATATATACACACACACACACACACACACACATATATATATATATATATATATATATATGCACACACACACACACACACACACACACACACATGTATAAGGTTCATATCCTGCAGCAGTTCACAATTCTCAAACTAAGATTCCCAGAACAAGTAAAATGCAAACAGTAAAAATGTAGTAGAATATAATAAACAAGGTTCAGATCCTGCAGTAAATTCACAATTCTGCCACTGTTCTGAGGAATACTGCAAGTCTAATGTCCCAGACCAAGTTACAGATTCAAACAGGTTGACTTTTAGGCAAAACAAGGAAAAAATGGAATCATAAATGCTCAGTCTAGGGATCCAAACCTCTTCCACATCAAAAGAATGGTTTGGAGAGACAGGTATATTTCATATGCATATACCACATAAAACAGTGTTCATCCACATCCATTTTCACATTCAACATAGATCTATGGATGGGAAACAGAATATTTACCTCAGGACTGCCCCTTGTACAATTAATGGACAGATGCAGCTCCTAAATGCTTTATCTCATGCATGGGTCCCCTCAAATGATCTATGGCATGATCCCACTTATTCTAAATAGGTGTAATATATAATTATCGATCATAGGATGCATTAGGCCGATCTATAACTAAGTGTGATAGTTATTTCAAGGACAAAAACTGAGATTAGCAAGGTTTAAAATGACCCACAAGAGCAGCTAGCCTAGTATTCACCTATGAACCTATTACTGATCTTTCTGCACTTGCCATAACAACATAGAGTGGTAACAGACTACATGGATGCCTACTACAGATGGTATGTTCCTTGATTCCAAACTGAGAGAAGTGTTTCAGCTTTTTTCAGTGACTGGTACATCACACTGAATTGGAAAATTGCTTTTTAAACTATTTCTTATCTGTCAGAGTTCCAAAGTGGCAGAGAAAAAAAATCTTGCCAGCCTTGACCAAAGCTTTAGATTCCTTTACAAGTTGGACCAATATACAGAAATCGCACAGATGTTTGTGCTTTGATGCTTGGTCAGGATGTCACTCCACTCTGGGCTTATATGCTGCAGCAATGCATCCTTGAAAGGAGAACCTAGATGGTTTCATGCTGCATGGATGGTATCATTCTGACAGACTCCATGGACAAGGGCAGCTTGTTGATACCCTAATGCACAGGCATATACCAAAGCCATTCTAGACCATGGGATTGATAATTGGGAAAATTTGGGCATCAATGGCTATGCTTAAAAAGGCTCTAGTGCTGTTAGCCTAGTAACCTCCTATGAATACACAGTAAATACTGAAAAAGTTAAATTATTCTATAAAATCATTGAGATGAGCAACAGGCCAACTGGCAGTGTGATACAGGGGGTCTATATTATCTTGTCGAAAAATGTGTTCATTGAACACGTCTTCATCGACAAGTAAACAGTGACCTCTGTAATCACCGAACGGCCACATCAGTGACTTTTTTTCAAGGGGAAAAAAAGCACTTGGCCTAATAAAAAAAAAAACGTTCAAACCCTACATAGTGGGGGCTTCACCCCTCATGCCCCCCACAACCCCTATCTAAATATACCAACTCCAAAATCACACTACAGTGGGGAAAAGGGCAAATCCCCGATGACAGCCAAGCACTTTTTTCCCCTGGGGAAAAAAGTTGCTGATGTGGCTTTTCAGCGATTACAGAGTTCACTGTTTACTTGTTGATGAAGACGTGTTCGTTGAACACGTCTTTCGACAAGATAATACAGACTTGATACAGGTGACCATTAGCTTAGGGGTTAAAAAAAAACGAGCAAAATGTGGACTGCACATTCTTTTACTGATGGTCTTCCTTCAGAGAGCCAGACCTTATATCCCCCCTAGGGACTTCCTGCCACTCTTCAGATCAGACCAGAAGACTATCATCTACCTAGGGCTTAGTGCTTGACAGTTAATGCAAATAATTACATTCTGTGGGATGTTAATAAACTGCTTCTTGTACCCCAGGGTTTGATTCCCTCTACCTTAATTTCCCTACTTTATGACTTTGAGCAAGTCATTTTACCAGACAGCAATTGGGAAAATGAAGTAGGTACTTCAGTGGTCTTCCTGGACCGTGTCCTTCATACCACCCGAATGAACTATGATTCTTACAAACATCTTGAATTAAAAAGGTGGACTAGTGCCTTCTGTAACTTCTTAGCAACCTGTGTTAAAGATGTATTAATGCATGCACATTGTGCCTTCTAGAACTATAACATATGCATACAGTTCTTCTAAGAGGTTTTTAAAGTTGAAAGCAGCTATACTGTAATATACATGTACAGCACTTCTGTTTTCATCTTCAGAAAATGTCCAGAGCTGCCTTTCTACTTTTATAACCATGTAATACAGATATATTACCTCCTAAACCTCTTACCATAAAGAGATTTCTCTGCAGGTATACCTCTCAACCTCTTATCACAAGAATCAGAGACAAAGCCAAAAATAATGGTTTAGGTCAAAGGCCCCAAAATATAGAAATGGTTTAAAAATTGCTATTAAAAACTTAGAAAGCTACTAGACTAAAATGTTTTCTATTAGCATGCATTTTCTGAAGGATATAATGTCTGAAACTATGTCTGCCATTATTTAGTGATGACAATCCAGAATGATTTTCCAGAAAGCCACAAATTGTATTAAGGGGGTAGAGCACAAATATAAGGTGAAAATCTGGATATTTGCAGACTTTTGCTCAGCAAAGAGGTATGACCTCCTTCTAGAGACACAGTAATGCCCAACACATCATGTGTTCAGTAGCCTGAGGATGGGCACAGTACCCATTCATACCTTATGCCTTCAGGAACTGTGCTATAGTTACACTACGTTCCACATTTGATGCCTCCTGAGATGGTTGGGTGCAGATGCAGTATGTGTTCTATCTCATTCTCTCAGGAACATGAACTGTAGATGGATTTATGCCGGTCCTCATTTAAGTACAAAAACTAACATGGATAATAGCTGCAGTTAATTCCCATTCTGTGTAAGTTCAGAAATTCAATCCTGCAACTACAGACTTGATCTTGTATTTTGAAGAACATATGATACATTACCTCTCACATCCCCTACAGTCATAAATATGAATTACAGGTACAGTATCATCTATACTGCCTTCCTATAAATGATTACATTAATATGTATAACACCTGTACAATGCCTAGATCCAAGTACTTGCACTATTAATGCAGTACTTTCTTTGACTGGTACACTCAGAAATGTGCATTATATGTAGAACACATCTCTGACACTTCCTTCTTTCATGATTTATGAGTGCAGATGCCTTGCCTACTTCCAGCCTCCAGTAGCAAATATTTTAAGTGCCTTCCACACCATCTACATTCAGGTATTTGCACTTACAGTTACACTACCTCTTATCCTAAAAGCATGTACGTCTACCTGTGATCCTTACAGCTATGTTGTCTACGGCTTTGTGATCCTGCTAGGGTCAACCTATGACCCTTGTGATATTGCATTCAAAGAATCTGACAGCCTCATCCAGAACAAGGATATTAGAATCCACCCCTGGAGCCAAGATTGTTGTTCTCTGCTAGCCAGCTGACCCACACAGCACCAGATGGTTCATAGGTAGTTACTAGGCTATTGGCCTGAGGGCCTATATAAGCCTAGCCAAAAATGTACCCTGGATTTCGCCACCCAAGAAAATTATTTTCCTGTGCCCCTGTCGAGCAGAGCCACAGAAGTGATCCATGGGGTGAATTTCCTATTTCCCATCCAATCATCAAGATTTTTCTTGAAGAGTGTTAATGAGGAGCTCTGTTTGACTTAGGTAGTCTGTTCCAGAGTATAGGAAGTCTCTTGGATAGGAATCTATCCCTCCAGTATGTTCTGTTTATTGTGGTGACAAGGTTTAGGTCCCTAGAGCATGTAGCTCGGAGGGATTGGGATTTCTTTAAGTGGAGCATGTCCAACAGCTCTGGGTTTGACATAGCTTTGTATGTTAGGCAGAGATCGCCTCTGAATAGGCGATATGTGACGGAGTAAAGCTGGAGTTTTTTGAGACGGTCTGCGTAGGGCATCTGTTTGAGGCCAGTAATCCTCTTTGTGAGCTATTTCTGTGGCCTTGCCAGTTGTTGTAGATATCCTGTGAGGTACATACCAAAAGAGGCGTTGTACTCTACAATGGGTCTAATGAGTGATGAGTAGAGGGGAACAATTACCTCTTTTTTTCTGGATGAGAAACCTTTTGTGATGAGGTGAGCCACGTAGAAGGATTTCCTGACCACTGTGGCAATGTGATTATCAAAGGAGAGACTACTGTCCAGCTGTGTCCCAAGGTCTCATCACATTTTCGGCGTTAAGTAGACTACCAGCTATGTGGTAGTTCATGGGTACAGAGCTTTTACCAAAGAGGATGACAATACACTTTTTGGCATTGAGCTTCAGGCCATGGCTTTGACACCAGGCATCTGTCTCAGTGAGGCCCTTTTGTAGTATGTCCACATTGTTAGGAGTTTTGATTATGGCTCCTAGTTTGCAGTCATCTGCAAACTTTGTTAGCCAAAGACCTTCTGAGTTAGCCTGTACTTTAGAGAAGTAGATACCAAACAGGAGAGGACCCAGGACTGAACCCTGTGGTACTCCACTTGTCACTGGCCTGAAGTCAGATTTGGAGTCTGCTACTTTCACAGTGTGGGATCTGTCCATGAGCCAGTTGGCAACCCATCTTGTGACATAGGGATTTATACCTAGTTTGGTGAGCTTATCTATAATTCCAGAGTGGGGGATGGTGTTGAAAGCTTTGGCGAGATCTAGATAAGCTGTGTGAACCACCTTACCCTCACGGCTTTGGTGACGGTTTCAAAAAAGTAAATCAGGTTTAGGAGACATGATCTGCCTTTTACAAATCCGAACTGGGTAGGGTCCAGAGTTTGGAGATTACCAATATCTTTGTTTATGAGTTCCATGATGATATGTTCCATGGCCTTGCAGACCAGGCTTTTCAGGCTAACAGGGCGGTAGTTCCTGGGGTCCATCGTGGCTCCCTCTTTGTGCCGTGGGATAACCGTCTTGGTGTGCCATTCAGTGGGCACAAAGCCTGAGGTGAGGCTATGATTGAACATGGTACTTAGGTAGGGTGCCAGTTCATTCTGTAGTTCGTGTAGAACGCAGCCTGGGATATTGTCAGGTCCCATGCATGCTGTGTTCTTGGCTTTGGAGAGTTTGTTTTTTTACCTGTGCAGCTGTGATTACAGCAACTTTGCATTCTTCCGGTATAGAGATGGGCCCTCTAGGGGTGAGGCAGGGGTAAAGTTAGCACTGAACCTATCTGTCAGGATGTTGGCAATATCAGCTGGTTCTGTATATTTAGTGTCATTGTGCTGTAACTCAGAGCAGATCTGAGTTTTGTCATTGAGATTCTTGACATAGCTATAGAATGCTTTGTGGTTGTCTTTAGAGTCAGTGGCAATTTTGTTTTCGTAACTAGCTTTGGAGGATTTTATGAGGGATGTCAGCTTCGTACGGAGGTTGACCAGGAAGTTCCTCCAGTCATGGGATTTTACTCTTTTTTTGCAACAGTTTCTTTCTTCTGTTGTAGAGTTTGTTTATAGCAGAGGACCACCAGATTGGCTTCCTTTTTTTGGAGGATAACATCTTGGTTCTACTAGGGATAGCATGATCCATGCACTCGTGTAAGTGCTTATAAAGTGCATTTGTGTAGGATTCAGCAGTCGTACCTCTATTGTCCGTCTGCATGGGTGTCATGAAGTTTGCCACTTCTGTCTTAAGAAGTGTGAAGTTGGCTTTGGAGAGGTTTTTTACGGTGGTTTCCCTAACTGGGGATGGGGCGGGATGTGGATGTCTAGGGTGATTAGCTTGTGGTCGGATCTGACCAAGAAGGAATTGACCTCTGGTGTGGAACACTGGTTGCCCATGTTGGTAATGACCAGGTCTAGGATATTGCTGCCCCTGGTGGGGGTGTGAATAAGTTGATCCAAGGCGTTGGAATTTATGAATTCCAGAAAACGTTGAGCAAAAGAGTTGGTACATGAGTAGTTTTCCCAGTTAATGGTGGGGTAGTTGAAATCGCCCATTATTAGGGTGTTGGGTTGTACCCTAATACTTTCCAGTGTATCAAGAAATGAGGAGTGGGAATCCTGGAGCATGGTGGGGAGTCTGTAGCAAGTTACAATTTGGAATGCGGTCTTGCCCAGAGTTAGCTGCACTTGGATAATCTCTGATGCATTATGCTGTACAACTAGCCTGGAGGTGTGGATATCCTTAATAAATATGGACACGCCTCCACCTTTAGTGCTTCATTCCGGGTTAGGTGGCCGAAAGGTGTGGTATGAATTATAGCCTGGTAATGCAGGGGTGCTCTCTGGAGCTTTGAACCAGGTCCCTGTCACTGCACAGATGTCGATGTTCTCCATTTTAAGGAGTGCCTCGAGTGAGTGCATTTTGAGGTTTAGACTTCTAGCATTCAGTAGCATTACCTTGCTTGTACCTGTTATAGTGGTGAATTTGTCATTTGAACCTTGCCTAAAAAAGCACTATAGGGGTGGCAAGAGCCTTAGCCAGTACCCGGAATCCCAAGGGCGACAGTTGCAGACCATCTCTGGCAAGGCATCGTGGTCTGTCGATCATGTCGTCCCAGGCAGACAAATACTGGATCCCCTTAGAATGACACCAGAAGGTTAGCCAAATGTTGAAGTCAATCATTTTGTCTTTGTACTGTGGTATCATTCTGGGTGATGGCAGGATGCTACTCAGGGCTAGGGTCATACCTGCCTGGGCTACAAGATCGGAGAGCTCCTCCATGTTTCTTTTCATGTAGTCCAGGGAGGTATGTCTCAGGTCAGTCACACCAACATGGACAATGACAGTGTCATATTTGTACTTGTTGTGGAGTGACCTGAGTGCATGCATTATGTGGCGGATCCTGGCACCTGACAGGCAGCTGACAGTAACTTTCTCCTTGTATAGCCTGGTGAGTGGAACATCAATGTGCCTGACTATAAAGTCACCTATGACTAGAGTGTTGGGTACATTGTTATGCCTTATGGGCTGTGGTTGAGTGGCACACTGAGTTTGTGCGCTATGTGTCATTTGGGTTGTATTGGGGGTGGAGTTTGCTTGCGTTTCTGCTTTGGAGGTCCTTGATGCTTGGGCAGGTTTTTATTGAGAGCCTCTGCAAATGTAGGTGTGTGTTTTGTGTTTCTATTTGTGTGTTTTGGTGGTGTAGGTTTTGAGGGACTACGTGAGGAGTGTGGTGTGGTGCAAGTGTTTACCTTCTCCTCTTGACTGTCTAGTCCAGTCTTGGGTGAAGAGAGCTTTGCTTCCAGTTTGGCTATATAAGTGCATCTCTCACAGGTTGTAGTGTTGGGTGGTAGGAGGAGAGGGTTGTCTGTGTACATGAGGCAATTGCTGCATTGCCCCAAGATGCATCAGATTTATCATGTAGATAGGAGAAATCACTGGGAGCTGACCCTTGGACATGCCTGGATAGGTGCTTATTTATTATGTACTAAAACTGCTTTCCTCTAGACAAGTGAGGAAAGTTGAGTGCTGTAGCAATTTGCAGCTTATTTAGTGCTTACAACAAGTTCTGAACAAGTGATGAGTTCAAAGAAACAGATTTGAGTGCTGAAACTAGAAAACTGACTAGTTCTAGGAAACAAAATTAAGCTAGAAGGCTTCCCTCCAACACAGAAAGGCTTGGGGGCTCAGAAGCCTACAAACAGTCTAGACCACTTACAGGAAAGACAGGAAACAAGCTTAACATTTTTTTTTGTTCAACCTGATAAATTTCCTGATAAAACTTCATACAGCCACTTTAAGGGGTCATCTCTGTTAGGTGAAGGGGGTGGGGTCAGATGTGGTGCCAGATGAGTGGCAGGCAGTAGCATAATAGACTATGATGGACTCAGCACTGGCAATGAAAACTGGTTTCCTGGGATACAGATTGATGGATCATCTTCTCATTGTTGTGCCTGAGGCAAAGCCAGATACA
The DNA here is from genome assembly GCF_019279795.1 of Protopterus annectens. NCBI lineage: Eukaryota > Metazoa > Chordata > Ceratodontiformes > Protopteridae > Protopterus > Protopterus annectens. Next base: position 279,002,794 of record NC_056739.1, read on the forward strand.
GTTGGTTGTATCTCTCTGCACAGCATAGATCAAGAAACCAAAAATGTCCAACTGTAATCACTGCTGCAGTAGGGTTATCTTGCTGAGAATAGCCATATGTCCTGCCAGAGTACCAAAGCCTGGGCTCTTCCATGCTCCATACATTAGATAAATGTCCAAAGTCTAAGGTGTAAGGTACATAACTGGCATACGAGCTCCAAATCCTCAGAACTTCTTTGAAATCAAACAATGCGTTTGGCCGTGCAACAGTCTGAAGGTTTTACATGTCGTACAGTTTCCATTTTCCCTAAAGGTTAACTGTCCTTTCCCATTTGGCAACAGATCACAACAGACTCATAGGGTCTCTCTGTAATTTACAATGGCTATTACATGGAATGGAGGTCCCTTCCTCCCTTTTAAGACATCCCTGAACCCCTTCCCTGCCAGTTATCTCCCTTTCCTCCTCTTCCTCTTCCTTAGGACCTCTTGGTTCAAGGTACTATTCAACCAGTGCCTCTGCCAGAGGGGCTAGGGTTTCTACTCCAGGATGTTTTTGGTTTCCAGGAAGGTCTCTTGGAGGCCCATTCTAGAACTCTCCTTTCTGGACAACTATCTAAAAGTTTTTTCTCTCAAAATGTTTATTCCTAAGTATCTCTTCTATCCTTCATCCTCAGGCCTGTCTAGCTTTTCAGGACCTGAAGGATGCATACCTGCATATTCCTATACACCCTCTCTTCAGGAAAATGTTATTCTCTGTATCTTCCTTACATTGTCAGAACTTATCAGATCTCCACCTTGCTATTTGGTGTTTCTACCAAATGTCTACCCATGTTCATAGCTTGTTACAGACTCTATGACCAGATTTTCTTGGTGTGCAGAATTCAGACCCGCACTAGGATGGCTTTTCTTCCTCCTTTCAATGATCTCTCATTGAAAGCCTTCTTTCAGTCCCTTGTTCCTTTGTAAGAGATGTCAGCAAGAGAGTTTATAAGAACCCTGGGGTTCATGCCATCCACTATTCCCTTCATTCCCTTTGCCTGACTCTATATGAGGAAGGTCCAGTGGTATCTGAAGGCAATTTTGTTAAACACTGTTACCCTCTGGATTTTCCCATTCTTTTCTTGCCTTGCCTAAGGAAGGAATTTATCTAGTGGAAAAAACAGATATCTTAAAATCCAAGTTTTCCCTTTCAGTTACCTTCCCCCACTCAGGAGCTATTTACAGATGCTTCAGACCTAGCTTGGGGGGAGGGGGGCTGGTTCTAACAACTTTAGGGTTCAGGGGGTCTGGTCTCTGCAGGAGGTAAAATTACATATCAGCATCAAGGAAATGAAAGCTCTAATGCTGATTCTTCAGGCTCTGCAGGAACATTGGTCTCCAGGTCCACTCACAGTTTTCACAAAAAACACTACTGTCATGGGGAACATATACAAATAGTAGCATGGAATTTTGCCATCTGCTATCAATTGATTCTTCAGGCAGTCTATATTTCCTCAGAACACAATGTTATGGCAGACAATCTGAACAGATCCAGGGCAGATCATCACAAACAGATGCTCCACAGTGAGGTTTTCCTGGATGTTGTACATCAGTGGGGTACTCCAAGTAGATCTTTTTTCTTCCCTGGGAACATAAATCTCTCTAAGTTCTACTGCAGAGTGCCAAGTCCTCTAAGCTGTCACAAGTTACCCTACTGAATGAATTTCTCACAGGAGAAGGGCTCTCTAATTCACCCTCATCTTCCTACCCTACAGATTACTATCTAGGTGACACGGTTTGGATTCCTTTTAGGCACCAAATTTTAAGGATGTGCTTCAGATTTTTTGGAGGCAAGAAAAACATTACTAGAAGGTCTTATGTTGCTAAATGGAAAAGATTTTCTTCTTGGTGTCACAACAATGAACAGCTCCCTCTTTTGTTGGGTATTCCTGCTGTACTTTCTTATTTGTGTAAGCTGCTCAATTCTAGTCTGGTATACTCTTCTGTTACATCCTCACTTGTTGGCCATTTCTGCCTGTCTTCCTCTAAATCCATCACTTTCCTCTAGGTTGATTTTAAACAGTTTCTCAAAGACATCCCTCTTATTTGGCCTACAGGAAAACTCAGTCCTCATTCTTAGCACCTTTAACTTTGTTCTTGAAAAACTGACTCAGCTACTTACTGAGCCTTCAGCTTCTGCCTCTTTAAATTTCTGTACCTGGAAAACTGTCCTGTTGATGGCTCTATCTTCTGCCAAGTGAGTCTCTGAATTTCAGGTCCTTATGGTAGTCTCTTCTTTTCTGGTTTTCCATAGAGACAGTCTCTCTCTTACACCCAGTCCTTCTTGCATGCCTAAGGTGGTCAATGATGTGTCGAACTCAGACCATCCATCTTCCTTCCTTCTTTTCTATCTCCTCAAAATAGTAATGAGACGATTCTTCATTCTTTAACTTTGCACAGACAGCTCAGATATTAATTAAACAAGACTAAAGATAGGAAGTCTGAGAACCGTGGTGGTGCAGTGGTAGGGTTGTCGTCTCACAGCAAGAGGTTCTCCCATTCGATTCTCGGCTGGAGCACCTTCTGTGTAGAGTCTGCATGTCCTCCCTGCGGTCGAGTGGCATTCTAAAGACATGCGTGAAATAGGCGTGCCTTCGTTGAAGGTTGAGCACTGAGCTGGCACCTCTGTACCGTAAAAATCTACTGCCAATCATTAGCGGACCGGAGTTCCGCTGTGGCGACCCCTAACCGGGAAAAGCCGAAAGAAGAACAAAGATAGGAAGTCTGAGCAGCTTTTTTTTTTTTTTTTTCAGGACACAAAATTGTATTTGGTAGTTTCTAAAGAAACCATTTCTTGTTGGATTTCCTAAGGCCATTTACTTTTGTTATTCTTTTCATGGCAGATAGCTTCACGCTTCTGTTCGTGCTCATTCTATTAGGGCAGTTGTCTCTCCTGGAGTTTTTTTTAAGGATCTCAATGCTAGATCTATTTTGTAAGCTGCTACTTGGCCTTCTGTACATACATTTATGAAGCAGTGCAAGTTGGATGTGATTTCAGGGACCAGAGCAAGTTTTGCTAGGTCCATCCTCCATGTTTTTTTTTTTTTGGAGGGTTCCTTCTCCCTCCTCCCATTTTTTTCCCTCACAGTAGCTGGAGTACTCTCCCTATTGTAAGGAATACTGCAACAGTGATTATGGAAGGACAGTGCAGTTGTGCAAGAACTTACCATGATAGTAGATGCCCTACCTATCACCGTTGCAGTATTCTATTCCTCCCTCCTTTCGCCTACTGGTTTTTCTCTTCTCCCTCTGGCTTAGGGGTCTTCTTTACCTTTTTCTGAATGTACATCTACCATCTTTCTTTTCTTCCTGTTTTGCAGCTCCTGTTCCTGTGGAGCAATTCAGTTCTAAATATTTAGTGCTCATATATCGCTTATGTATCTTACACCTTGGATGGCCTGACGTACGGCAGAGGTATGGAAGAGCCTAGATTTTGGTACACTGGCCAGGGTATGTCTATTGTAAGGAATACTGCAACAGTCTCTCTCTCTACTAAATGTGAAATTTCCCCTTAAAAGAGAACCTGGGCAGCTGTAGAGACACTGATAAGACCACCAATGGGTGCCATACTGTAGGATATTTTGCCAGTAAATGAGAGGGTCACCTCAACAAAAGCTGCAACAAAGAAACGCAGTACATTTGCACCTAACAATTATTCAGAACATTTGGCGTCATTTACTTCTTAACTAAGAAGGTGAGCTGATCCAAGGAACTCTCTCATCCACACCCTAAGTGAAAGTTAACAAAACAGCATTGCTAACACATTTTTCAAAGCAAAAAAAAAAAAAAAAAAAAAAAACAGTAAAATACAAAAATACAAAATGGTAAAAGAAAAATGTAGGAATACCATTTCAGGATAAAATTCACTTTTCGTTGTAAATTTGCATTTATTTACAGGTGATTTACAGTTTTCAGTGCATGAATTTCTACTATATAAACTTGCTATCAGTATCGCACATAAACTATTTATCTTTACTGAAGTAACAGAATAGAATTCGCAATATTGCAGTGTCACATTTGTTATTCAGTACACCTGAGTGCTAAATATAGGTTTGTTTTCACCTATTTATACTTCAGTACGAACATATTTACAAGGGTTTTGCAGATTAGCTCAGGTTGCTTAGAGTTGCAAAGTTATACGGTTGTGCCAGTGTAAGAATTTTAGCCGTCATCTTGGAAGCAAGAGCTGGTGTGTTTTTCTTTAGAATTTAAAACAAGACCCCCCCCCCCTCAATTTGCTATATTTAACTTGCTTTTCTAATTTACAGATATACGTGGTTCCAATTAGCTGGGCAAATGTTCCTACAACTCCTCTTCCCTGCAGATTATCCACATTGGAGTTCATTTAGTGACTTTGGTATGTTGTATTGGGTAGTATAGGGAGGCATTACAGTGCGAGTTTGTTGGAGAGAAAGGGGCGCTGTTTCTTGCATAAATGTCAATGTGGACCAAACGCGAATGACTCTTGCTGTAACTAGTAGCCAGTTTGCCTGCTTGAGTGTCACATGGCAGTGTTGATTCATAGATGCCATGTTAATAAATCTACATATTTTAAAATGAAGAACAGATCAGCTCATTTACCCGGTTATCAAATACCAATAAATAAATAAATATTTTTTTTTAGTGTTTGTAAGTTATTAGGAGGGTGTATACAGCTGTGTAGATAAGCATACTAATAGTGAGAGGTTTTCTTGCTTTTTGGTATGAGATTGTTTGATATCATGTATCATAAAATTTAATTTTACGGGAGTTTTACCAATTATGTTTTCTGTAGGTGGCAGGAAAGACGAGGTTTAGTTGAAAGTGACCCCTACGTTACCTTATATTTGAACTTGCTGAATCTGATTCGGGTTAGGGTAAGGCAAAATATATTTATAATGTTATCACTGTCCAGTCTATAACAGTGGAATAACATTGTTGCTGTTTTCACTAAGTCAAGACTTCATTTTCTAACAAAAAAACCCCACCTTTATAAATAATGGAAGCCGTTCTTCAAGTCAGTCTTGATGTTTTCAGTTGTGGGCCTAAAGAATGTTATCAGTAAAGTAACAGAGGGAAGGGAGAGTTCATGATCCCTGCTGTGATAAAAATCAGCACCTTCAAAGTCTTAGTTCTCACTGAGAAAATAGACAATTGTGCTCTGCCATTGAGTGGGAATTAATTAAATTATCCTGAGGTCTTGTTCATGAAGGGATCGGTCAACTAAACCAGTGATTGTGCATAGCGGTGTACCAAACCGTGGAGGCATAAGACTCAGATCTCAGTTTATCAGTGCCAAGTGTGATCTACAAGCAGTAACCATGGTCCAGACCTTCAGAAAGTGAACAAAAAGATGAAACTGTGGATACTCGATTTGGAGAGGAGATTCCTTTGCAGGGTCAGTGTTCACAATACCTCTCAGCTGTCCATAGTTTTGCACTACATCCCTTATTCTTGCCTCATGTTTTTGCCCTGTCCCTAGTACTGTTTTTTTCATTTTCTGGTAAATAATTGATGATTACTGTCAACCAATGATGCTAGACATTACAGCTTCATGCTTATTATTATTCTGGAAATGTATGTTGACACAAAACGTATTGGTCTATTAACTTTAAGTGAATCAGAGTAATGTTTAAAAACTGTTCCTCATTTTGTGCCCCTGACCTTCATTTTTGGTTTTGTACAGATTTCTACAACAAGGAATTTGAGAGGCATGGCCTTAACCATTGTGACAGTGTCAGGTCCTATCCAACTTGTGAGGATCTCTGATCACAGCCACTGCTTTACTGGACTGACAGTAGTTAGGAGGAATTTGGGGACCCCACCACACACACAGAAAGGAGATCTATATAGGACTTTCACTCCTCTCGAATCTCCCCTGCCTCTTCCACCCAACCAGCAGTCCTCCTGCATAAGGCCACTATTCAAATTCAGGTAACTACAGAAAACCTATCCCTTGCACTAGTAAATCAGTTAGTATATTATTTTTAAAAGACTCACCCATCTGTTTAAAGAGTTACTGGCTATGAGACAGAGTTTTGCATTGTTTTAAACAAAATGTGAAATATTATGGCCTTAGAAAAAATTTTTAAAAAGCATTTAATAGAATCCTGCAAATGGAGCAGAACACTAACTGCAGGTTTTCTGTTTGTCATGGTAACAGTTTTCTTTACAGAGGATGTATATTTAAGATATGCATTTAATCTGCTTGCTTGTTCAAAATAGCAGTTGGCATATAGTATTTGGAAAGTAGGCTTAGTTTGCTTGCAAAATCTATAAATTTTATTTTTTCATTACTATAAATTGGGGATCTTATATAAAGTGAAAAAGTGATGCTGACTTTCTAGTTTATGTACAGTGATATTTCTAATGGTTTACCTTCATGTGTGCGTTTTGCACAAGGGCAAACAGCAGATGTCCGAAAGGATGTTTAAACAGAAAAAGGTTTGAATGTGCAATGAGCGAATGCACAGTGACAATCGCTCATTGCAGATTCGGCATTTTGGGGTGGATTGCACTATAGTGGGGATCGGAAAATGGTCCCTTTCCCCACTGTAGTGAAATCTTAGAGTTAGAATATTAAAGTAGGGGGATGTAGGGGGTGCAGCTCCCCACATGGGGGGGTGCAGGGGGACTTGCCCCCCTGCTTTACACTTCATTACATTTTCTTTTCGACATTTATGTTCAAAAATCAGCAAATCTGCTTTTCGATTTGCTGATTTTCGAACATTGGAAACTGTCGCGGTTTTGATTTTTGTTGTTACGATTCGCTCATATGAGCAATCGCACTTATATGTCTCACCGTTGTAAAGGTAAACAATTTCTAACACAGTATATAACTCATCTCGTACCTTCAAGCTCATCACAGACCCTTTATGTGTAGCAATATCACAAACTATGTAACTTTTAACATAGATACCCCTTGGCTGCTAGAGTATACAGGGATTTTATAGCCCTTTACCCTACTGGTAAACATGCACCTCTTATGTCCAAGTGCTTCATACCATTTGCCTAATTATATACCTCATAATGGCTATGGTTTATACCTTCAACTGTCTGTTGTACTCTGCTTTCCACAATTATCTCACATACACTGTCCCAGAGTACATCATACAGCATGTACTTTGTGTTTCATCACATATTTTTCTAATTTCGGCTTCATAAAAAGTTGGTACGTGTCCCACTTGCTATTAAATGCCAGGGAAACAAAACTTGTGGTATTCTCCACAAAAATTACCTAGAAGCAATTTACAAAGTTTAAAATCACATCACTAAAACACATACCAATAGAATAAGTATTTCATGCCAAACTTATAGGAGTCCTTACTGACTAAAACCTAGAGTTTGACCATCATACAGACCATGTCATATCTAAAATAAACAAAAAGCTTGGTTTGTTATATCAGTCTTTGACATAAATAAACAGGTCATTGAGTGCAAGTAACAGCTGACAAAATCTTACTTCTGGCCATCTACATGACTTGAGAATTTTAACTAATATACCCAAAACACATCCACAAAGACTAGAACACAGCTGTAAAAACGCAACTAAATCTACAGCAATTCTGACAAAACAAGCATATCTTTGTATAGCACTGAAACCAAACAAACATTCCTTAATAAAAAAAACCTGCTTCCCTACAAGACCTTCAAGATTCTCTGGTAAATATAATCTAAACTTACCTGGATTGGTATATTCAGTTTACATTGTTAGACAATGAAACACTATCCCATCACTTGCAATATGAAAATCTAGCACAAAAACATTTCTAATAAAGCTAATATTTAATGACATTCTAGGCTAAACAGATACACTTATAGTAATATGTTTTTTTTTCCTCATTTTCAGTCCCTGTCAGTCATAAGCCCTCTCCTGGCCCAATCAGCCCACTCATTCCTCATCAATGGGGAGAAAGTCACCCAGAAGGGGGCATCATTTAGAGTGACACTAGGACTAGTTAATTTTTATTTTCTACTAAGTTTTTCTCATCAGCTCTATCCATGCACACCTGGCAAGAACTTGGGAGAAGCATGCCATGGACGGTCTAAAAACAACATCCCTCAGTTTTTGAGGAGTGTTCTCTCCAAGCAGCCCCCCCTTCCAGTGCAATACAAGTGGTGGTTTTCCCTGGTTTACTCCACCACCCAGTGCGCCTCTGAGTGCTCTCTAACCCCTTCCACCCCCCCCAAAAAAAATTGGCAAGTAGGCCACACCCCTTCACTACCCCCCACCTGGCTCCTCCAAGTACTAGAGTGGCTAATTGAACCCAAAGTCACTGGGGTCACTGTCAGACTCCATTCCTCTGTATCATGGAGCCAGGTTAGTAATGTAATTTGTTACCCACAACAATTACCCATAACACTATCTTAGCAAGAATATCCACACTCTCGCTCACTCTCTTATGAGTCGCATCTGGGACCTAGAGCAGACCACCACTACTCACAAAGCTTTTAAGGCAAAGGAGGAAATGGAAGTAGGCTGCCAGGTCTTTCTTCCGTGTCACACCACACTCACTCCTTATAATACAACTTTTTCATTGCACAGTCTGAAACCCTTTCCCATTGCACAATACTTGCATGTACTCAATGTCTATTTTTGTCCATCTATTCTAAGAACTGGCATTTCTTAATCTCCAGTCAGTACTAACTGCAGGGTTGACTTCACATGGCAACTCATCCATTCATTCATTTATTTTATTTTTTTTTAGACAGTATCCCATTGTTATTTGTGATTGCCAGTTAAGCAGAACACAACTCTAGATTATGTTAATGAGTATATATTTTTCTTAATACAGTTTCATTTCTTCAATAACAGTGGTGTTGATTTGTATGTCAATTGAATAATTCTGTAGTACAATTGTATAAACCCTATACTTCTACAGTTTGAAACTGCAGCTTTTGTCCCCAGACCACCACTGAAAAGGAGCTCAGCTGGCCTATCCCAGTTAACAAATTCAAATAAAAATACATTTCCAGTATACCCATGCACAACTATAATGTGCTTTTGTTGCAAAATGACTTTAGTAAATCTAGCATCTTAACGTGCCTACCATATACTTTACAAGAAAAATACTTCACAGGCTTTGTACGAAGAATTATAAACTACCACCACTAAAATGCACACATGTACTCAGAGACATACTAGTTCTCACCTGTTAGTTCTTGCTTGACATCAAGTGTTGTTGGACAGGACCTGCTTGTGAGCCCAAAAGGAGGACAGGATAGCCGAGGGTCACTGTACACATCTAAATGGTTACTTGTCATTGGCAGCTAAAAGAATAGTTTAAAATGAGAAAAGTTATTAGCACATTCTTTTCATCAGTACAACATTCAGACTTTGTTACAGTTTGCCTTGTCTACATATTATTTTGTTTGATGTCCCTACCTTCTTGAATAGTGAGGTACCAGGGAGAGGAGTGCTGTGAAGGGTGTCACCTCACTTCTACACAGGGCATTTCCTTCAAGTATCCTCAACCCCCCCCCCCCCGCAGTAAAGTAGCTGCTTCTTCAGTCTCTGCCTAAGAAACCACACTGCCCATTGTGCCTCCAAGTCCATGTAACCCCCTTCCTCCTCTCCAGGAGAGGTGCTCAGGCCACACCCTTTCATTCCTTCCCCTCTCTGCCTGGGCCGATAATCTATCCCCGAGTGCCTGGGTCACAGACAGGGTTTTGTCCATCTGTGCCATGGAGCCAAGCTCTGTGTACATGTGTTTTAGTGCATACACAAACTGTTCCTTTCACACACCTGCAGCTTAACATCATTTAGAGCACATTCGTTTTGAAGAGTTATACAAGATCCAGTTGGGTATGCCATTCTAAGGCTGTATCAGTCTCAATGAAGAGGTACTTTTAATGTCTCACATCCGACCTGTTTGCAGTGAGACAGAAAATGGAGAAGAAGCCCGGAATGAGTAGAGTCCAACTGGCATTCCTAGACTTGGAGAAAGCATATGACAAGTTCCCAAGAAAGCTGATTTGGGCACTCTTGCAATAGTTCATAGTCCCAGAATCATTGGTAGAATTGGTGGTGGTTATGTACTGCACAAGGATCAAACAACACGCTTCTGTACAAAGTAATCAGACTCACAGAGAAGTTCCCTAGTGGGAGTGGGCTACATCATGGCTCAGGTCTAAACCCACTGCTGTTCATACTGGTAATGGACTACATCTGGAAACAGGCTGGAGGGGGCAGATTTACAAAGCTGCCAGAGTGGCAGGAAATAAGGCAATGGAATGCAAAACTGAATGTACATGAGATGAAACTAAGTGCAGACAAGACAACTGTCATAGCAACAAATGGGGAAATAATTAGAAGCTGAAATTTGAGATAGAAGGGAAATAGTTGAACAGGTTAACAATTCAACCATCTGGGCTAGGTAGCTGGAGCAGGACGGGTGGTTGAACAGAAGAGAAGTCTGACTGAGGAGTTCAGCTAGAATCAAAGTAACTGCAACCAACTGTCAAGAATGCCATGGGTTTTATGTGACAGAAGAATGCCAAAGAAGCTGAGAAGTGTACAAAATAGTGTTGCTACCAGTACTTCTATGTGATATAGAAAACGGGGCAGGTGAAGGCACAGCAGATGAGGAAGGTGGAGGTCATGGAGATGAAGTGCATAAGATGGGTGCTTGGATCCACACTGTGGGGCAGATGAGGTGATGACAGCAGAACACAAGCTAAAGTAGCTCCAACTGCAGAGAAGGTCAAAGGGAAAAGATTACGGTGGTTTAGGCACATGTGAAGAAAAGCAGTAGATGATTTGGTGAAGAAAATTTGGGAAAGACAGGAAGAAGGCAAGAGGAAACAAGGGCATGCAGCACAAGAGAAGACATGCAACAGTCAGGCATGACTGTTGGAAAAGACAGAACAGTAGCAGTAAATCAAGAGGGGTGGAGACAGCTGACACAACAGCCCAAGTCATGCAGAAAATGGGGGGACAAAGAGGACTGATGATGATGAGCAAGAGAAGGGGGGTGACTAACTTTTCTTTGAATCTCTGCTTACTTGGAAATTACGTTCCCAACTTTCACTATCCACTGAAATTACTTTAGCTAATAGCATAACTATGCCAATTGCCCAAAACGTTTCATTATGTCCTGCATTAGAAAGTGGAACAGCCCCAAGTCTTCTGGTTTACTACGTCTGTGGTCCTGTGCTACTTTACTGCAGTATAAAATCCATCAAATGCGGTCTCAGGAACTGCAAATATTAATCCAGGGATAGTAGGAAAAGTCCTTCTTCTAAAGACTAGAACCCAGCTCCTCCTGCTATAGAACCAAGTAGGGATTACCTCAGTGTCACTGCTCAACAGAGGCACAGCAAAATAATGGGTATAGTTGCAGATAGCCTAGTATGAACCTATGAACCTATGAACCTACTAGTAGTGCTATTGGAAAGCTAGCCCTTAACAATGCACAGGGTTAGTAACAGTAGACATGACTACAGTCATCAAAGCTGGTTACAACTTTTCCACCCACACTGTCCAGCCACAGGCTTCCCACATTTAGCTATCCTTTAACAATGTACTGAGTAATTATTGCTAGGCAAAATTATATTCCCCAGAAATTATTTTCCTAATCGCCCTCACCATAGCTTTAAATATCTGCCCACTTCTAGGTTGTTATGAAAATCCATCATTTTGTACTTTACATATTAATTAAACCACCATCTTTCATTCTATTTCTACAACTTGTTGAAATCTTATTATAAATTACCCCACTCATTGTCCAAGTTGTTGCCATCTGCAAACAAGTTAATGATTTTCCTCATGTCTTGAATTATTTTCATGTAAAAAAGAAGCCCTGCCCCACAGATGGGGTGTGTAATATTCAAGATGCAAACACAATGGAATTAAACAACACCTCAAACTGTGCACAAAGCTTTTGAGACAAACTATTTTTCAGTGCTTTCAACAAAATACAATAGACTCCATCACTTCTTAAATATTCATTCTTTTAGAGTTATTACAACTATCAATAAGAATGATGGAGTAGGTGAAGTATTAAATGCTGAATATAGAATATACTGAATTTGCTTTTGCTGCTTGTTCTTAAAAGTGCTCAATTGCATTTATTCTGCTGCATTTATTACTGCTTGTTAGTAGTCTGATTAAATTGTAACTGTTATTTTAAGCCTCTTAGTTTTGGTTTAAGGACTTGGGCTTCAGACCAGTTATTTTACATTAAGACAGCTTGTGATCTACACTCTTGTGGGAGGAGAGAATAGCCTCTGCTCTTCTCAGCTGGGAATTGCTGGGTAAAGGCTTACTGTGCCTGTTGTTCTAAGTGTCTTTTGTTCTGGTTTAAGCATTTGGGTTCCAAACTAGTTATTTTACACTAGGAAGATTTGTGGTCTAAACTCTTGTGGCAGGAGAGGATAACCTACACCCTTCTAAGCTGTGAATTGTTGGTTGAATGCTCATTGTGTCTGTTATTCTGAACTTGTGTTAGCTCTGGTTTAAGCACTTGGGACTCCAAACTAGTTATTTTACATTAGGAGGACTGAGGTCTAAGCTCTTGTGACAGGAAAATGTGGCTTACACTCTTATAAGCTGGGAATTGCTGGTTGAAGGTCTACTGTGTCTGTTATTCTGAAAGTGTCTTAGTTCTGACGTAAGCACTTGGGCTCCAAAAGCAGTTGTTTTACATTAGGAGGGATTGTGGTCTAGACTCTTGTAGTGGGAGAGTGTTGCCTACACCCTTCTAAGCTGGAAATTGCTGGTGAATTGCTGCTTTATTTGAACTGTTTATTTTGTTTTGTTTTGTTTGTTGCTGTTGCAACTGTGATTTTATGCACTTTGAATTTCTAACACTTCTGCATTTTATAGCACAGGCCAGATTCAGACTTGTTGAATCTAGACTATTTGGTATCACTTGAGTATTAAAACCAGCTCTTCACTATGATACTGAAAGATCTGAGGCATCCTTTGCTTCCAACTAACTACAAGTGCCTGTTTTTGCTCTTATATTGTACTTTTAATTTGTATTTGCATTCTACTGTTTGTCTGAATTGTGTAAACTGTTTTTGCCACATTTTACTGCATCCTGTACTAGTTCAGCTGTAGCATAGCCAAGTTCCAGGTTTTCTGTTTCTGGATCTGTTTTGTAACTTCTGAGCATCAAATTCAAGCCATTTTTGTTGGTGAAGGCCCTTCTGCAACATTGTGGGAGGAGAATGCTGTCTGGGTCCCATCTAATTGAGGGTGAGTGGACTAGAACTCAGAGAGAGAGCATCCTTATAAGCTTGTTTGAGTTAAAAGGGTTATTTCTTGTTTTATTTAAGTTCCAGGTCTGTGCTTGTTTTGCGTGTACCACACCATCATGCACTGGTATGTAGCAGTGGTTACTGTTGGTGGTTATTGACACAAACATTTTGCTTGTTAAATTTTCCCTTAGCACATTGCTTGTGGTTCTCTGGAGGTTTTTCTCAGCCCTGCTCTGTTGTCAGGGAGAATACTAAAGCTAGCCTCAGAGGTACCAATAAACCTCTCACTCACTAGCCATTCCTAAGTGTGACCGTTTTTCCTGACCACATAAATTTACTTAACATTACGGCTGGACAATGTCCCACAGTTTCTCTAGCCAGCTTGGTCAACATGGGCATCCTGAGGCAGTGTAGCAAATGCCTCATGTTCACCGACAATCTCCTACTCCTAGTCCACAAAACAACATGTGAGAGATGCAACTGTATTAAAAACCTTAAATCCATGCTCTCTCACACACCAGTCAGTACATATGACAATGAGCAGGTTGTCAGCATGCACACCTCACCTCCTACTCCACCCAAACACACATCACACATACCTATATATGCGGAGGTCCTCACCAAAAACATGATTAAACAACAGAGACCTCCCAAACACAAACAAAAGCACGCTGCACATAATACTTCCTCTGCAGAACACAATACATAATAACTCATAGACCAATGTCTCACCTGTCAAGGCCTTAAAGCAAAACACAAACCAAACATATTAGTCATAGGTGATTCCATTGTGAGACAGACAGATGTCCCTCTCACCAGGCTGGGTAAGGAAAAGGTCATGGTCAGCTGTCTGTCAGGTGCTAGGATCTGCCATATCACACATGCAGTCAAGTCTCTCAACAACAGGTACTGTTTATAACTCCATTATAGTCCTTGTTGTGAATGACTTGACACGTACCTCTCTGGACTATATGAAGAGAGACATGATTCAGGTCTTGGACTGTGTCTCGGACAGGTATGTCCCTAGCCTTAAGCAGCATTTTACCTTCACCTACGACGATGCCTCACTACAAACAGAAAATGATTGACTTAAATAATTGGCTTAGTTTCTGATGTTGTTCTAAGGAGATTCAGCATCTGTCAGCCTGGGAAGACATGATCAACAGACCTCGATGCTTTGCCAGAGATGGTCTTCATCTATCACCCCTTAGATTTTGGCTACTAGCTAAGGCTCTTGCCACCCCCACAGTGCCTTTTTAGGCAGTGTCTCAAGGACAAAAGTTTTGATGTACAAACACCATCTAAAAACAACCTCAAGGTTATACTGCTAAATGCTAGGAGTCTTAACATGAAACTGCACTCATTGAAAGCAGTCCTCACCTTAGAAAACACAGACATTTGTGCAGTTACAGAGACCTGGTTCAAGGCTGTGGACAGCGCCGCAGCCATACCAGGTTACACCTCCTTCCACATGTTCAGACCACAAACTGAAGGCATGAAAACTAAAGGAGGAGGTTTATCAATATTCATTAAAAATAAATACACTTCCAGATTGGTTAAACAGTAGGATTCCCTGGGGATACCTCAGGTGCAATTAACTGTTGGTAGGACACCTAAAGTCACTGCCAGCTACAGGGCCCCCCTCCATTAATCAGGACACCCACTCTGCCCATTTGGCTCTACTTGAGTCTATCAAGATATATCCGAACACCATGGTGTTTGGTGACTAACTACCCATCCACTGACTGGGTAAATTACTTGTGCTCAAACTCACTTGTCCAAAGGTTCCTTAACTTCATTAACTCCAATTTCCTGGACTAGCCGGTTGACACCCTCACAAGGGGTGCCAATATCCTGGATTTGGTGCTTACCAATACAGGGGCCTACTGTAGCACCTCCACTATGACATCTTCCTTGGTGAGATCTGACCACAAATCAGTCTCATTCGAAGTAACTATCACACCAGACCCCCCCCCCAGCAGCAATTAAACTAAAAATCTTCTCCAAAGCAGATTACGACCTCTTACTGGATGGTATATGTGATGCCCGTGCACTGGCCCAGCAATCAAGGAGCCTCAATCCTCACCACTAACACCAGTGAGGGGCGTCCATATAGGGAAAAGGATAATAGACTCACACAGTAAAATACAATTTCCCTTAAGAGCACACAGAGATCACAAACAGTCTGGGGCTGGTTTCTCCCTTTCTCTCCAGGTCCCAAATAAGACTCCCCACTGGCGCAGCTATAGGTTCCAGATCTCAGCCTAGTGGGCAAACTAAAACCTCCAGCACCCTCTCTGTCCAACCAGTGCTTTGTGTCCCTACCCAAGTAGCTGACACACACACACACAGATAAAAGTTATATACAACCACACAGACACTCCTGGAGAAGGCTGGCACAGGTTCTCCAGCTCTGCCCCATTTAACGAGACTATACAGTAGAAATCACTGCCACCACCCAGCTAATATTTATCAGCTACTCAAAGGCACTTATGAAAGTGTGTCCAATTATACTGTTGTTGTGTCTTTCGGCTTATCTCGGTTAGGGGTCGCCACAGCAGAACTCCGGTTCGCTAATGTTTGGTAGTGGATTTTTATATGCCGAGTTACCAGCCCTGACGCACAACCTTCAACGAAGGCACGCCCATTCACGCATGCCTCCACACAGAAGACGCTCTAGATGAGAATCAAACATGACAACGTCTTGCTGTGAGGCGACAACGCTACCGCATTATCCAAATGGCAAGTGCAACCGAACAGTCAAGACTTATTTAGAATGACTTGGTACAGTATCACTATATACATGCAATGTACTCTTAGAGCTTAAATTATCTCTACACAAAACAGCCACAATTAAAAGGTTTAAAAAATATTTAATAATAAATAAAAAAAAAAACACAAGACAATACTTCTTACTACACAGTGCCAGTCAAGAGTTCAGAGATCACAGAGAAATACTTAAAATAATACAGTAGAAAAGTTCTGACATCAACACAGCAAATCACTTCATCTAATCTTCCTAATTCCTAGCTATATGTTAGAGAAAACACAGTTCTAAAATCCTACTTACATAAAGAGACAGGCAGTGATGAGTTGGATGTCCTCAAGACAAATGCTCTAATGCTCTCATTCTTTCTGTCCTTAAATTGATAACACAGTACCACTGATGCATTTCAGATTACATCATTTCTTTCTGGTTCCCAGGCTAACAGACTCTCAGAGGTTAATACCCATTTTGATCTTGCAGCTGGTCAGGAAGCCAGAACAATAAAAGAAATTATACATGCAAATTCTAGCCATTAACTCTGGCCTCAAAACAATAGGCAAAATGCCTTTATCTAGACATCTTGGCTCAGAGTTTTGACATCAAATAATTGACTTATCAGCTTTGTTACAGCAGAGTGCAGTGTTGTTACATTTCTGCAGTTCCACATTTAACACCATTTTTTGCCATTTAGGAGAACAAGCCTGTGGCTTATATTAATATTTACAAATGACAGAATTATCTACAAAATTATATATGGCTAGGCTGGCAGCCTTCACCTATCTTCACAGTATAAATAGCTTCACTGCACTTCCCCCCTCAGATGGAATTGGAAACTATGCAGAGTTCTACATTAATGCTTTATACAGATGCCTGTATAACTGCATTGACTCAGTCATACCTGATAGTACCATAACAAGCTCCTCAAGGAAGAGCAAACATGCCTGGTTGGCAACTGCCATTAACAGGGTTTACAATAAGATGAAGAAATTCTTATCTAAGAGTAAGAGGGAGCAAACCATAACACTTCTCCTCAGCTTAAACAAGCAAATAAGACTTCCTGCGAGGACATCCAAAGCAAAGTACGAATCCAAATTAGCTTTCTCAGCTAAGGACAACCATAAGGCATTCTTTAGTTGCATCCATAACCTAAAAGAAAAGGCCCAGATTTGTGCCGAACTGGTAGTTAATGATACCACATATACTGAGCATGTGGACATAGCTATCCTGTTGACTGACAGGCTCTGTGAAAATTTCACTCCCCTGTCCCCACCACACGTACCCCATAACATCCCTACCACCTGTTCCCTAACCTTGCATCTCTAAACAGCAGGTTATAAATACCCTCTCCAAGGTCAGCATCTATGGGACCTGATAGCATCCCAGGCTGTGTCTTACATGAGCTCCAACAAGAATTAGCAATACCATTGGGTACTCTTTTCAATCATAATCTAAGCACTGACTTTGTCTCAGCTGAATGGAAAAAGTACAGTTGTGTACACTTACCATAAATGTAGATGTTTGAGTGTATTCACTGTTGCAGTCATTACATTTGGGGTAATCTGCTGGCAGGTTGCCCTCAGTCAGCCTGAATAAGTTTTGGGTCCTGCGTCAGTTGCTGACTCCTCTTCCATGATGTCAGGTCATCAGGGGTATAAAACATGCAGCAGACACCATTTTATTCAGTTTTTCTTGCCCCAGATGTCAGGTGCCCCCCAAATGGGGAGCAAATATATATATATAAATAAACAGTAAATATATAAATGCACTTTTAGAAAAAAACTTTACCTTCAACTAAAAGCAAATACACCACAAAGGCTTTTGAGTATAGTGAAGGAAAGAAAAGGTATAGAATGGGGGATGGTGGGTGGGTAACCCGGACTGCAATAGTGAATACACTCGAACATCTACATTTATGGTAAGTGTACACAACTGTACTATGTTCTTCATGTTTCACTGTTGCAGTCATTACATTTGGGTAGAATCCCAAAGCTATGAATGGGAGGATGGAACTAAACAGCATTAGGAGCGGCTATAAGGCCCTGCAGGACTGCAGTGGCAAAGTCTGCCCTGGATTTGGAGAAGAGAGGTAAATGGTAATGCTTTGTGAAGGTATGAACAGAGCTCCAAGTAGCAGCTTCTAGAATGTCTTTGGTTGGGACCCCTCTGAGAAAAGCTGCTGAAGCAGAGGCAGCCCTGGTGGAATGTAATCTGATCCCCTTGGGCACAGGTTTACCATAGTGCAAATAGTAGAAACGAATGCAGTGGCTTATCCACTTAGAAATGGTCTGTTTTGATATAGCTTTCCCCTCTGACCCTGCAGCAAATGCCACCAGTAGTTGCTTGGACTTTCTTGGAGATTTGGTCCTGTTTCAGTAGAATCTTAGTTGTCTGTGTACATCCAATGAATGCAGAATCCGCTCCCCTTGTTCTGCGGATTTAGGAAAAATGTTGGCAGGTGAATGGTCTGGTTAAGAGCCACACTGGATACCACCTTAGGCATAAAAGAAGGATTGGTCCTGAGGGCCACCCTGTCCGGGTAAAATATAATGAAAGGCTCCACTGCCATGAGAGCCTGTAGTTCTGAAACCCTTCTTGCTGAAGTGACTGCCAAAAGAAAAGCTGTTTTCCAAGATAGAAATTTTATATCCGCAGTAGCTGCTGGTTCAAAAGGAGGCAGGGTGAGTATTTCCAGCACAAAATTGAGGTCCCATGCAGGAGTTGGTGCTCTCCTGGGAGGCCTTAAATTTTTGGCCCTCTAAGATACTGTTTAAGCAGTGGATGAGAAAAGAGGGGAGGCTCTGTGTTGTAATGAGACAAAATGGAAGAGACATGGATTTTTATTGAAGAAAAAGATAAGCCCTTGTCAAGCATCTCAGTTAAGTATTGTAAAATTTGAGGAATATTGGGCTTTGCTGTGTCTATTCCTTGTGCTTGGTTCCAAGCACAAAATCTTTTCCATTTATCAGCATAAGATTTTCTAGTACTAGGCCTTCTGGCCTCCAAAATGACATCCATCACAGATTTACTGAGAGGTGTGGTTTGAATAATTAGTTGATTAGCCATGCTGCAAGATTCAGAGTTTGGAGCTGAGTGTGCAGAATTTGATAGTTCTGCTGAGACAGTAGATGAGGTATTTGAGGCAAGTACCATGGAGGAAGGTGTGACATGTTCCTTAGAAGTGGGTACCAGTGCTGGCGAGGCCAGTCCGGAGCAATTAGGATCATTTTTGTTTTTTTCCTGTCTGACTTTTAGTAAGACCTTGGAGAATAGAGGCAGAGGGGGAAAGGCATAGACTGATAGGTTTTTTCCAGCTGAAGGATAGAGAATCTACTTTCCATGCTTTTTTTTTGATGAGTTCTTGTGCAGAATTTGTTCAACTGATAATTTTGGGGAGAGACAAATAAATCTATGTCTGGGCTCCCCCATTTCTGTGTTAACATGCTGAAAATTTGTGGATCCAGTTTCCATTCGTGCGGGTCCATAAGATTTCTGCTTAGGTCGTCTGCCAGGGTATTTTGCTTTCCTGGCAGGAATTGAGCTTGGAGATGTATTTGGTAAGTCAATGCTGTGTTCCACAAGGCCATGGCTAGTCTGCAAAGGGGGTAGAAATGTGTAACCC
This sequence comes from Protopterus annectens, assembly GCF_019279795.1. Lineage (NCBI taxonomy): Eukaryota > Metazoa > Chordata > Ceratodontiformes > Protopteridae > Protopterus > Protopterus annectens. The sequence goes on from NC_056739.1 coordinate 279,022,380, forward strand.
CCTTGCTTGTTTATGTACCACATAACTGTGGTGTTGTCCGTCTTTATCAGTAGTTGTCCTGGATGAAGTAAGTCCTTGAAGGCTCTCAGAGTATTCTGAACAGCTAGCATTTCTTTCTGGTTGATATACAGATGCATTTGGTTTGGGCTCCATTTGTCCTGAATGCATTTCCCTGCCAGGTGGGCCCCCCAAGCATAGTCTGATGTGTCTGTAGTCGGGGTTTGGGTGGCAGGGGGTAGAGTGAATGACAGTCCCTTGTTTTGGTGACATGTCTCTGCCCACCAAAGAAACTCCTGTTGTAGGCAGGGAATGAGAGGAATCATTGTTTCCAGGCTGTGACGATGTTGACTCCATAAACTTTTTAGGTACCACTGAAGTTTCCTCATATGCAGTCTCGCATATGGAATTAGTAGAAGGCAGGATGCCATGAACCCCAAAGCCTGCAGAATTTGTCTTGCAGATAACTGGGTTTTTGTTGCCATTTGTTTGAAATATGTTGTCAGTTGCCTTTGTTTGTCTGGCGTGAGGTAAGCCATCTGGGCAGTTGTATTCAAGCTTGCACCCAGGATTGTAATTATTTGAGAGGGTACCAGTTGTGATTTCTTTTCATTTATGGTGTACCCTAGGCATGCGAGAAGCCTTTTTACAAATGCCAGATGCTGAAGAAGAGTGTCCTTGTCCTCTGCTTGAATGAGACAATCGTCCAGATAAGAATAAATTTGAATGTTTCTTTTTCTGCAGAATGAAATTACAGGTGCCAGCCACTTTGTAAAGACCCAGGGCGCAGTAGATAAGCCAAAGGGCAGTGCAGAGAATTGGTAATGCAAAAAAACTGCTTTGAAGTGGAGGTATCTTCTGCATGATTCCCTTATTGGGATATGTAGGTATGCCACTTTTAAGTCTAGAGTTACTAACCAAGCATTCTTGCCTAGCATAGGCAGTAGCTGCTGTAAAGTCAGCATTTTGAATTTTGGAATGTCCAGGAACGTGTTCAGAATTGATAAATCCAGTATTGAATGCAATGAATTGTCTTTTCTGGGTACCAGGAAAAGTCTTGAATAAAAACCTTGTCCTTTTTCCTTTTCTGGTACCAGTTGAATAGTCCCCATATCCATGAAGGACATGACTTGTTTCTGGGCCTCTGCCCAATGGTTTTGTGGCAGATCCGGCCATCCGTTTGGAATTGGCAAAGTATGGAAATTAAATTTGTACCCCTGGGATACTATGTTTAATACCCACTTGTCCTGGGTAATTAACTGCCAATTTTGAGCATGAAGTGCTAGTTTTCCCCCCAAGGGGGCTGCCAAAAGATAAGTGCTTGGAGATGGTAGAGGAAAGTCATTGAGACTGCTTACTGTAGGGTTGTGCTTTGTTTCCTCCAGATTTGGAGGTGGAGGCACCCCATTGCTTTGACCTGTAAGAACCCTGTGATTGATATCTGGAGCCTTTTGAGCATCTGGGTTTGCCCTGAGTGGCTCTGTTGGTCAGAGGAAAGGACCAGTTTTTAGAAGGCCAGTGCCTACTGAACCTGGGTGGCTTCACTTGCAAGAAATCTTTTACAGTTTGCATAGATTTAGCTTTGTCTTCCATTTTCTTTAAAACCTCTTCTGCCTTATTACCAAACAGAGTATCATGCTGCAAAGGGACATCCAACAATTTAGCTTTAACATGATCAGGCAGATTTTGCTCTTTGAGCCAGGCATGCCTTCTAATCACAGATCCAGTAATGGTGGCCCGGCAAGAGGCTTCCAAGGAATCAAAACCACAAAGAAAAGTATGCTTTCCAACCTGTTCTGCTGAATGCAATAAATCCTGTAACTCTATTTTCCACACAATCAGAAATCAGCATCATTTTCTGTTTCAGTAAGCCCATAACATGCTGTTGATATTTAAGCATATGAAACTGGCAGTTTAAAGCCCCAATTGCCAAGGTTGCAGACGTATAAACCTTCTTACCCCATCTATCCAGCGCCCTGGAATCTCTATCAGAAGGGGTAGGATTTTTGGCTGTAGAAACCTTTACACCCTTGGGACCCTGAGAAATAGTCTCAGGATCAGCAGCAGGATTTTTGAAAAGAAATTTGTGGGAGCCAGGAACCCTGTAATATCTGTAATACCGGAGGTATTGCCAAAGGCCTATGCTGAGGAAGAAGGAGGAAATCCCTAAGCCTCTTTTTTGATTCAGAGAAGTCCTGACTCTCCCAGTGAAAATGTTCCCTTAAAGTAAGCAAAGTCTCTTCAAAAGAGTAATCCTCAGGAGGAGATGCAGATGGGATGGATTCCTCTGCATCAGAATCCTCATAGGGTGGAATAGAAAATTCCTGATCAGAAGAGGAATCAGAAGAAATGTAAACCTGATCTGAAGATTCATAATCAGTGCCTTGCCTAGGCCTCTTAGCAGGGGGGGGGGGGACCCCTGATCAAGGGAATTAAATCCTCAGCCATTTTGATCATCTGTTTTTTAGGCATTGGGGCCAGAGCATGTGGCTCATGTGTCAGTTTTTTAGACACAGAAGTTGTTTTTGACCTTGTTTTTGTTGCTGGCGTCGGTTTAATATAAAAATGTTGAGGCCTGAAAACACCCTCAGAAGCCGGTGCCTGCTCAGTGGCTCTGGACCCATCCAAGGGAGAGACATCCACGGGTTCAATACTCTGAGAATCTCGCGGCATACCAGACTCCGAATGGGTCTCGGTAGAGGCCTGCGAATCAAAAGTAGCGGGTATCAGGGGTTGCGAAAGTGCCTCACTGAGTACCGGCGAACTGGGGACTGGCTTAGGAAAAGCTTCGTCGATTTTGGACTTCGACTGTCTGTCTCTGTCTTTTTTCTTGTGTTTTTTGTGAACTCCGGTAGTCGGATTGCTAACCAATGACATTTCAGGATAGTTAAATCTTTAACCAAAATATTTTGAAGCAAAAATATACTGATGCTTAATAGTGCGTTGGTTAAATCTAGCACAAAACCGACAGCAAAGCATGTTGTGATCAGGGCCTAGGCAAGTAATACAGTACAAATGAAAATCTTTATGAGGTATTTGCTTCTCACAAGTAATGCAATTATTAACTTTTACTGACATCGGTAAGGAGCAAGAAAAAGTTTCCCCAACGGGGTACTTAGATTTAGTTTGAAGACTTCGGTTCTGAAACTCGAATACGAAAATTTCAGGAGTCGGCCGAACGGCACTTGCGAACTGCTTCTGCTTCGGGCACCACGCGGCAAGAAAGACTGAATAGAATGGCACTGGCTGCATGTTTTATACCCCTGATGACCTCACGTCATGGAAGAGGAGACAGCAACCGATGCAGGACCCAAGACTTTGTTATTCAGGTCGACTGAGGGCAACCTGCCAGCAGATTACCCCAAATGTAATGACTGCAACAGTGAAACACAAAGAACATCGTACAGTGTCATTCCCTTGCACAAAGTTGGTGCTTCTACTGACCTCGGGAACTATAGACCTATTAGCCTGACTAGCCTTATCTGCAAGACTATGGAGCAAATTGTCATGGAGCTTATCAACAAAGATATAGGTAATATCCAAACATTTGACACTACTCAGTTTGGATTTGTCAAAGGGAGATCATGCTTGTTAAACCTGGTGGACTTCTTTAAGACAGTCACCAAGGCCCGGATGAGGGGAAATCTGTGCATACAGCCTACCTAGACTTAGCCAAGGCTTTTGATACTATCCCCACTGAGGCATCATTGACAGACTCACCCAGCTACGTATCAACCCTTATAACATTGGATGGGTTGCTAACTGGCTCACTGATAGAACCCATATAGTCAAACTAAGGGAATCCACCTACAACAGCAGACCTGTAACCAGTGGTGTTCCACAGGGAATCTGTCCTGGCACCTCTACTGTTTGGAACCTAGTTTTCCAAAGTACAAGCTAAAAACTAAAGGTCTGGGCATGACAAAGTTTGCTGATGACTGCAAACTGGGAGCGGTCATAGAACCTCCAAATAATATCAACATCTTACAGAGGGTCTTACACAAACAAATGAATGGTGCCAAAGACATGGCCTTACTCAGTGCAAAAAAAAAAGTATCATCATCCCTTTTGGTAAGCCTGATGTTCCTAACTACCACATCAATAGCAACACCCTAGGTACGCACTCAGTGGTGAGAGACCTGGGCACACATGTTAACCGTAACCTTACCTTTGACCATGTCTCCACAGTAGTAAGAAGAGCATTCTATACTGCTCATCTCATAAGTAAGGGCATTGCCTCCAGAAAAAAAAGAAGTTATAACCTCCCTGTACTCTTCCCTCATCAGCCCAGTAATTGAGTACAACAGCCCCTTTTGGTATGTACCTTTCCAAGCACCTGCAGCAAATGGAGAGACCACAAAGGTTCCTCCCAAGGAAAATTCAAGGTCTTCAGCATCTGTCCTATGTGGATCATCTGAAATCACTGTCATTTTATTTTGTTATATACAGACTACTCAGAGGTGATCTCTGCCTTGCATATAAAGCAATCTCTGACCCTGCTTTATTTGAAAAGCTACATATCCGCAAGTCAAATGGTACATGGGTTACTCATTCTAAAAACGTTAACCTAGTATGTGACATTAATAGAACCTGCTGGAGGGACAGATTTGTCTCCCAGAGGTTATCACACCTTTGGAACAGATGCCCACTTCATGTTAAACAGAGCACCTCATTGGCCATCTTCAAAACGCAATCTGCACGATTGAATGGGTAATCATAAAATCGTCCCAGGGGTTCAACCTGTGAACCTTCTGGGACAGGTGCAATAGGTGCTGATCATGGAAATAAGGCTAGAACTTAGCTAGACTGTAAGGTCCCTAGGGCCATTATCCTAGTAACTTCCTATGATCCTATATAAATGGATTAATTATTTTCAAGCAGATGCTCATACAGGGTTAAATGAGGCTGTTAGCATTAAACCTGTTTTAAAGAAGAGATCCTTATATATTTAATTATTTCATCATTTAATTGTCTGATTTATTTTGGCTGCTTTCTGATTGGTTAATATTTGCTATCTGTGATATTTAAGAAGTGACTGAGTCTATTGTAGTTTGTTGAAAGCATTGAAAAATAGTTTTGTCTCAAAAGCTTTGCTGAAACAATACCATATATATATATATATATATATATATATATATATATATATATATATATATTTTTTTTTTTTTTTTTTACACAGTTTGAGGCGGTGTTGAATTCCATTGTGTTTGCATCTTGATTTTTTTAGTTGGAACTGTTTTGTTATTTGGGAACCAATTTCTTTGAATTGTATGGTTTGGTGTGTAGTATTCACAGACAAGGAAGATGGACTACTAGAACACCTGCTATGCATTCCTACACATACCATTTAAATAAATACCAGTTTAACTTTTTAACCTGTCAAGCTCAACCAACTTAAATTAGGAAAAAAATAAGCCACTCCAGTGATATTAAAGGACAAAGCCCTGACTATGACCCAAGTGATCTAGGATAAATTAGCATCCTTGGTGACTGAAAGAGGGGCAGGGAGGGATGGCCGTACCCATCCTGGGGTGGTGAAGGTAATGCATGGGCATCTCCAGATGACAATCCCTGGTGGATGCTGGGGATGTCACCAGAGGAGATGTTGTCAATGGGGTCCAGTGGTGCTTAGCTAAGCTGCCATGGAAACATGGTGAGTCACTGCAGATCTCATACTGCATGTCACTCAGGACCATACCATGTTGCCACAGTGGGGAAATGGGTTAGGCCAAAAGTAAGACCCCCCCGATGGAAGCTCAGGCATGCTGAGCCCTGTTGCCTGTGATTGGTGACCTGCTCCAGCAGTTACTGGAATAAGTCAGGGAGGCATGGAGTAGCAGGTTGACCAACATGGATTAGGGATTAGGGATGAGGGCTGGGCTGGTAATAGGTTCATAGGTAAGTACAGGCTAGCTGCCTATGTGGGTCATTTAAGCCTAGCCAATTTCCTTTGGTGAGAATTAAACCCTGTACTGCTTATCTGTGAAGTAAACACCTTAACCATTCTAATGAAGCAAAAGCAAAAACTAGGAAAACAGATTCTGTATACAACATGGCAAGAGAAAAAAACTGTGTTCATATATCTCTTTATAAGATTGTGTCTTTCGGCTTTTCCCGGTTAGGGGTCGCCATAGCGGAACTCCGGTCCGCTAATGAGTGGCAGTAGATTTTTATGTGCTGGCTTGCCGGGCCTAATGCACAACCTTCAATGAAGGAACGCCCATTCACGCATGTCGACACACAGAAGACGCTCTGAGAATCGAACTGGCAACATCTAACTGTGAGGCAACAATGCTACCGCAGCACCACCACCGCAGTATATAATGGTTTTAAATATAAACATAGTAACGTAAAATATACTACACTCCTCTGATGCTTACATGGAGAAAATGTGACCGATTTAAAACACTGCAGTCACTTATGCAGATGGTGACACACTGTTATGATTTTATAAAAATATTGAAAAATACTACGGACCTTCATTAGCATGATTTACTCATTTCCAAATGCATCTGACCGTTTAGAATAAGCTATATCTGGAGGGGGGGGGGGGCTATATACTAAAGTCTGTGAGGTCCCATAGATTGCATTTTGAAATGTAAAAAATGTTGAACCTTTGTACACTTATTATGGAATTTTTGTTGATGTTTTGACAATATTCATGGATGCAGCCGAGCAACTACTGAGTTAAGTGCAACAATGCATTTATGTCCGTTATTTCTAATTCATTTAGGCCATGTTTTAACAAAAAGCTTCATTAAACAATGCACCACAGTACAAATAAAGTTAGTGTATCACTCTGTATCGTCACCTTATGGATGAATTGCATCTGTAGACTTTAATGTATTTAAAGGTGGTGCTTCCATTAAAGTCTATGGGCACACACCTGAAGCTTTCTGTATGCTGAAGTCGCAGCTTACTGTTTACCATCAATGGGAACAGCAGAGGAAAAAACACAAATTTCTGAGAAACATTTTCTGCTCATAATCACTTTTACAGATAGAAACGTGCACGGACAGTGCATTTTTTTGAAGATGCAGCCTCAGAGGGAATTCTGTAAATTTAATGTATTAAAAAAAAACAACTTTGTAAAATTATAGGTTCATGGGTGTAAACTAGGCTCTTAAAAGCCTAGCTGTGCTACCCAAATGTGACCCACAGATTTGAATTGTACAGCTGTTGATTTACTTACTGCCTCTGTCCATCAGAGACACAGGGGCCAGGACCAGGGGTTAATTTCCAAATAGCCATCCATTGGTCCAAGTTGTGCTTAAACAGGGATAGGGAGGAACTCTACTTCACATGGATGGGTATTCCCTAAGAAACAGAGCCGTCTCTCAAACATGTTCTATTTATGTTGCAAGCAAAATGTAAGTCTTTTCATCTAGTAGCTCTGATGCTGTTTGTTTTGCCGATGTGCAAAAGGTTCATCAAAAACAAGGTCCAGGGATGCCTTGTATGCCATGTAAAGATCGCCTCTCAGAAGTCTGTGTGACATTGAGTGAAGAGATGGGGCTTTCAGGTGATCAGTGTAGGACATTGTGTTTACTCCCTGTATTCTTTTTGTATGTAAATTTTGCAGACATTCCAATTGTTGCATGTGTCTGGTCAGGTATATACCGAAGGGAGCATTAGACGCTATGATGGGTCTCATAAGAGCAGAGTAAAGTGGTAAGATGACATCTCTGAACCTAGATGCCATGCCCTTGCTTATAAGCGGAGCACCAGAGATGGATTTTCTTACTACCTTGGAATCACGTTAGTCAAAGGCTAGGTTACTATCTACATGAGTTCCCAGATCCCTGACTAGTGAATCAACTTTTAGGGGTATTGTATTGATGAAGTAGTTACCTGGAGTAGTAGACTTCTAAAACCTACTGTAACGCATTTCTTGGTACTGAGTTTTAAGACATGGATTTGGTACCAAATATTGGTGTGTATTAGACCTTTCTGAAGAGTGTTCTCGTCTTGGGGGATTCAGTGACTGCTCCCAATTTGCAAACATCTGCAAACTTAGTTAGGCAAAGACCTTTGACAATGGCTATGACATCTGAGAAGTAGATGTCAAAGAGGATTGGGCCCAGCACAGAGCCCTGGGAGACTTCACTGGTGACTGGCCTCTTTGCGCAGATGACCTCACCAATTCAGCCTCCTGGATCCTAACAGTGAGCTAGCTAGCTATAGAGCATGTTATAAAGGGGTATATACCTAGTTCTGTAAGTTTGTTGATCATGCCTGAGTGGGACATCGTATTAAATGCTTTAAGCAGATCTAGGTACAAATTATGCATCGTTTCCCCTCCTCCGTTGCCTTTGTGACCTTTTAATAGAAGCCCACCAGATTCAGTAAACATGACCTTCCTTTGACAAAGCCAAACTGGGATGGGTCCAGTGCGTGGAGATCTCCTATGTCCTTGTTGATAATTTCCATGATAATTCTTTCCATGGGTTTGCAAATAAGACTTGTCAAACTAATGGGTCTATAATTTCCAGGATATGTTGATGGCTCCCCCTTATGAATGGAGATGACTGTCACAATCCTCCATTTATGTGGCACAAAGCCTGTTTTAAGATTATACTTAAATAATGACCCCAAGGGGTTCTGAATAATGACCCCAGGGGTTCTGATAAGTCATATTTTAGACTGTTCAGGAGACATCCTGGGATGTTATCTGGGCCCACTGAAGCAGTGTCCTAGGAGTTGAGTGCAGCCAGTACATGTTTCCTAGTTAAAGTTGGAGAGGTTATGTTTGAGGGTATCTTTGATGGAATGGTTGGGGTGACAGGGAGTTAAACTTTGAACTGAATTTGTCCATTAATAGGTTTGCTGTATTGGTGAATGCAGCTCCATTAACCACCAGTTCAGCACATTGTTCTGTGCTGTCCTGAAGTTTTCTGACGTAGCTGTAGAAAGCCTTATGGTTATCCTTCATTTGGGATGCTATCTTAACCTCAATGCTTGGCTTTTTTTGACCTAATTAGAGCTCTTAATTGCTCATTTATTTTGATGAGAGAGTTTCTATCATTATGGGAATTACCCCTCCTGATTTTTGCCATAATCTGTTTTCCTTTTGTTGCATATCCGGTTTAATTTGGGAAGGGCACCAGGGCGGTTTGTTTCTGAGGCTAGTCCTGGCTTGCTTCTGGTAGGTACAGCAGCCTCTACACAGCCAGTGACATTGGCTATACAGAGTTTCTGAGAGCAATTCAGGATAGACTGCTGTGTTCTCCGGGTTAAGAGGGGTACTGAATTTTGGCAATCCATCACTTAATAAAAGGCTATTTTCCTTATAGGAATTCCCAATACTGGTTTTAAAATGGGATTACAGAGTTTGTTTTGATTTTAAAGGAGCTTTATGGTCAGACTTTACCAGGGAGAATGAGACATGGGGGGTGCAGTATTCTCCCCTATCTATAAGCACGAGGTCCAGTACACTGGAATGTCTAATGGGCATATTCGATATTTGGTCAACGGTGTTTGTATTGACAAAGTCCAGGAATCTCTATGCTTGTAGCTTTCAGGCCATGTAAGATTCCCAGTCTATAGAGAGGTAATTGAATTCTCCCATAAGCAGGGTTTTAGGTTGGATGGTAAATGCCTCCAGTAGGTATAAGTATGCATTGTGAGCTTCTTGGGGCATGTTAGGTGACCTATAGTCTGGGGCAAAGGCTAGGACTCCAAGCTTTGCTGAGCTCCTGGAAAATGAGCAGGAGACAATATGTAGAAAAGGAGACTGACTCAAGAGCAATACTGGTTTGCTGGGAGGGCACTTAGTATCATGGATGTGTGGAAAACAATGGGTGGGAAGAGTACATAAACAGCTTACACAACAGGCAATAGCAACGAAAGAGTGGCGGGGAGGGACGGACTCTCAAAATCAGATTATCATGATGGGTGGAGGGATCCAGAGACAAAACCTTATGAAACAGCAACAAACTGGAGAGAGGGTTGGGAAGAACAAGCAAGCTAGCTACAGAGACATCCAATTAAATAAAGTCAATAATGGAGCTCTTTCAGAAACTTTAGCATAATGTGTTAGTTGGGGAGGGCGTAGAAACAGAATGCAACTTTAAGCAGGGAAAAGATGAGCAGAATATAAAAGCACTGAAGTACAAATTGGAGCAGAGACAATTCTCTCACTACAGTTTAAGGCACCAGACTACTCAGAAATTTACCAGTAACACTGTTTATGAAAAAATGCAATAATACATGACTTAAGGCACAGATCTGGTAAGAGTATCACACAGTTCTGCCACAATTGTGAATTAAACTACAAGACTATGGGCCCAGCAGGTTTTAAAATACTCACACAGCTTTTACAAGTAATTCTACTTATTGAAAGAGAAGTGCAGAACAATGTATAAACACAATCTTCCCACAACTGCTAATTAAAATACAAGACAAAGGTCACAGAGCAAACTAAAAAATGTAAACAGCTGAACAGAGCAGAAAAGTACAAAGTAGTATTACCACACATGTCACTATAAGTACAACTTAAATATTTAAGCAGAATTTAAATAATTAAAATAATTTTATTTATTTATTTGCAGTTTATTTTTCCGGATAGTCCATTGGGCCACAAGGAGCCCATTTTTAAAGGAGTCCTGGAGAGAAAAGCTTGATAAAAATACAAATACATAGTACACATTGCACATATACATTACAGATTATCTCATAGGAATACAAAGTAAATATGATAAGAAAAGGTTAACAATGATAGACTACATCAGTATAGTTCATTAAACAGGAATAAATACTTTTTTTTTTTTTTTTTACAAAAGTAGCATAGGGTAACTGTTAAGTAGGAACCAAAAAACACTGAAGGCAACAGAGGACAGACTCAAAGGTGAGTGTAAAACAGTTTAATCCACGCTTTCGTCAGTCAGACTTCTTCAAAAATACAAACTTTAGTAAAACTTCCAGGTATATATACATACATCTATATACATACACGTTTCACACATACACGCCCACTGGATCTTTAATTACATCAATTCAAAAAACAATTAAACAATAAAATGTAAAGTGTAAGAGTTACAATTTATTGTTTGTTTTTTGAATTGATGTAATTAAAGATCCAGTGGGCGTATATGTGTGAAGGGTATATGTATATATGCCTGGAAGTTTTACTAAAGTTTGTATTTCTGAAGAAGTCTGACTGCTGACGAAAGTGTGAATTAAACTGTTTTACGCTCATCTTTGAGGCTGTCCTCTGTTGCCTTTAGTGTTTTTTGGTTCTTGTATTTTTTTTCTGCACTAATTGTTGTTTTTTTGGTTGGTCTGTGTCTTGCTCTTTTAAGGTGTGTGCTCTAGAGGACAACCTTTTGGATCTGACTTTGCATCCAGTCATGGACAGGCAACATTCTATGATGGCAGCTTTTGTCTCTGAACTTGGTAATATACAGAAATCTTCATCTGCTTTAACCAGAAAACTGTATCAAATTGAACCCTCTGTTAGGGGGAGAAGGTCTGCTTTTGTTAATGATTCACCTGAAGATAATTTACATGCAGACTGTGTAAAAAGGGCTTACTAGTTCTAACAAAGAAATGTTATATAAGGATGTCTCAGCAGCTTTGAACTTTACATCTGACCCTTTTGCCTTAATTAGGTAGTTCTGACAGCTCAGTTGAGAATTCCACCACTGAAAATACTGTTATTACCGATCAGTTGTTTGAGATGGAAAAGGGTTTCAAAAAATACAGAACTTGTAGTGGAAAACAAATATTTTGACCGTTGCATCTTGTCCAAGATAGTTCCGAAGGGTCTCAGGTTTTTCAAGGCTCCAAATGGAGTTGATCAAGATGACCCGTTTTTTGAGGAACTAACTACTTTTTTCAACAATGCTGGTTTGGATTTTCTGGTTGTTGATCCAGCACAACAATAAACTTATTGACCAACTAAAAGTGGATTTGGAGGAACTGGACAACAACATTAAAGGGAAATTAACGGGTCAAAACAGTCACTTCAAAGACTATCAATTGGTCTTAGAAGCTGTTGACAAATATGTATATTTAATAGTGCAAAGAAAGCTTAGAAAAACTGACCGTGACATCAAAGCTTATAACAGCGGTCAAGCATTCTCTGCTAATTTTTCTACAAAACAGCCCTTAAATGCTCGTAATTTCAATGAGGGTTTTAATAAGACTTACAGTTCTGCAGTTGAAAGCACTAATGTTTCTTTAAGTTTTGGTTAAAAAAGGAACTACTAGCGGAGCCAAAGTATCAGGACTATGCATCATCGAGGAGGTGGTGCTAATGACGCTGCTGCTTCGCCGATGCCCGGGACACCTACTATGAACAGTTCTAGTATTAGTTCTGGTAACAATAAAGAAAGGACTAATTCAAAAAATGGCAGAGGTTCGAACAAAGCTCCGGGATTCAAGCAGGGTTGAGGCAGGAGTCGTTTATGGAAACAATGAATGTTTTGGACTTTGATGGGAGTTTAGACAGTAAAATTTACAACTTGACTGATTTTGAGTTGTCTGACTCTCAAAAGCACTTGTTGGGGCTGGGTTTAAACTTTATCCCCAGTAAACGAGCAAATTTAGCTAACACTTTATTAGAATTGAAATTATATACCAGAAAACCAAATTTTTCATATATATAATGAAAAATGTTGACTTATGACCTGTTCCCTTCATTAAAAAGCCTTCTGTTTTTAATCCTTCTTTACGTAGTACTTCAAAAGTTTTTGAAGCTTTCTGTATGAAAGACATATGAATGCTGTTGAACAAAAAACCCGTTTGTCCATATTATAATTTGAATAGAGAAGATAGGAAAGTGTTAACTGAGCTTATGAATAGGCATGATTTGAGGTTTATGAAGGTCGACAAGGGGGGTGGGTTGGTAGTGATGTCTACAGAGGATTACAACAGAGCAATGGAAGTTATTTTAAGTAACGCAGATGAATACTGTGAAGTTAACTACAACTCTATTAAGAGTAGTTACAGGTTTATTAATTATGCACTGTATGACTTTTCATGAATGGTGGTCTGACATCTGAGGTATATGATTTTCTTATGGTCAATTGTCCGAGAGTAGGTGTACTCTTCGGAATACCCAAGATTCATAAAAGCCTCACTAACCCCCCCCCCCCCTTTTGGCCTATTGTTTCTTCCTCTGGAAGTGTTACTGATAATATTTCTTTATACTTAGACAAGTTATTGAACCCTTTGGTTCAAAAGTTACCTTCATAAATCAGGGATTCATGGTCATTTCTAAACCAAGTGAGGTTGTTCAGTTTGAGTGACAAAGGTGTTAACATTAGGGAGAGTAGTAATGAGTGTGTTGAGCAGATGGAAAGAGTACTTTGAGGGGCTGATGAATAAAGAGAATGAGAGGGAGAGAAGGTTGAATGATGTGCCAGATAGTGAATCATGAAGTGCAATGGATTAGCAAGGAGGAAGTAAGGATAGCAATGAAGAGGATGAAGAATGGAAAGGCTGTTGGTCCAGATGACATACCTGCGGAAGCATGGAGGTGTTTAGGAGAAATGGCAGTGTAGTTTTTAACCAGAGTGTTTAATGAAATTTTGGAAAGTGAGAGGATGCCTGAGGAGTGGAGAAAAAGTGTTTGGTACCTATTTTTAAGAATAAGGGTAATGTGCAGAACTATAGTAACTACAGAGGGATAAAACTGATCAGTCACAGCATGAAGTTATGGGAAAGAGTAGTGGAAGCTAGGTTAAGAAGGGAGGTGATGATTAGTGATCAGCAGTATGGTTTCATGCCAGGAAAGAGCACTACACATGTGATGTTTGCTCTGAGAGTGGTGATGGAGAAGTACAGAGAAGGTCAGAAGGAGTTGCATTGTGTCTTTGTGGACTTAGAGAAAGCATATAACAGGGTGCCCAGAGAGAAGTTGTGGTATTGTATATGAGGAAGTCGGGAGTGGCACAGAAGTGTGTAAGAGTGGTACAGGATATGTACGAGGGTAGTGTGACAGTGTTGAGGTCTGCGGTGAGAGTGACAGATGCGTTTAAGGTGGAGGTGGGATTACATCAAGGATCAGCTCTGAGCCCTTTCTTATTTGCAATGGTGATGGACAGGTTGACAGACGAGATCAGACAGGAGTCCATGTGGACTATGATGTTTGCAGATGACATTGTGATCTGTAGTGAGAGTAGGGAGCAGGTTGAGGAGACCCTGGAGAGGTGGAGATGCGCTCTAGAGAGGAGAGGAATGAAGGTCAGCAGGACTAAGAATATGTGTGTGAATGAAAGGGAGGAAAGAGGAATGGTGAGGATGCAGGGAGTAGAGTTGGCGAAGGTGGAGGAGTTTTAATATTTGGGATCAGCAGTTCAGAGTAATGGTGAGTGTGGAAGAGAGGTGAAGAAGAAAGTACAGGCAGGATGGAGTGGGTGGAGAAGAGTGTCAGGAGTGATTTGTGACAGACAAGTAACAGTAAGAGTGAAAGAGAATGTCTACAAGAGGGTAGTGAGACCACCTATGTTATATGGGTTGGAGACAGTGGCACCGACAAAAAGGCAGGAGTCAGAGTTGGATGTGGCAGAGTTAAAGATGTTAAGATTTGCAATGGTTGTGACGAGGGTGGACAGGATTAGGAATAAGTATATTAGAGGGTCAGCCCAGGTTGGACGGTTAGGAGACAAAGCCACACAGGCGAGATTAAGTTGGTTTGGACATGTGCTGAGAAGGGATGCTGGGTATATTGGGAAAAGGATGCTAAGGATGAAGCTGCCAGGTAAGAGGAAAAGAGGAAGGCCTAAGTTAAGGTTTATGGATGTCATGAGAGAAGACATGCAGGTGGCTGGTGTGATAGAGGAAGATGCAGAGGACAGGAAGAAATGAAAACAGATGATCCGCTGTGGTGACCCCTAATGGGAACAGCTGAAAGAAAAAGAAGTAGTAGTAGTAATGATTTCTTTATGTTAACAGTTGATGTAGTGTCATTATACACGGTCATACTGCAGCAGAAGGGAGTAGACTTTGTGCCATTTTTTTACACAAATACACCACTTGGTCAGACTCAAGTGTTGACATTTGTACTTTTTTGCTAGAACTCCTGTTAGAGAATAATTATTTTATGCTTAACAGAAAATATTACAAGCAGCTTTGAGGGGTAGCAATGGGTGTTACAGTTGCTCCGGCTTTTGCTGGTCTAGTGATGGGTTGGTGGGAGACAGCGATACTACCCACTTTGTACCTTGCTAATGAGATTTTATTTTATTGTAGATTTATTGAGGATTTATTTGTTATTATAAAGGAACCTACTGAATTGTACAGCACCTTTTTGGAACAACTTAATGCAAGTAGTAATTTTTTGAATTTTTACTTTGAGCGACTATGGTCACCGAGTTAATTATCTGGATGTGACATTGAGCTGGAGCACCTTTGATAAAAATCTTTCTAGCAGTATACACAGGAAAAACACATATGTTAATAATTATCTACACTACCATAGTAATCATCCTAGGTTTATGAAACACAATATCCCTAAAGGACAGTACATTAGAGCCTCACGTATGACAAGTGATGATGCTGGTTTCCTTTGAGAAATTGAGTTCATCACTGAGCTGTTCGTTAATAGAGGCTACCCTAGGATGTTATTACAGAACATTGCTTTAGAAATTTACAACAGGAGGGCAATAGATTTTCCACCTATTTTAATTTGTGGATTCCAGGAGAAAAATGTTGGTACAGATAATGGAGTTGCTTGCTATGTTCCTAGGTGTGTTATTGGTATGTCTGTTGATAGTGACACTATCAAATCTGTGGTAAAGGACAACTGGAAAATTATTACTGGTAGTAGTGAGTTGCAACTAGTTTTGGGAAATGTTCCTAATTTTGTATACAAAAAGGTCAACACTATCAAAGAGTTTACTGGAAAAGGATGATAACAGAATGTCTCTCTCTCACTCGGATAGAACTAAGGGTATGTATAAATGCTTTAGCTGTAGTGTTTGCAGATACATTCTTGAGGGACCTTATGTTAATTTGTCACATCTGAGTCATACTATTTCTGTACCAGGGAGATTTAATTGCAGCACTGCCAATGTGATATATATTGCTCTATGTTCTGGATGTTCAGCCTTCTATATTGGCATGACTACCAGACAACTAAACAAGCGGATAAAGGAACATTGTTATGCTATTAGTAAGGATGAAAATAATGCCCTATACAGATATTCGGTTTGTTGTGATTTGTTTAAGAAATTTCTTTTTTTATTGTTGAACACATAGGCAAGGACTTCAGAGGTGGCAACATGAAAAACTTGGTAGAAAGGAGAGGGACTCTGTGGCAATTAAGGTTAGGAGCAGATAGCCCTCCTGGGCTTAATAACACTGTCAACTTAAAATGTTTTTTATCGGATAGGAAAACAGTCATATAAAAGTGGATTCGGGACCCCCCTTTGACCGTTTTTTTTAGCTTCATTTGTTATAGTTTATTTTAAGAGTTACATTTTATTGTTTAATTGTTTTCTGCATTGATGTAATTAAAGACCAGTGGGCATGTATGTATATATACCTGGAAGTTTTACTAAAGTTTGTATTTCTGAAGAAGTCTGACTGACAAAAGCGTGGATTAAACTGTTTTACACTCATCTTTGAGTCTGTCCTCTGTTGCCTTCAGTGTTTTTTGGTTCTTGTTTTTTTTTACTACACTGATTGTTGGTTCTTGTTTTTTTTTTACTACACTGATTGCTGTTTTTTTTGTAACTGTCAAGTAGTTGCTCAAACAGTTCAATAGAGGTGTGGAACTATAGGACGCAGTGATGGCGTATTTAGTTCTAGGAGAGTTGAAGTGGTATTAGAAGGATTAGGTAGGATGGGAACAGGAGAACTTCCATTGTGAAGTCAGGCATGAGTGCAACAAGGTTTTAAATGAGGAGAGACTGCTGGTGATGCAGATAGGAGATGGTAGAGAATTCCAGAGGCGTGCAAGAGAGAAGGACATTAGGCGATTCCCAGCTGGACGTGTGGGTTTGTGCAATTTAATTAGTTTTTGGGAATTAGATCTTAGAAGTCATTCTGGTTCATGCATTTCAAAGGTAGTGGCTAGGGAGGGACAAAGAGAGGGGCTGTAAATGAGCTTGTGTGCTTGGATGAGTTGGGTATAAGTGAGGAGGTTAGGTAGCTCAAGCCAGTTTAGTTGGTGAAGAGAATTACAATGGTGAGAAATGGCTCTGTGACCTGCCGCAAATTTTGATATCTTGTAATAGCAAGAGGAGAGTTTTGTTTTGAGGGAGGATTGCAGGTTGGTGAGGATAGATGCACCATATAGGAGGGATGGGATGAGATAAGTATTGGCTAGTATGAGCCTGGTGGAAGGAGAGATATAGTGATTATGGCGGTATAGCATACCAATTTTATGTGGGTTTTTTTTATATTTACTTGTAAATGTTTGTTGAATTTTAGTTGATCATCTATGAGTACTCCTAGTAATTTAGTGCCAGAGGCTATTTCTAGGGGAGTACTGTTTTTGCTGGTGATTATGAATGAGTGTTTATCTAGGAAGGAGGTTTTGGAGGTGGTGACTAACATAAGTTTAGTTTTGGTTGCATTAAGAGCCAGATGGTTGTCTAGAATCCGCTGCTCAGTAGAGAAGGTGCTTTAGGTAAGCTTATTTAGAGTGTGAATAGAAGGGAAGGAGAAGATAATGGTAGAATCACCAGCATATTGGATGAGGCTGGAGTTTGGAATGGCTTGGTAGAAGTCATTAATGAATATATTGAACAGTATGGGGCCCAAAATGGAAACTTGGGGGACACCTGTGGGAGTATTAAGAAAGTATGAAGTGGCTTTACTCCATTTGACTGCTTGTTGTCTGGTTGTGAGGTAGCTGGAGAACCACTTGGTACAGGAAGGGGACGGGTTTAGTTTGGGGAGTTTATTAAGAAGCAGGTTGTGGGAAATAGTAACAAACACCTTGGAGAGCCTGAGGAGAAGAGTGGACATGAAATGTCCAGACTCATGGGTTTTGTTAGTTGTTTCAAGGAAGGAGAGAAGGGCAGTGGAGGTGCTATGACCGGGTCTGAATCCGTGCTGTGTGGGGGTAAGAAGCTGGTTGTTGATGAGATAGGGTAAGAGTAGTTGGTGGATACATTTTTCAAGAAGTTTAGAAATAGGGGATAAGATAGCAATAGGGTGGAAGTTTGGAATGTCATTATTATTGCCTCCTTTATGTAGAGGAATAATAAAGGCTTTCTTCCAGAGCTGGAGGACCTGGCTTTCTGAGACAGACCAATTAATTAGTATGCTGATAGGGAGAGCAATGGCTTCTGTGGCTACTTTTAAGAAGTAGGAGGGAATTTCATCAGGGACATTGGAACCAGGTTTTAATTTCAGGAGAAGTTTTTTTTTACGGTGGATATAGAGATGGGATTAACAGAGAAGGGTGGAGTTTGGGGGCAAGGGATGCTAGGGGAGGAAAAGATGGGTGCAGGCTGCAGAGGGGTCACAGAGGTGTTGAAGAAGAACAATGTTAGCTTGCTTATAGACTTTGAAAAAAAGAGTTAAATTGGGTGGCTAACTCCATGTCAGAGGCATCTGGGTTAGGGCATGGTTTTCTTTTTTTCCCGGGTTGAGGAGAGATGCGATTCCTTTCCAAAATAGTTTGGGATTGATGTTATGGTTGGTTTGGAGAGTAGACAAATCGCCTTTGCGGTCTGAGGTAATACGTTTTTTGACTTTATTTTGTAGTGTTTTTTATTTGTTAAGGGTGATACTGGTTTTATTTTTATGGTAACATGTCCAGGCTTTGTCACGGAGTCGCATAGTAGCTAAGGTGTTTTTGGTTAACCAGGGTACAGGGTTACCTTTTGTACATTTTATTTTTAGAGAGGCAAAGGAGTTGAGCAGGTTTGTGAAAGTAGAGTTAAAGTAGGAGAGAGCATTATCTAGGGGAAGCGTCTTTAATGGGTTCCAGATTGTGCTTTTTAGTGTATTTGAGAAGGTTTCAGAATTGATGTTCTTTAGGCAGTGAATGGAAATATAGGTGTGAGGTAGTTGTATGGAAGAGGGAAGACAGTGGGCAAAAGTGTGGAAGTGGTCAGCTAGTGGGTATGGGAGAATACCACTATCAGAGATACAGTTAGGATGGGATACTAGAATCCAGTCTATTGTACTCCCAGTAATAGAGTTCTTGGAAGGCCTGGTAGTGCAATTGATTAGTTGCGTAAAGTTATATAAGTTAATATTGAGTGAGTTAGTGGGAGACTGGATTGTGGCCCAGTTTATGTTCACGTCCCCCAGGATTATGGTTGTGTGAGTAATGCTGGTGGAGACCCAGGTGAGAATTTAATTCCCTTTCCTTTTTCGTGAATAGTTACTCACAGTTCCACACCTCTCGAAGTCTTACGTAAAAGACCTGGAGGAAATGCTTGGCATATTAGTTACATTTACAACTTTGCAATTCAGTAATACTTTTGAGACAATTCTAGATGCACAACAGTTCTAATTTAAAAAATGATGTCACATGTGCTGAGTAAACATGACATTTTCTAAAGGAACTGTACAATCGTAGTGGCATAGTTCCTGAGATAGAACAAATTCAGATATACTATGCTGAATATGCAAGTTTTGGTTTTGCATTCAGTGTCCCAAACGAAAAATGCAATTTCATCATTAAGTGGCCAACTGCCTGGAAAGGAGAGTGGTCTCTGCTTTGGAGAAGTTTGTGCTGCAAATTTGTCTAATAAAAACAGAGTCATGGGTAAGTGATATGCATGAGAGAAGTAAGGGGGTTACGAAGACGTGTGGGAGAAGACTCTGGATCTCTTTCTTACCTTATTTATTAAAAAAGGAAGAAGTCTGGACCAGGCAATGTGTAATGTCTGACTATTCTTTAAGCAGACATAATGCACTGCCTAGTTGTATATGGTAGGCGGAAATACTAATTGTAGTAGCTTATTACGGAGATTTTTTTTAAATTCCTTGTGCACTTTATCTCAGAACTGCAGCTATGGCTTGAAACAATACTCCCGGTGTGGTACTGTATTCCAAATATCATTTACTCGATTTACTGTGCCAGGTGCATACTTGAATGGCTGACTTTATGATGCCATGTATTTAACTCTGCATAACATAATGGTATATGTTTTAGAGACAGAAAAATAAAGCCCTAAGATTAAAACTAGAACACTTCTGTCTCTCTTTGGGCTCTAATGTCCTGATATTGTCATAGTCTTAAATTAGCAGAGTAGCTGGGACTCATAACTACTTAAAAAATACAGCCTACTATAGTTAAAGTTAGGAAAGATGACATGCTGTGGCTTTAGCAAGCACAATTACAATTCTGTTGGAAACTGGAATGGAACATGCAGACAGGAAGGAAAGCAACACTAAACAGGAAGGACATGCACAAAAAACTGTTAATCTTTCCTTGTGCTTGCTCAGAGTCTCTCTCCTCACACCTCTGATGAAAACTTCCCAGAAATGTACTCAGAAGTAGCAAGCTGAAGCACCACCACCATAAACACTGAATCTAGTGTCACTATAAATCAGTGTAGCTTTGATTCTTCCTAACATAAGCAGGTTTAGTGTCACAGCAGAATGGTTCACACAAAGGGTTAATGCACCTGAAGTGACAGTTTACAGCCAGTGCCCTGCAAGCTCAGATAATTAAAGATAATGATCTGCAGAACAATCAAGCTGGGAAGATGTTATCAGAAGATCCTCCATATAGAAGGTAAAATTTTAACCTTGTATACCGAAAAGATAAAAACATATCTATCTGTCCACTTACTCCAATTACCTAGTAGCAATTACGCTGATAATTAACCTAGACTGATAAAAGGAGGAAGGAAAATACCATTTCTGTGTTATTCTCTGTTTTTCCCTAGGTATTTCTGTTCTTCTTGGCTTTAGGCTCATGCCCCTAACTTCCTATGTAGCCATTTGTCACCTCGTAGATCTGCCATTAATTTGACAATGACATCATGCAAGGTTACTGTCAGCAGCTGAAACAGTGTTCTTAACAATGTGCCCACTACCCAGTACTGGGAGGTTTATGGCTACAACACAGAGAAATCCACATAAAAAAGTCAGAAAAGTATGGAAGAGACATGAAATACTTTTTTCTGATGCTGGTAACAGAGAGGTATACAATGGAATAAAAAGACAATAGATGACAAAAAAAAAATGCAGGAAAAAGATGAAGCAAATTAGGTCAGAATGGGAAAGGTTGAGGACAGAAGGGCCCTGTAAGAAGTAGTCGCAATAAAAGGAAAAAGACACACAAGGTTAGCCAGCCATGAATTAAGTAATGGCCACGCATAAGACTGATGCTGACATTCATTGCTGGAAGTTTTATTGATGTCTCTTCCTGACTCAAATATCAGGAGTGTAAATCGTTTTGTAATATATAATTTAATTTCTAATGCATCGTGTCTATTTAAGTATAAGAAATAAGTATGTATTCATTTCAACTCAAACCTAAATAAGTATTTGCATACCCCATCTAACATACCTAAATTAACTTTATTGCCACTTTTTCTGACTAAACAACTTGCTACAATATATATAACTGGGTGTGGAGGGGGAGTGGATGATAAAAGTTTTCTGAAATGGAGCATTTTTAGGGATAAGGAACATATCTTAAAATTGCTGGACTTGACCCTTGTTTTGTTTTTAAAATGTAAATCAATTCAATGTAAAAGCAATTTTAGAGCATACAAATGAAGGATTAATGGGAATTAAAGAAACAAAGGGGGCCCACAACTGTAAATTTTGCAAATAATGTCCCTATATTTTTGTAGAGGAAAAATAGCAACCCTACAGTAATTGAGGGTGTTGTGTGGTTAAACCACAAGTAGGTAACTGCCAAACTAAAGGGGTAGTAATTTTAGAGATTTGCTCCACCTGATAATATTTTTTTTGTGGGAAAAACAGAACAGGGATTGAGAAGAATATACGAACGTAATTCCGATATAAACAAGAATGAAAAAAATACTTTAAACATTCTATTACTCGTAAAGGATATATTCTTCTTCTTCTTTCGGCTTTTCCCGGTTAGGGGTCGCCACAGCGGAACTGCGGTCCGCTAATGATTGGCAGTAGGTTTTTACGGGTGCCGAGGTGCCAGCTTGATGCCCAACCTTCAACAAAGGCACGCCCATTTTATGCATGTCTTTCGAACGCCACTCTACCGCAGGGAGGATATTACTCATAAATGATTCAACAAATTTGTGTTCTGTATTTCAGAAAATGTCCCAGTTGAAGTAAGAAGTGGACTTGGGAGAACAAACTCGAATAGAGGGAGCTCTTCTGGCAGTTTAAACCAAATGCTTTTGAATCTCCTGGATTAAATGAAAATAGTACAGTACTCAATGTACTAAAATATGAGGGCAACCAAATTATGAATATTTAAAAAAAATGTAAACACAGGAAACATGAGATGTGTTTGGCAATATTCTGATATCATTTTTTTATGTTTTTGATTTATTGTAGTAATATTAACACTAATTAAATGATTTAAACATTTTATTCAGTACTTGCAAGATGTGTTATTATGAAACTCTGATCGCACACACAATTTTTGACTGTACTGAAATACTTGTTTCTAATGGAGATGATGTGCAGTGTGTCTAACTGGGCAGAATCCTACTTTTTGGTGAAGGTTTATAATTCATTAATTGCAATGAAGGAAGCAGTTCTGAGGAACTCCATTAGTTTGTAGGACAAACATGCTTAATTGCTATCTTTGAATGGAGTTGTTTTGTTCCTAGCAGTTTTTTTTTACTTGTACCTTGTAATAAATTTGGCTGTGTGTTTTTTTTTTTTTTTGTCACTTTAGACGGAATTTTTATCATTTATCAGCAACATTTGATCTGGATGGTACCAGGTGTTCCTTTTTGTGCAGAATTTCCTATTTGGTGTCGTGGTCCAGCCCTGCACTCCCACATTTATGTTGGTTTCACTTTATCTTGGTTATCTTTAAATCTTTGTTATTCGAAGTATTGTGTATTCAAATCTGCATGACTCAAACTGTTTTGAGTGTGTGACAGATGTTCGCAGTTTTGATACTTCAAATGTCGTCATACACTCATGTAAAATACACACACACACACACACACACACACACACACACACACACACACACACACACACATGGTTTACATGCAAGTGATCTTAAATTCAGGTGGTGAAATGATGGTAAAGCTCAGCACAAATGACCAAGTGACTGAAAATTCTGATATGTTGTTCTGCAAGATCACAGTACAGGGGAGACTGAGAATTTAACCTTTCCTTGTTGGAGCTGATAAATACGTTGCTGGGGGATTACCATCCTGCAAAAAACACTTGTTTGTTGGGTGCTTTGCATGTGGAAGTAGTTTTTCAATGAGTTGGTATAAAATATAATTCTTTTACACAGAGTACAATCAGTGCTTTTGCAATTACTTGACATACCTATATTGCCTTTGCTTGACTCTGCCATAATTAACAATGCTCATGTACTTTCATGATTAATCATCATTCTGGCTTCACTCAGTTTGCATCTGTATTCTCCCAGGCTGAGCCTGAAATCCGTCTACTATGATCAGTGCACTACAACAGCAAACACAAATAAACATTTTATATATAGACATATATAGGTTCATAGGTGTGTGTACTAGGCTAATGGCCCTGGAGCCTTTACAAGCCTAGCCCATAGGATTACCCTGGCATTGTGCCACTCGACCTTAGTTCCCAGTGCCTCTGTCGAGTAGAGCCACTGGAGTGATCTCCAGGGTGAATTTTCTATTTCCCATCCACTCATCAACATTTCTCTTGAAGTGGGCCAGTGAGGTGCTCACTGAGTGAACAGTAAGGAAAGTCTAGTATAGGTTCATAGGTGAAACAGTTATGCATATGTACTTATTTACATTTGTATTACAATATCCAGTCAAATAGCATGCTGTTGAGATAGGGAGAAAACAAACAAACTAAAAAAAATGTGGACATGGAAAGAACATGCAAATTTCTAGAGTGAGTGGGTGGTCAGGTTTGAACCCTAAAATTTGAAGCTCACTCAGACATGTGAGGCAGAGTCAGTAAGTGCAGACACAACCCTAAAGTGCTATGATCTGTAATGCTTACTGGCTGAGCTGTGCCTGCACACAGACATGTGAAGCAGAGTCAGTAAGTGCAGGCCACAGCTCAGCCAATAAGCATTACAGATCATAGCACATTAGGGGTGATTGCAAAGTGGGCCACCTTCTGTTTTACATGGAATAAACCTGTAAATACTATAGCAGTATAGTATGTTTATTTATTTATTATGGTATAGTATATGTTTTTTAATTTGAACTTACTAGAGCAGCTAACTGCTACAATGGTCCTGCCTCACAGCTCTTGGTTCTTGGGTTCAGTTTCTGATTGACTTGCCTTATGCACAGTGTCTGCATACCCTCTTTCTCTCAAATCCTAGAAACATGCCAAATAGTGAATATGTGGTCCTGTAAAATGCAAATAGGCATGCATTTGTCCTATGTGGTTCACTGGCAACACTACCCAGGACTGGTTTTCCTCCTAATATTCATTGCATGTAGGGATAGACTTCAGCTTCTATATGATTCTGAATATGATAAAGTGGGTATCATACGACTTTGTTTGTCAAATAGACCACTCTATAAATGGGCACAGTAGTAAGGTAATTTTTTACAAATAAGAACACTTCTAAGTAACTACACATTTATAAACAATACATAGCCTTTTCTTAAGTGAATCTGCAAGAAAAACAACATGACCTGAAGGGCAGAACTCACTGAGCTATATGTAAAAAGCAGACTATTGCTCTATTTCTCCATTTTAGCCACTGGGGGTCTGTTAATTTCATCAGTGCAAGCAGTCCGGTATCAAATAATGCATTTTAAAACAAGTTTCAACAAGCCTCCTGTACAGCTGATTAAAACATAAAGCAAATAAAACTAGCAGCAGCTACAGTGTAAACAGACATGTTTAAATTAACTAAAAATGCTTTGGTTCCTGAAATGATTTGATATGCATTTAAAAAAGAACTCGCCACGCAAAAAAATGGGCTTATGAAATTAAATCAACCTGATATTTCACTTTGGAAAACTGCAGGACACAGCACAGTCAAAACCAGTTGTTACTTTGCACTAAAAACACCAGTTAACAAGATTTGCAAAGTCAGACTTACCAGCTGCAGGTTTGTCCTGTCCAATACCTCAAGGATCGCAAAGGTTCGTTCCTTGTCCTTCATAATTCTTTTGCTTGTTTTGATGGAGTAAGAAACAGAGCACAGGGCAAAACAAACCACACCAAAAGGAATGATGTGATAAAGCAAATGCTGCTATGCTTTTAGCAGTCTTTAGATAAATCGTACCCCCACCCCAGTGGACTTTTAGCCTTCCTCTCGGGATCTGGGCAATGTTCCCTTGAAGTCCTGTAAACAAGTTTAAGTCTAACTTACGCCAGTTTAATTGTTAATGAGAGTGCATCCATGATTTGCAGGGATTGCGAAAACCTTTGCACTTCAGTGGGGCTATTTGGATGAAAGTATCTTTATGGTTTTATGTAGGTAAGGTTATTCTTTGAACATCTGAAGAAAGGCACAGTGACACAGAGATTAACAAATGTTACAGGAAAAAAATTTGTCCCAGAATTATTTCTCAGTTGTACTTAGCTTCATGCCAGAGTCTTGTCAAGCAGACACAGGAAAAAAGTAGGGGTAGTGGATGGACACAACAGATATTTCAAAATACAGAGAGATGCAATAAAAATAATTTAAGAATGGGTTAACAGAGTCAATTAATAAGGAACAGGAGACTAAACAGATACCCAGTGAATAAAGCACTTCTGGGTTGCAAGAATTTATTGTACAAGTGCACAAAAAAGAGGAGCAGCCTATAAAAGGAGTGTGTGGCAAGCAGACTGCCACAAAAATCAGGTCCACGGTTCGCTACCTGCCCACATTAGATGTTCTTGAAGTAATTGGCAGAGTCTAAACTGTATCTACTATTGCCTGAGCTATTCTAACATTATCTTTAATGCCTGCATGGGGTTAAGTATCAATTTTTGCTTTCTCTTTTCTGGTTACTAGGATAATGTTCTGTTTTAAATCTGTGATAATGAAATAGTGACACAGGTGCTAGCTGATGTCAAGGGGCTCCTCAAAGATGCTTAGCAGAATGGTTGGCATGTGTCCTGTGGAGAAAATGGAGCAGGTGAAAGGGAAAGCAGATAATCTAACCCACTGCACAGGTGAATTAAATTAACTTAACTTGTACTATTAATTCAATGCTTCTCCCTGCAACCACGTACCAAATCATATTAGAAAAGGCTGCAAACTAGAGGAATTTAAAGCTAAATTTTTGATTAATGACTCTGTCCAAACAATACAAATGTAACTGTTACTGAGACGGTGGTCAGTATATTCCTATTTCATGTCACAGCTCACACAAGTGAAATTTGAACTGCATTTCCCTCCTTAGAACTCTGGATTTGATATTGACTTCTAAATTCTTTGCAGTTACTTGTTTAGTCATCCATTTTATACTTTGCTTTACTTTTAGTTAGCTATTTAAGACTCATAATTAACTTAAATGTGTTTGCATAACAATTGTCTTCAGGCATGTTATCTGTACCTTCTGCCTGACTCATGGCTAAAAAAGGACAGACCATTTATCCATCTAATACATCAAATGTACTAGTGGGCAAATGAGCTTACAGCTGGTTAAAACCTGGTTTGACCTAATTCTGAATAACATAAGTAATGCTTATTTACCTGCCCAAAGGTTGGAAGCGCCAGCTGGACAGAATGGAGTCTGGGACATAGCACACTGTTGGGAGTAAAATGGGCAGACTGCAAAGTGAGACAACATGTACCATGATCATACGAGGGCCATACAGTATGGTGCACAAATGTATTGTGGATACTAACTTGTTGAGGCCCAGGACAGAGGGTTAAAAACAGAGAACAGAGGACACAGTGGTGCAGAAGGGTCTATATTATATAATCGAACTTTCGAAATTTCGAATCCCATATGTTCGACAACATAAGATCGAATTTCGAAAGTTCGAATATATAATAAAGAAAAAAAAAACTTACCTTAACGGTGCAGGCAGGGAGGCAAGCCCCCCAGCACCCCCCCGCACTTAAATATACCAAGTCCGAGATTGCACTTCACTGCAGAAAAGGGAAATTCTCCCATTCTGCATTGAACAGCACCATTCTACTTAACCTTTGAACACTTGAAATGTCGATCATATGGTGTCGACCATAGGACGTTCGACATTTCAAGCATTCGAGGTTCTAATAGGAACCCATGCAGAATGAGGGGCCTGTAAGTATGGGTTGTTTGGCTTATGTTTGTTTTGCAGTGCTGAACCCACAGGGGGGTAAGCAAGTGGTCTTTACTGTGGGCATGTTATGTGAGCATCGATAATATGGAGATGAAAATCACACCCTGTAATCACAGGAAGAGTACGAGTCCCAAACAGAATAGACTGGAATGTGGCCCATAATGAGACCACTGGTGCAGGGCAGTTGGTTGTCCTTGATTTGAGTAGGTAAACAGAAGTGACAATGATGTAGTAATCAAGTTAGTGGAGGTATAACTTAACATGTTATAAGATCTACAGCCTGCTGCCTAAGCAGAAGGGTCTGCAAGTTCAAAGGCATGCAGCAAACTTTGACCATATAACCAATGATCATAAAGCTAAGGATGTCATTGCTTCAATGGTGGGAGGATGGGATGATGCCAGCTGTGAAAATTGCTCTAATAAATTCACATGCTCTGCAGGGACAATCATTCATCAAGATGCAATGGAAAAGTGCAGTTGTACTACAACGTCAATATGGTGACCATGGTGACAGGACAACAACTTTCCAGGTGTTATAAACTTTTCATAGCAGGCTGCCTTCCATCCCCATTGATGTGATAGTACTTCTGGGCCACCCAGGATGGGAGAATGCCTCATAGTTACACAAAGATGGAGCAGTAAGTCTCCCATGCAAAAAAAGTATCCAACTGCATGACACAGGACAAGTGGATCTATGAAAATTGCACCCAAGTAAAAGGCAATTTATACATTATCTCAGCATTTTCTAAGCGTACGATAAATGTAGACTAATTTTACTGTCAATATGTGTACTGCAGTGAGTACAAACAAAATACATAGGACCTAGATGCATCTCATGTCATAAAAGGGTGGTTTTCTCAGTAACCAATATCACATTTCTAAACTATGATGATTCTTGGGGGGGATCCTAATAGTACTTTTCAGAAAGTCCAAGTGGTGAGGCACAGAACCACTACAGATCAGCTCAGACCGGTTGTTGCTGGAGTAACAGGGTAGTAGTAAAAGATGGTACTCAGTATGCGTGCATAACAAGGGCAGTGTTGCAACTGCTGCAGAAGACTATTGAAACAGTTGTAAGAGTGGGATGAAAGCAGGTTGGGAATGGGGATGAGACGGAGACAGTGGAAAACCTGCTGATGTAATGATACATCCTGCTGGGTGAACGAGCTACTGTTCTAATGCAGTATGTAAACAGCAGGTAGGTAGGGATGAGTGCATTACCAAACCGGTATCTAATCATGAGTCTGTCTGCACTACAGTTTTGTATTTATACTGAGTATGAAGTCTCAGACAGCCTCAGGCAGAGTTATACATTTCATATAGACTGTAGTAACTAATGGCGGCTTTTTGACAGCATTTATAAAACTAAAAATAAAAACCTAATTTTATGCTCAATATCCGAGTTGTTTGGCTTCTGCTAGATACCTACAATCAACTGCATTACTAGCTGAGTTAAGTACAAACTTGCAGTGTTAAAGATTGTACTGCATTTTATTTTTTGTCTATTTGTTTAATTGAATATTGTGGTCTGTGTCTCTTTGTAGTTATTTATTTTTTCTATTTAATTGTTTCATAGAATACTGTGGTCTCTCTGTCTCTGCAGTTAGTTTCACTGCCCTCCCTGTTCTTGTTCTGGTATTAATCTTGGTGGCTTTGGAATTGCCCACCCCTCCTGTAAATTTGTGTTTGAACACTCCTCTTGGGTCTATCTCATTTGCTCACTAAACTGAGTACAGTGAGATCATACATTGACTTCAGACACTCCTACCAGTCCCATCTGTTCAGCTCTATCCCAGCTCTATTCCACTCTAGTGTCACTAGCTCATTCTACCTAACAGAGAGAGAACATTTGTAAAGGACAAGCCACTTAGGTCCTTAATTTTGAATTATCTTCTGTTTCTCCTTTCTCCCTTCCCACTTTCCAAAAAAATATTTTTTTTCCCTAAGCTTGTTTCCTGCCTTTCCTGTAATTAGTCTAGTCCACATACAGATTTGCTGTATCCAGGACTGTTTGTAAGCCTCTGAGCCCCCAAAACCTTTCTGTGTTGGAGGGAAACCTTTTAGCTCATCAGTGGGAGTGGTAAGCACTAGGTAGCCTATCTAACATAAGAGTGGCTTCTGGCCCAGAAATTGTAGTTTATTGGCTCTTTGGCAGTTTTTCCATCTTTTTCAACTTACTGGTTTAAAAGCATGTGTTTGCACTTGCTTCCCATCTTTCCTGTAACTAGTCTAGTCCGCATACAGATTTGCTGAATCCAGGACTGTTTGTAAGCTTCTGAGCCCCCCAAGCCTTTCTGTGTTGAAGGGAAGCCTTCTAGCTTATCAGTGGGACTGGTAAGCACTAGATAGCCACAAGAGTGGTTTTCAGACCCAGAAATTTTAGTTTATTGGCTGTTTGGGCAGTTTTTCCATCTCTTTAAACATTCTGGTTTAAAAGCCTGTGTTTGCACTTGTTTCCCACCTTTCCTATAACTAGTCTAGTACAGACAAGATTTGCTGTATCCAGGACTGTTTGTAAGCTTCTGAGCCCCCCAAGCCTTTCTGTGTTGGAGGGAAGCATTCTTGCTTATCAGTGGGAGTGCAAGCACTAGGTAGCCTATCTACCACAAGATCCAGGTACAGATTCTTAGTTTTAGCACTTGAATTTGCTTATTCAGGCTCAGCAGTTGTTCAGAACTTGTTGTTGGCACTAAATAAGCTACAAATTACTACAGCACTCAACCCTCCTCTTTATCTAGAGGAAAACAGTTTTTGTACTTACATTCCTCACTTGCTAAGAGAAAAACAGCTCTTATACTCACTTTCCTCACTTGTCTAGAGGAAAGTAGTTTTTTAGGCATGTCCAAGAGTCGGCTCCCAGTGTTCTCTCCTGTCTATCTGATTAACCTGGGAATCTTGGGGCAATGTAACAATTGCCTCATGTATACAGACAACCCTCTCCTCCTACCACCCAACACCACAACCTGTGAGAGATGCACTTATCTAGCCAAACTGGAGGTAAAGCTCTCCCCAACCAAAACTGAACTTGACAGTCAAGAGGAGAAGGTAAACAGTTGCACCACACCACACATCATATAGTCCCACTAAACCTACAGCACTAAACACACAGAAATACAAAAACATTTGCAGAGGCTCTCAGTAATAATCTGCTCAAGCAACAGAGACCTCCAAAGCAGAAACGCAAGCAACCGCCACCCCCAACACAACCCAAATGACACATAGCCCACAGACTCAGTGTGCCAATAAACCACAGCCTATAAGGCAAAACAACGTACCCAACACACTAGTCATAGGTGACTATAGTCAGGCACACTGATGTCCCACTCACCAGGCTAAACAAGGAGAATGCAACAAATGTAAAATAAATAAATAAATAAATGTTACTGTCAGCTGCCTGTCGGGTGCCAGGATCTGCCACAACCCACGCACTCATGTCACTCCACAACAAGTACAAATATGACTCTATCATTGTCTATGTTGGTGTAAACGACCTGAGACGTACCTCCCTGGACTACATGAAGAGAGACAAGGAAGAGCTCTCTGATCTTGTAGCCCAGGCAGGTATGACCCCAGCCCTGAGTAGCATCTTGCCATCACCCAGAATGATACCGCAGTACAAGGACAAAATGATTGACTTCAACATCTGGCTAAGCTTCTTATGTCTTTCTAAGGGGATCCAGTATCTGTATGGCTGGGACGACATGGTCGACAGACCACAATGCTTTGCCAGAGATGGCCTGCACTTGTCACTACTGGAATTCCAGATACTGGCTAAGGGTCTTGCCGCCCCTACAGTGCCTTTTTTAGGTAAGGTTCAAATGACAAATTCACCACCATAACAGGAACAGGCAAGCAAAAACTGAGGGTAATGCTACTCAATGCTAGAAGTCTAAATCTCAAAATGCACTCACTCAAGGCACTCCTTAAAATGGAAAACATTGACAGAAATCGATGGAAATCTTGACGAGTGGATGGGAGATCATAAGTTTACCCCTGGGATCTCTTTTATGTCCCTGCTTGACAGAGGTACAGTAAACTAACCTTAAAAGGGCTACCTTCTGTGACTATACAGAGGCACAGTCAACTAATCTAAAAGGGTGGCGAAAGCCAAACACACTCTGGCTAGGCTTATAAATGCCCTAGGGCAGATAGCCTAGTATCAACCTATGAACCTATCTGTGCAGTGACTGAGACCTGGTTCAAGGCTCTAGAGAGCACCTCTGCATTACCAGGCTATAACTCATACCAAACCTTTCGGCCATCTAACATGGACCAGAACATCAAAGGCGGAGGTGTGTCCATATTCATTAATGATATCCACACCTCCAGGCAAGTTGTGCAACATAATGGATCTGAGGTTATCCAAGTGCAACTAACTCTGGGCAAAACTGCAATCCAAATTGTAGCTTGCTAGAGATTCCCCACCATGCCCCAGGATTCCCACTCCTCTTTTTTTTGATATACTGGAAAATATTAGGGTTCAACCAAACACCCTAATAATGGGCGATTTCAACTACCCCACCATTAACTGGGAAAACTACTCATTTACCAACTACTTCGCTCAACGCTGTCTGGAATTCATAAATTACAATGCCCTGGATCAACTTATCCACACCCCCACCAGGGGTAACAATATCCTAGACCTAGTCATTACCAACATGAGTGACTGGTGTTCCACACCTGAAATCAACTCCTTGTTGGTCAGATCCGACCATAAGCTAATCACCCTAGATATCCACATCCTGCCCCCCCACCCACCATTAAGGAAACCATGGGAAAAAAATTCTCCAAATTCATGCTTAAGACAAAAGTGGTGAACTTCATGACACCCATGCAGATGGACAATACAGTTATGACTGCTGAATCCTACACAAATGTACTCTTATAAGCACTTACACAAGTGCATGGATCGTGCTATCCCAAACAGAACCAAGTTGCTATCCTCCAAAAAAAGGAAGCCAATCTGGTGGTCCCCTGCCATAAACAAACTACAACAGAAGGAAGAAACTGTTGCAAAAGACAGTAAAATCCCATGAGTGGAGGAGCTCCCTGGTCAGCCTCAGTAAGAAGCTGAGATCCCTTATAAGATCCTCCAAAGCTAACTATGAAAACAAAATCGCCACTGACTAAGGGCAACCAAAAAGCATTCTATAGCTATGTCAAGAATCTCAATGGCAACACCTAGATCTGCTCTGAGTTACAGCACAATGGCACGAAAATTACAGAGCCAACTAATATTGCCAACATCCTGGTTCAGTGCTAACTTTACCCCCTCTCACCCCCTAAAGGGCCCATATCTATACAGTCCCTGTAATCACATCTCTGCAGGTAAAAGCTGCACTCTCTAAAACCAAAAACACAGCATCCATGGGACTTGACAACATCCCAGGCTGCATTTTACACGAACTTCAGAATGAACTGGTTCTCCACCTAAGCACCATGTTCAATCATAGTCTGACATCAGGCTTTGTGCCCACTGAATGGCGCAAAGCAACAGTTATCCCACTCAAAGGGGGAGCTACCACTGATCTTGGGAACTATCACCCTATTAGCCTGATGGGCCTGGTCTGCAAGGCCATGGAACATATCATCATGGAACTCATAAACAAAGAAACAAAGAAATTGGTAACCTCCAAACTCTGGTCCCCACCCAGTTCTGGTTTGTGAAAGGCAGATCATGCCTCCTGAACCTGATCGACTTCTTTGAGGTAGTCACCAAAGACGAGGGTAAGGTGGTTCATACAGCCTATCTTGACCTCGCCCAGACTTTCGACATCATACCCCATTCTGGAATTATAGCTAAACTCACTAAACTGGCTATAAATCCCTAAGTCACAAGATGGGTTGCCAACTGGCTCACTGACAGAACCCACACTGTAAAAGTTGCAGACTCCAAATCTGACTTCAAGCCAGTGACAAGTGGAGTACCACAGGGTTCAGTCCTTTCTAACAAATTTTGCAGATGACTGCAAACTAGGAGCCACAGTCAAGTCTCAAATTGTGTGGACATCCTACAGAAGGGCCTCACTGAGACAGATGCCTGATGTTAGGGGTATGGCCTCAAGCTAAATGCCAAAAAGTACATTGTCATCCCCTTTGGTAAAAACTCTGTACCATGAACTACCACATAAACGGCAGTCTATTTAACGCCGAATGTGTGATACCACCCAAGTGGACAGTAGTCTCTCATTTGATAATCACATTGCCACAGTGGTCAGGAAATCCTTCTATGTGGCACACCTCATCAAAAAAGGGTTCTCATCCAGGAAAAAATAGGTCATTGTTCCCCTCTACTTGGCACTCATTAGACCCATCATAGAGTACAACGGCCCCTTTTGGAATGTACCTCACAAGACATCTGCAGCAGCTGGAAAGGCCACAGAAGTACCTCAGAAACAGGATTACTGGCCTCAAACAGATTCCCTACACTGACCGTCTCAAAAAGCTTCAGCTTTACTCTGTAGCATATCACCTACTCTGAGGAGATCTCTGCCTAACATATAAAGCTATGTTAAACCCAGAGCTGTTGGACATGCTACACCTAAAGAAATCCCAATCCCTCCAAGCTACATGCTCTAGGTACCTAAACCTTGTCACCACAATAAACAGGACATGCTGGAGGGATAGATTCCTGTCACAGAGACTTACTATACTCTGGTACAAACTACCCATCTATGTCAAGCAAAATTCCTCATTAGCACTCTTCAATAAAAATCTTGATGAGTGGATGGGAAATAGAAAATATACCCTGGGGATCACTTCTGTAGCTCTGCTCGACAGGGGCACAGGAAGTTAACTTTCTTGGGTGGCGTAAGCCAGGGAACCTTGCTGGCTAGGCTCTTGGGCCGATAGCCTAGTACCTACTTATGAACCTATGGGGTAGGGGGGACACATAGTAGCAGTGAAATACAAAAAGTCCATAAGTCACAGAAGGTAATAGTGGGCTACAAGAAGAAGTCCATAGGCCACAGAAGGTAATGGTGGGCTACAGGAAGTCCATAGACCATCCAGGTCTAATATCACAATAGACAACTCCGAGGGGGTTAAGGGTATTTAAAGATCCTACAACACCTTTTGATCTCACTAAAGATACTGATATTATATTCCATAAAAGATGGGTATCTGCAGTAAAAAAAGAACTGTGTATGGACATTAAAAAAAGTAGTAGTGACATATCGAGAAGTGTTTTCTTTTTTTAGATGATGAATTAATAATATTGTATTTAAACCTGCCGACAAGGGAATAAACTTGTGTTGTTGAATGTATATGATTATTTTTGATATGTGCATATGCATCTAAATGATAATAATACATATGAGACCAGTAACCTTGATAATAATTCAATAATCTCTCAATATACTGACCTTATACTTATACAGAAAGGTAGATTATTGATTTTAAGAAGAAGGATAAACAATTTTTTCATAGCAAGGACATATTTTGCCTACGCATTTTTCATTGGATACCCTAAAAATTACAAAAAATTAAATAATGATCATTGAATAGTCTCATTCTTTGGATTATTTATTTTACAATATTTAGGAATATTTTTACATTGATTTTGCTACCTTATATTAAAATTCCTTTTGACAAAAATAGCTATATTTGAATTAAAGTATAATACAAATTGGACAAAATGAACAAAATATGTGTTGGATGTCAAAATCAAAAGTTTGGCATAATGTTTAGTTGGATTTTAAGTTTTAAGCTTTAGAGTTTTTAGGGTTTTGTGTTTATTTTTTTTTTTTTAAACTATTATTTTATAATTTTCATTAACTAACAATTATTTTGAATTTTATCACACTTTATATCATTAACCATTAACTTAATTTGGGGCTTTGTTGGTCTGCGTTTACATAATATTTTTAACAACAGTTATTGAAAAATAAATATGTTGATAAACATAAGTTTTATAAACATAAGTTTAACATAAGTTATGTTGATGATTTAATTATGGCCTCACAATTTATATCAGGAGACCTGAAATCAAATATTTGGTTTTTTTGGATGTGGTTCTAGATATTTCAAAGTGGTTACAGGTTAATCACTTGTCTAACACAATCGCCCACCACACTAGTGTGGACATGTGCCTCATACGTTATACATTTTACTTGGTGAAATGTGCTACGCATATATCTCGATGATGTAATGGAATTTAATAATGAAATTGAGTTGTTCTTGGTTAGATGTTAGTCTTAAATTTTTCATAAAAGGGGACGAAAGATTAAAGATTTTCTGTTTAAAGTAGGTTTAACCATCAATAGTAACCATTGATAGAAACTTTTAAATCTAATAATCATTTTTTGTGTCACAACTGAGAGGTAATTTAGGGGAGAACAGAAAGACCCTTTTTTGTTGTGTTGTTGACACTGAGTATGGATGTGACCAGTTTAAAATTAAACAAATGTTACAATATAAAGAAACTATTTATATATTAAAATTTAAAAACTTTATGTCCTAGGTCTAAATGATTTAATTGATTTTTAATTAATTGATTGTTTAATTGTTTTAATTTGTGGATTTGTGGTATATATAAAAGAAAGTGCTATTTATTTATTGTACTTGAGTTGGTGCTTTTGTTGCTGCTACTAATATCACAATACCAGGATAATGCAAACAACCTGGCAGCATTGTCTCACAAGCTAAAATTGAATGATATATTGCCACTACTAGAACACGTGACATGTGCCAGTAGTATCAGCTGACCTTGAATAAAGCTATGATCAAAGTGCAGATAGTTTCTCTTACTGTCAACTTAATATTTTAGACAAAATACCAGCTGTACAACTGCTGAGTGAACAACAGGTTGGACTTGTAAAATGATGGCACTCTGGTGCCCATCTTGGTGCCATTATATTCATTGCCAGTATCACAGTATTCAAAATCTGATGCCCCTAGACAGAGAAAAGATCTGTTGGGTTAAGGTGCATTTCCTAATTTAAGCAGCTGTATGACTATCCCCAAACTTTTTCCTGATCTCTAGAGTGTATGTATGAGAAACCCATGGTGAGATGACTGTGAAACAGGGTCCTTTCTGCACATTAGTAAATATCCAAGGAGAAAAGGCAAGGTTGTCTGTTATCCCCATACTTTTTCATCTTTGTGGTAAAATTATTGTAATGTATTAGCAATGATACCAAGGTTGAAGCTGCTCCAGCCCAAAGATGGGTGTTCATATTGCTCAGCTGTACGTTCAGTGTTTTGCTAGTCTTGAAGAATCTTCTTTCATCTTTATTATGGCTGCCAATTCACAGACTATCAGTAAATGAACACATTCTAGGCCAAACAGGGACAAGTAAATATCCTAGCCCCTTCTCAGCAACAGTGATGCGGAATTGGCCATACAGTTGGGGATAGTGTCGTACAGAAAATGACTTTCTATGACTGAGACCAAGTTTTCACCAGCGATAAAAAGAAAAGGATTTTGACAGACTGAAGGGGAGTTGCAGCTTGTTTTGCTTTTAAATCAATATTTTATAATGGTGTTATATTTTATCCAAATGCTCCCTGAGGCATTCAAGCCTACATGATTCACTGACCTCCATAAAGTGACCATCTTTCATTTGGGGTATAAACCACCCCACGTTGGATACAACATATTAGTACTGACTTTGAACTCAGTGGGTTTACCTACCCCACTTGCCAGCTTTATAATGTGGCAGCCATAATAGCCAGTGCACTGATGAAGGTTATGTCTCTTCTGGCTTCAGGTTGTGAAACATATGCTTAAATAAGTGGATGTACAGAATGATAGGTTCCCTGCATGGGGGTGGTAATGCTCCTTACAACAAGCTACAGTTCCCTTTTGGTAAAGGAATTTGATTTCTTACAGAGGCTGAAACAATAAAGGTAAATTCCAGGTATGTACAGATCTTCAAAAGCCAGCCATTGCTGAATAATTAAGGCCATTTGTATGTTGAAGGAAAGATGGAGTATTCTGAAGGGGAGGTAATGGGGATGTTTATATGATGATAAACCAACAGAGACTGGATTACCAGTGGTAACACCACTCTAGTTTATAGAACCGGCCATAAATTCTCTGGACCGCATGTTCTAGTGAGGATGATAGTAGCAGACCAAGTATGACAGGGCTAGACTTTCTTATCCTCATCAACAATCCTCAGCTTATTCTGTGTGATCTCCAGGCATTCCAAGGCATGATCTCTCTCCAGCATGACTAACACCTGTGGGCAATGCCTGTTCTACTACCCACAGGTGGGACGTTGGGGACATTTCCATTAGATGTCCAAACTGGCCTCAACTGCTGTCAACCTATCCAAGCAGCTTCTCTACACACCTCCTCCCACACTGCCAAGGCTCTCTTTCAGTCAAGCAGTGAGAGACAAGAGCCTCATTTCTGCCACTTGTATCTGTGATCTCTGTCATCTGCATTGCATTAAGTAGTTTCACTTCACAGCACCATCAATAAGTCAAGGTTTGTCTCTACCTCTGAAGAAAAACGTGTGAGCAGCTGTAATACAACAGTGGCAGTTAAAAATATTTGAAGTCATTCTGAGGTGATCATTAAGGAATTCCAACAAGGTATAAAAACAATCCCAGCCTTCTGTCAGCAGCAGTTCAAGAAAATATGTATTAAAAACTTCCAGTTCAAGGATGAAGCTATCATTGTTCTGCAGAAAGCATAATTTATGGTCTGGACATGCAGCACAAAGAGATGGCCCAGAGTGTTGTCCAGTGACTAGTGTTTGACAGCAGTATGGATACTTTGAAGGGTCATGTATGGGATGATGGCTGATGCCATCTCATCAATTCAAGAGGAGGGAAGTGGCTTGTCCTACTATATTATTGACCCCTACCGGATGGTAGGCAGTCATCTGCAAAAGCATTCAGGCAAGCATACATGCACAGCACTATGCTGAAACATGCATGCCTTTCCTATAACCAAGGCAACTATTGTCTAGTGAGAGGGAAGGGAGATAAGTTGCTCTGAGGACCTGCAGGATGCCCACTCTCTATCACCACACTATCATTGCAGGGGGATTGGAGGAGATGACTGAGCTTTCTAGGCAAAAAAGAATGGGCTGTAGGGCTCTCATCTACCTTGATGATGACTGACTGCAGTAGAGTCCTTCAGGGGCTGTGGGGAATGAATAATGCATGCTGTACCACATTGTTGGCCACCTGCTGCTATCTAGAAAACACTAGTGTGTTCCTAGAATACTAGGTGAGACACTCGAGTTTAACCATCCTGTACAGACTAATATTGACATATGAAACTCACAGTATCATTAGTATAGTGAAATTCTTCTGTATTCTGCCTTTTTTTAAGTTTATACATTTCTGTACTTTATATTTTGTAATGTTGAAAATTTCTCTACTTTATAAATGTATCTAATATTGCAAATCTCTGTATTTTATAATATGTACTGGAGCTTTTCTCCTCGGGTCTCCACTGAAAATGGGCCACAAGCCCAGCTGGACTAACCAGGTTAAAAAACAATAAATAAATAAATAAATAACACCACATACTAGTGGAATGTCAGTTCCATGGCCTGGCAGCACAATAAAATGATGATGACCATTTGCTTTAGGCAAGTGGCTGGTTCTCATAGAAAGTTTATATCTAACATTGTACTTTAAAGTGTATCTATTTTATTTTATCTTTTTATTTTGCTGTAAGTACCAACTATTGTCTCCTAAAAGCATATTGGTTGTGTGTAATAGAGAGAGACATATTTTTGTTTATTACCCTCCTCCACAAAAGGATTAGCCTTGGACATTGTTGCCCCCACCCCCACCTCCAGCCCAGCTGCCAGATTTCTGATTAGGACACCAAACTTTGCTGTCAAAACCAGCAATGAAGGTGCCCTAACCCTAGCAAGACCACCTTTTAGACTAAATATTGGTGATAAGGCATTTTTAAACACTGGGCCTACCTACAGCTGATATCTTTAATAAGCAATATTTTGCATGATTTCAATCAAATCTAAAAGAGCACCTTTACTCTGTACACAGATGCAGTTGCTTCAGGGACACTGGCTAATATGAAAGGGATTCCGTAACTCTGTCTGTGATGGCACACTCCCTACAGAGTCATGTATTCCTTAACTCTGTCTGTGATGGCACACTCCCTACAGAGTCATGTATTCCTTAACTCTGTCTGTGATGGCACACTCCCTACAGAGTCATGTATTCCTTAACTCTGTCTGTGATGGCACACTTCCTACAGAGTCATGTATTCCTTAACTCTGTTTGTGATGGCACATTCTCTACAGAGTCATGTATTCCTTAACTCTGTCTGTGATGGCACACTCCCTACAGAGTCATGTATTCCGTAACTCTGTCTGACGGCACACTCCCTACAGAGTCATGTATTCCTTAATTCTGTCTGTGATGGCACACTCCCTACAGAGTCATGTATTACTTACTTTACATCTGCTGGAGTACTTGCTCTCAAATATAAATCTAAACACTGTTAACACCAAGTTTTAAATGTAACACACTTGCCCAGCTCTACCAGTTCTGCTCTCCAGTACCCACACAAGCACCAGCAAAACTACTCCTAAACCCCAGTAGCCCAGTGCTCAACTATTTTCAAAAGTCTACTGTGGACTCCAGCCACAAAGCAAAAGTGAAATAATTGAAGAGCCCTTGCTCCACTCCTCCCTGTATGCAAGGAGGTGAAAAAGTGAAAACAGGATTGAATTCATTACAGAATTTTACTACCGGCACTCCTGTAACAGCCTCTTAAGTATATGTTCTAACTGCATCTAAAATATACGGCATTCTATGAAGCAAAAGTTCATTCGTTCTGCAAGTGCTTAAGTTGCAGACTGAGTGGTAGTATCCAGGATTAACTGACCCACACTGTTATTGATAAAATGCATTATTCCCCCAACCCTTCCCATGA
This sequence comes from Protopterus annectens, assembly GCF_019279795.1. Classification (NCBI taxonomy): domain Eukaryota; kingdom Metazoa; phylum Chordata; order Ceratodontiformes; family Protopteridae; genus Protopterus; species Protopterus annectens. The sequence goes on from NC_056739.1 coordinate 279,062,515, forward strand.
AAAACAAGCCTTAATGGTACTGAGCAGCAGCTTTATCTACAACACCAATCCTGGATGCTTGCACGGAAGGTGGTCGATTCCCACAGGCAAACCTCAGAGAAGTAAACTACTAAGCAGTTGGAGTTGTTGTCCTTCAAGTGCAATATTCAATTGCAGAACACAGCCAGTATTCAATCTGTCTTTCCTAATAAGTGCTAATGCACATGCACATTGGGATTGGTTCCCACAGGCATCAAAGAGCAGGTGAGAAGTGTGACCTGCTTCGCTCACCTTCTACTTAATTCCCCAGTCACACTTGGATTTGTACACTTACTCCATTACACGTATGCCCAATATTACATCAAACTCCACTCCCACTTAAGGTGACCAAACATTACAGAATATTCCCAGATGCTTAAAAAAAACTAACAGAAAGATAAATCCTCTTAAATTTCACTCCTAAAACTCCTTGCTCATTAATATCAAACATTGAACCACACTTATCTCAACCAGATTAACTACTACTGGCCATTCAGAAATGCCCCTCTCAACTTAATAATGGTTATTATCAATGCAAACTTCCTCTTCAGTTCGCTACTTTAATTGATAAATGATCAAGACACTACCACAGCAATCTTCTACCAACATTCAAAACCAATACAACCATTACCAAATAACTAATAGGTTCTGAAATGCACACCTAATAACCCTGACACACTTACATCAACCACCATCATCCAAACAAAATATCCTTGCAAAATGGTCTCCAAACATTCATTCATCCCCCTCCTTCTACAATAAAACAACCTCACTAATTAATATTCTTGTGCTCCATAGTTGCATACTGCCAATCTCTGGACCATTCAATCAACCCACAACCACACCGACCACATGCCCTATACCAAAGATCCTCTATTAAACTAGGCCTGATAAATGCAGGCAACATGCTAAATCAGCTAAAATAAATACATGGGTTCATTAGTGAGTCATGGATTAAACCAAACACACACAACCTTGCTCACCACTGCCCAAACTACAACTACACCTTTAAGTCCAGACCAGGAAAAAGGAAAGCTGGCAACACTCTCATACTCATAAAACAACATTAAAGCCTCCCTCCTCCCTCACTTGCCAGAACACATCAACTAATGACCATGACCCCAACTGGGTAACATTAGTTTACCTCAATAATACCTCTCTACTGCTTATCACAGTGGGGTACATCCCACCCTCCCCCTGCAATCTCACCATCTTCAATGACCTTCTAGAACAATCACTCCAGCATAACAAGCCCAGATAATATGTAATAATTATAACAGATTTCAGCCATAACCTTTCTCCTTCTGATTCCCATGGCAAAACCTACTATATCTTTCAAACTCTTGTAAATGTTTTGTTCGAATCCTATGTTTTTTGATGTACTCTGACAAATGTTAGCAACTAAAACTGTTATACTCTTTATCTACTGTACGTTTGTAGAGCATTGCAAATGTTTGTCTAATCTGTAAATGCTATTGTATCATTTTGTTTCATATGTGGAGCTTTTCTCCCCAGGCCTCCACAGAAGAAGGACTTGTTGTCCAGTTGGACTTTCCCGGTAAACAAATGTAAAATAAAATAAATTAAATAAATAACTTCCTTTCACCCACCTACAACATAATCGTTGGCACACCAATCTTGGTCTCTCTCAAGTTATTAAAGAATCCACTAGACCCAACTTGCTCACTAGTAGTCACTATCTCAAATCTGCTCATCACGCATTTCCCTAAACTAATTTCAAACATTAAAATTCTACCCCCTACATTGTGACTACTCTCCCATCTATTTCGCATTCTCATTACCAGATGTCAAACCAACAGTCCTTATCTCATTCAGACATAAATCTCAAAAAAATAATATATATATATACAGCCTTCCTAAAACAGGAGCTCAGTAACATGTCCTGGATGACATACTTGAATGATGCACAACTCATATGGACTTCTCTAACAAACAAACTTTTACTGCAAAGTAACCTAATTGCATAAGAACTCAAACAAGCAATGGCTAGTTGAAGAACTAAAAGCACTATATACATTAAGAGTTTCAGCATGGAAAAAAAAAATGGAAACAACTTTTACACCTGAAAATCAAATTCATTCATCAACCTTCTAAACATAGCCGCAAAAGACAAAATGGTACAAAGGGTAACTCAGTCCATACACACCAATAAAAATTAAAACAAACCCCAACCAACATTACTACAGGATGAAACAAGCACAGAAACCCAACACAAGATGGTTCCCTATATGCTATTACAGGACAAATCAATGCAAATGACTTTCTAACAGAATTCAACTTACTCTTCCCCTCGACTTCATCCCACCAAACACCAATAAAACCCTCCCAACTCCTCCACCCTACATTTCCCCTATTATTGAAGTAGCAAACACCAACTATACCACAGCTAGGAAGGTTATTATAAAACAGGTAAGCACTTTCAGGAATGTGCCCCTTCATCAGACAACTCTCAAAAACAATTCATTCTTTATATAGTAGAAGCACCTGCTATCAATTAAGTCTTAAAGATACAATGTTAAATACAAATGCTTTAACCTGGTCCACTCTAGTATATCTTGAATATGCATATATCTGGTTCAAAAATTCATAAATATTAGAACAAATATTATGTATATGAGTCATAGTTAATAATGGCATAATGGTTAAGGTGTTCACCTTATAGACACAACATGCAGGGTTCAACCCTCACATGGGGCAACTGGCTAGGCTCAAAATGGCCCACAAGGGCACCCAGCCTAGTACCAACCTATGAACCTATATTAAAATTGCTAAAACCATGTCCTACTATGCAAATTTTTTTTTTAAAAAACAAACTATAACATGCAACATAGATATAAATATATATAGTACACTAACACCATGTAAAATATAATATGTATGTGTATGAAAAAGCATGCTGAAATATAACAGTATCTATGTAAGTATAAATATACATGCATGTGTGTATAAAAATATATAGAAAAGAAAAAAGATGTATATAAATATCTAGAAAATGTATATAAAAATATATAAAAAAATATAAATGTACATAAAAAATGTATGTATATAAAAATGTATATACATAAGAAATACACAAACTTAGTATGTCATAATGACAGAACATAAATGCAATAAATAAAATTATACATTAAAGTTCTAAAATCCTAACAGTCAATGTTTAAGTGGCACACCTTATCACTAAGGGCTTTTCATCCAGAAAAAAAGGAGGTTGTTGTCCCTGTACTCATCCCCATCCCGACCCATTATAGGTATTAATGCCCCATTTGAAATGTATGTACCTCAAGAGCAACAACTGGACTGGCCACAAATATACCTCACTAAATAAAAAATACCACAGAATTAAAACCTATGCCTCGACGAAAACCTTAAAAACTACTCTACTCTATAGCTTATACTCCTCGGCTTCTTGATCTTTGCTTAATATACAAGGCCATGTCAAACCCAGAGTTGCCAAGGCTGCTAAAGCAATAAAAATCCCCCAGAGCCTCAGGGACAAACTTTTAAGAACAGTTTCAAGGACACTACATTGTTAAGACCTGGTAGTTTATCTGCGTTAAACAACAATCTATTTCTGTTCTGCAACCTCCATGTCATCCGACAAATTGCCCCCTCTCAATCTCTCAGGCAGGACTTGTAGAAAAAGGAACTTAAATTTATGGAAAGGTCCCTCGTTCTTATTATGCATGGCTATAGCACTGCTCTCTTTACAATTCTTGATGTCCCTGTAGTGTTCCAATATTATCTCTTTCAACTGCCTGTTAGTCTTACCTATGTAGAAACTAAAACATACTGTGCAATAGGCAAGATACACTACATTAGATGTTGTACAATCAGCATACTGACTGCTGTTAAAACTGAAACCCTTAAATGGGTGTACAAAGCTTCTACCACTGTGAATATACTTGCAGGCTGTGCAATCTCTACATATGTAGGTACCCAATCTATCAGATCTATTCTTGGTGGTTGATGTCTCATTTCTATAGCAAAGGTGACTCTCTAATGTTCTGTTATTCCTAAATGTAAAATTAGGTTTAGACCCAATAATGCCTTGTAGATCACTAATTGTGGAAAGAATACCCCAATTCTTGGTAATCACTTTACAGACAGAATTACTATTACTATTACTATCAAATGTTAACGGCATCCTTAGGGTGTTATCAATAACCCATTGGATAGGGCTAGTCATATTATTGTTAATGATTTGAGTATTTGGTTCAATGCTCCCTTCTTCATAGAAATAAGGTCTGCACCTTCCATCTCTATTGCTCCAACCTTCGTTAATACATTTATCTATATCGTGTGCATTATATCCCCTCTCTAAAAATTCTATCTTCAAAAGTTGTACAGCACTAGCTAGTTCACTGTCATTGTTGTACAACCTCATGGTCCTGTAGACTTGACCCTTAATGATATTCCGCTTGGTATGGTTAGGATGCATACTTGTGCCATGCAGGTAGTTGTTCTTCCTAACAGGTTTCCTATATAGGCTGGTTTTGATATGGATTAAATCATCTTTCCTAACCTTAACATCCAAGAAATCAATCTCATGTACAGAATACTTAGATGTGAACCTAAGGAACATAGTAGTATTGTTCAAATAAGCAAATAATGCATTTAAATCAGCCTCAGTACCATTCCATAGCAAAAATATGTCACCCACAAATCTAGTGTACCAGCTAATATGCTTACTGTATTTAGCATTAGATAATACATGAGTTTGTTCCCATTGTACATGCTATCTACACATCACTTCCACCAATGAAATTCTTAAATGTACAGACCAAATTCCAGCAGATGCCTTCTATCACTGGTTCATCCGTCTTTGCAAACACTTCATTGCAACACAAAGCATCTATGTTCCCTCAAAATGGAAACCGGCCAAAGTCAAACCCATACCCAATACCAAGAATGCAAAGATTTCTAACCATTATCCATATTGCCAACCCTTGGAAAATACTAGAAAAACAATCTTTTTCACAACTGACTGACTACATAAAAAAATTACACCATCTTAAACCCACATCAACATGGTTACAGGACAGATAGAAGCACCATGACAGTGCTATACATACTTCAAATATGACATTCTACAAGCCACAAATAAAAGTGAACTCACAGGTGCAATTTTTATTGACCTTACAAAGGACTATAACACAGGTGACCGCACCCTACTACACAACTTATTACTCTCAGCTGGAGTCAGCCCAAACACTCATCCCTGATTGGCAATTCCACATCCATTTCTGCCCCTCACTATGGGAGTCCCTCAAGGATCTATCCTCTCACACCCGCACTTCAAAGTCAAATGTAACTTTATTGACATTTAGATCTACAACCCAGCCACTGGGGATGCACAAGCCAGTGCATTTCTTCAAGCCTGGATAAATGGGGAGGGTTACGTCAGGAAGGGCATCCGGTGTAAAACCTCTGCCAAATAACATATGTGGACAACAATAGAGATTTCCATACCAGATTGTTTGAGGCCTGGGTTAACAATGACCACCACCAGTACTGTTAGCCAACAGGGTGCTGGCAGAAATTGGGCTACTGTTGGCTGAAGGAGAAGAAGAGGGGGGAAGGCATGCCCAAAAGCAGAAAGAGAAGAGGAAGGTTAGGAGTGTAGTAGTGAGGGTAGGAACTTTGAATGTTGGCAGTATGACTGGTATAGGGAGAAAGCTAGCTGATATGATTGAGAGAAGGAAGGTTGATATACTGTGTGTGCAAGAGACCAGATGGAAGGGGAGTAAGGCCAGGTGTATAGGAGGCGGGTTCAAATTGTTCTATCATTGTGTGAATGGGAGGAGAAATGGGGTAGAGGTTATCCTGAAGGAACAGTATTCCAAGAGTATTTTGTAGGTGAAAAGAGTGTCGGATAGAGTGATGTTTATGAAGCTGGAAATTGATGGTGTAATGATGAATGTTGTTAGTGCATACGCTGTGCAAGTTGGGTGTGTGATGAATGAGAAAGAGAAATTTTGGAGTGAGTTGGATAAAGTGGTGTTGAGTGTACCCAAGGGTGAAAGACTGTTTACCTTTAAAACCGCGATTTGCAGAAGGGCAACAGCACATTTCCAAAAGGCAGTTTGTAAGGTTTGCAAATGCCGAATGGAAAAAGAGTCGAATGTGCAATGAAAGAATGCACAGTGAGATTCGTTCATTGCACATTCGACATTCCCCACTGAAGTGCGATCTCGGAGTTAGACTAATAAAGTAGGGGGGTGTGGGGTGCAGGATGGCTTGCCCCCCTGCTTTACACTTTGTTTTTTTTTTTCTTCGACTTTCATGTTCGAAAAACAGCAAATCTGCTGTTCGATTTGTTGTTTTTCAAACATGCAAGTTTGTCGACATTGTCAGTTTCGTGGTTTCGAGTCACTCATATAAGCACTCGAACCAATGCAAATCACAGTTTTAAAGGTAAACCGGTGAGAGACTAGTGATTGGAGCAGATTTCAATGTGCATGTCGGCGAAGGGAACAGATGGCATGAGGAAGTGATGGGCAGGTATGGTGTTAAGAAGAGGAATGCAGAAGGTCAGATGGTAGTGGATTTTGTGAAAAGGATGGACATGGCTGTGGTGAATACATATTTTAAGAAGAGGAAGGAGCATAGGGTGACGTACAAGAGTAGAGGAAGATGCACACAGGTGGATTATATCCTTTGCAGGAGGGCCAGTCTGAAGGAGATTGGAGACTGCAAAGTGGTGACAAGGCAAGTATAGTTAGGAAGCATAGAATGGTGGTCTGTGGGATGACGTTGGTGATCAAGAAGAGGAAGACAAGTGTGAGAGCAGTTCCAAGGATCAAATGGTGAAAGTTGAAAAAGGGTGATTGTGAGGTGGAGTCCAGGGAAGAGTTAAAACAGGCACTGGGGGGGCAGTGAAGAGTTATTGAATAGCTACATAACTACAGCAGAGAAGGTAAGGGAGACAGAAAGGTGCTTGGTGTGACATCTGGACAGAGGAAGGAGGACAAGGAGACCTGGTGGTGGAATGAGGAAGTACAGAAGAGTATACAGAGGAAGAGGCTGGTGAAGAAGTGGGATTGTCAGAGAGACTAAGAAAGTAGAGAGGAGCATAAGGAGATGAGGAGCATGGCTAAGGGAGAGGTGGCGAAGGCTAAGGATAAGGCACAAGAAGAGTTGTATGAAAGTTTGGACACTAAAGAGGGAGAAAAGGACATGTACCGATTGGCTAGACAGAGACCGAGCTGGGAAAGATGTGCAGCAGGTAAGGGTGATAAAGGATAGTGAGGGAAATGTACTCACAAGCGAGAAGAGTGTGTTGAGCAGATGGAAAGAGTACTTTGAGGGGCTGATGAATGAGGAGAATGAGAGAGAGAGAAGGTTGGATGATGTGGGGATAGTGAAACGTTTAGGAGAAATGGCAGTGGAGTTTTTAACCAGATTATTTAATGAAATCTTGGAAAGTCAGAGGATGTCTGAGGAGTGCAGAAAAAGTGTTTTGGTACCTATTTTTAAGAATAAGGGTGATGTGCAGAGCTGTAGTAACTATAGAGGGATAAAACTGATCAGTCACAGCTTGAAGTTATGGGAAAGAGTAGTGGAAGCTAGGTTAAGAAGGGAAGTGATGATTAGTAATCAGCAGTATGGTTTCATGCCAGGAAAGAGCACTACAGATGCAGTGTTTGCTCAGAGTGTTGACGGAGAAATATAGAAAAGGCAAGTAAGAGTTACATTCAGTCTTTGTGGACTTGGAGAAAGCATATGATAGGGTGCCTATAAAAGAGTTGTGGTACTGTGCGAGGAAGTCGGGAGTGACAGAGAGGTATGTAAGAGTGGTACAGGATATGTACTTGGGTAGTGTGACAATAGTGAGGTCTGCAGTGGGAGTGACAGATGCATTTAAGGTGGAGGTGGGATTACATCAAGGATCAGCTATGAGCCCTTTCTTATTTGCAATTGTGATGGACAGGTTGACAGATGAGATCAGACAGGACGCCCCCATAGACTATGATGTTTGCAGATGACATTGTGATCTACAGTCAGAGTAGGGATCAGATTGAGGAGACCCCGGAAAGGTGGCGATATGCTCTAGAGAGGAGAGGAATGAAGGTCAGCAGGACTAAGACAGAATATGTGTGTGTGAATGAGAGGGAGGATAGAGGAATGGTGAGGATGCAGGCAGTAGAGTTGGTGCAGGTGGCTGAGTTTAAATATTTGGGATCAACAGTTAAGTAATGGTGAGTGTGAAAGAGAGGGGAAGAAGAGAGTACAGGCAGGGTGGAATGGGTGAAGAGTGTCAGGGGTGATGTGACAGACGGGTACCAGTAAGAGTGAAAGGGAAGGTCTACAAGAGGGTAGTGAGACCAGCTATGTTGTATGGGTTGGAGACGGTGGCATTGAGAAAAAGGCAGGAGTCAGAGCTGGAAGTGGCAGAGTTAAAGATATTAAGATTTGCACTGGGTGTGACAAGGATGGACAGGATTAGAAATCAGTATATTAGAGGGCCAGCTCAGGTTGGATGGTTTGGAGACAAAATCAGAGAGGCGAGATTGCATTGGTTTGGACATGTGCTGAGGAGGGATGCTGGGTATATTGGGAAAAGGATGCCAAAGATGGAGCTGCCAGGTAAGAGGAAAAAAGGAAGGCCTAAGATAAGGTTTATGGATGTGGTGAGAGAGGACATGCAGGTGGTTGGGGTGACAGAGCAAGATGCAGAGGACAGGAAGAAATGGAAACAAATGATTCGCTGTGGCGGCCCCTAACGTGAACAGCTGAAAGAGAAGAAGAAGAAGATATACACAAGTCTAGATTAAATGAGATTCTGTGTAATCAGCTCATCAGGTTACAGACAAAAGAGAAATCACATACATAGAAAGCCATCATTTAAAACGCTTTACAATCAAAAGGTTGGCATTGACATACTAGGCAGCCACTTCCTCGACCATGGTAGGAGCGACAGTCAGAATGTCGACGTTCATTTGTATGCCCGTTTAGAAGGACATACACAGGGCAGGGAGTTATAGCATAGATGTCTATGGGAGAGTTCCACATTAAGGTCGGCATAATTTGTCGACGTTTGGCGTCAATCATACAACCTGCTTCATATTCATGAGTCGACCTTATTTGTCGTGGAAATCGTTCGCAGATGTGATTTTCGTCCTGTTGATAGTAAACCATTTAAAACATATAATAATACTACCACCATTTTATAAATGAACGCTACACTTAAAGTATATGGCTACATATATTCCTAGAAAGACGCACTTAAAATACTAAAAACACAAATTTAGCAGCAAGATGCAAGTAATAGTGCTGCACATGAACCATGTACTGCATTATGGGTGAAAAAGCACGTAGCAGGAGCAGCTGAAGAAAAAATATTCCGCCTGGGATAGTAGTATAAATTATACTGGTTGGCTGGGCTTAATAAATAATAGATAAAATAATATCTTACAGTAAATGTGAAGTGACAACATTCTGACCTGTCAATGATCAGACCAAATGTTGTAGTTAAGAAGTCCGATCACCTTTGGATAAAAACTATGTTTGAATCTAGTTTGTCCTGCATCGAATACTGCAGTATCTTTTTACCCGATGACAGGCTCAAACACACTGTTTTTGCAGGATGAGTCGAGTCATTTACTATTTTGGTGGCTCTCTTTAGGCTCCTTGATGTATAAAGATCCTGAATTGTGGGAAAACTAGTACCAATTATCCTCTCGGCAACTCTCACCACTCTGGAGGGATTTCTTATCAGTGACCGAACAGCTTCCATACCATACCGAAAAATCTTTCAATTGCTGCTCTGTAGAAGGTGGAAAATGCTGACAATGGTAGTTTCTCCTTATTTATAAAGAAGCTTCTATCAAACCTGCAATAGTCACTCATTACCCTTTATGCAAATTATATGGTTGTCTATAGACTTCCATTAAAAACAACTAACAAAGACCTTTCCTCCCTCGACAAATGGCTATCTAATAACAACCCTGTCTAACCCTACAAAAACATCTTTGGACAAGACCCAAACTCTCCATCATTCCACAGCACTGGTCCATACTACCTAACAAGCAATACACCATCAAAACCAAACACCTTGGCATGTGATTAGGCCAGAACTTAACCTTCCATCATCATGTATCACAGAGTCAAAAATCAACTCACTCTTATTCTGAGCAAAACAAAAATCTCTCACTTCCTTTCCCTGGAAGGAAGAACTGCCATAGGAAAAGGTGTCCTGCTGGCACTACTTGTATATGGCCACCCTGTAGTCGCCAGTGCTTCAAATAAAAACTCTTCTCTCTCCAAACAACAGCTAATCACTTCTGTAGATTCATAACTTTAGCCGCCTCCCCCCACAACATCACTGCACACAATCTTGCCAAAGCTAAATGACTTCCAATAAAACAAAGATGTCCTCTACTGCTTGACTCCCTTACATACAAATTAACAAACAGTGGCGCTTCTCTACTTCCATGGCAGACAAACCAGAAAAACAACAATTATAATATCAGATCCCAAAACTCCTTAAGTCTGTTCTTCCCACAACACAAACTTAACACAACAAAGCACAGCTTCTTCATTACAGCACCTCAAATTTGGGAATCAATTCCCACCAACATAAGGACTACAAGCCCCCTCCCTCACATTCAGAAAAGAACTCCACCACCTTTTCAAAGGAACCAAATGCAAATGTTACTCTGCCCAAAATGTGCATCTCCACTACTTAACTACACGCATTTACAAATCCGTCAACCACCCTGCTGCACAGTCTCCCTTTCTTAATACTTCATTCACCACTTTCCAGTTATACCACTTTTGTTTTCCATGCTTCCTTCACCTGTAGCCTCTCCCCATGTGGATCAGTGCTCTAAACCAGTTAACAAAAAGATTAAATAAAGAATTAAATTGATATTTGTACCTGTTGATATACTATTGTTTGTCCTAATCCTCTTAACTTATCAGTATTTAACATTCTTTAAAATTTTCTATACACTGTAGTTAAGTTTCGTACTTAAAGGCTTTGTACCAGCCCACCTTCTAAACACACAGAAAAGTCATAATGAGTGCACAGTTTAGACATGCAGGTTGCCAAGGTGCAACATAATATTACATGCCCAAGGGCTCACTGGCAGTCGGCACAGTAGAAAAGAGGTGTTAGAACATCTGGACAGAATTAATTGCGTTGCCTGTGGGAAGGCAAATGAGAGCTAACTGTGGGAAGAATTGATTCAGCCATAGTGACAATTTTTTTCTCATAAACCGCTTACCAATTTTTTCATGTCTTTGTGTGTGCGTGTGTGAATGCATGTGTGTATGTGTGATTATATCAGTGATAGCAATTATTAACTCAGTTGAAGCACATGTAACTTAGCTGTGTAGATTCCATTTGAAAATACCAGGGTGTGTCACATCTGAGCAGTTTGAGTCCAGTACTCCCCTAGAGCTACTTTTATTATGTTTTCTGTGCTTTGTATCTATTCATTTGCCTTTAGGGCAGGCTCCCCAACCTTAATTTATATTTTCGAATTCAGGAAAGTCTGATCTCTTCTGAGTGATGACCAGAACAGTACTCATCTGTAAAATATTTCTCTGTCCAGGCAAAACAGAAACTCCTTGTCTAATAGTGAGAAAATATTTATCAACAAAATAAGATAATAAAGTTTAAAATGTTATTAAACATGGAGATATTGCAGTCTACCTTTATTACGTTTATCTGCAGATGCCTTCGATTATGGCAACAAAAAATGGAGAAAAGCAAGAGAAAGGCAAGTCAGTGGGTATAGAAAGGCAACACAACTACGGTTACTTATTTGTTCAGCTGACCAATTTCAGGCCAAGCAAGTACTGCTTACCAAGATTTCATAGGTAAGAAGGGGTGGCTCCTCCCACTTTTAAAAGTTCACAAGTAGTGGTTAGGGGATGTAAAACTGAATGGGGGTTAAGAGTATTTGATTACCTTTTTTCAGCAGATATGTACAGGTTTGCTAGCTCAGGTTACACAGTTTAGAAAGCTTGCACAGGATAATGATACACAAATCATACAGTGTGTCCACTGTGCACTGCTGAGTGAACAGTACAATACTGTGTTTTTCAACTGCAGCTTGGAACTGAACATGTTACTGAGTTATGTTTGTAATCTTCACATAATGGTTTAAGTTAATATCTATCTTTATATGGATTCTCTGTCATTTACAACCAAGTTAGCTTATCTAGATCCGCTCTTGGCAAGGCCTTATCAGAGTTCTGCCACCAAGAACTATTTATTACAGCTGCTCTAACTACATGACTTATACATTGCATTCTGTACCTTACAAATTTTTTGCACTCTGAATCACAAGAAAAAACAAACACTGACAAAAACAGTGAGGGTATAGCAGCTTTTTGCATATAAGCTTCACTCACTATATATGGATGTCCCAAACTACAGATATGCGATGTTGTTAGAAATCCATAGATATTTTCACATTTCACCCAACTAACTTTAAACCTTAACCTTGAAGATGACTAAACAGTGCAGAATAAAGACCTGCTAAGAGCAAGAATACTCCACATAAACTCATGTGGCTTGCTTTTTTTTCCCCGTAAGATGACCAGTTTGAAATCTGACTGAACCTAGTCTAGGAAGGCACTTATGGTGCATACTGCCAAATATGGTTAAGATGGAATAGTAGTGTAGCCAGGGTGGGGAAAAGCTGTTAGTTGCCCTGGGCACAAAGTGTCAGAACACTAGATCGGGAGATCCAATTTTTTTGTATCAATTTAATGCTTTGCACATAAACACAAGGACAGGAGAAGAGACGGAGAGCTTTTGGATCTTTTTTTTTTCCACTGAACATGAGGGGTAGAAGGTTGTCAGAGAGTAGGATGGACTTGGAACTCCTCCTTAGGCGAAAAGAAAGAAGTGCCAGATTCAAGGACAAACCTTTTTCATTTATTTATATTTTTATTGCTTTCACACAGAACGTGAGGGCATTGGGGTGGTAAGGCATTAGGACCTGGCACTTCTGATATCTATTTATCTGCTCAAGGAGTATGGTGTTAGGACCTGGAGCCATGTTTTTTTATTTTTATTGCTCCTCAACAGTGTTGAGAGATGCTAGACTGGCTGCAGCAAATGAGCCAGCTATAGCTTTGAGACAAAGTGGAAAGGCAGGTATTTATTTCTATAATTTATATTTGGCTAGCCATGTATCTGATATGTACGGACTCTGACGTTACCCAGAGTGTGGCAGTTCTACCATGCCATAAAGAAAGCTGTGGAAAATTCGAAAATTCTGCCAGCTTTCCCTGAGGCCACTTTGCAATCAGCACCCAGAGATGTACACAGAATCCATGCCAACAATTATATCCAGCAAAAATTACTTTAAAAACATACAGTTTAGGCACTTTATTCTGCTTCCTTGAGCATCATCAAAGAATGTATGATTGATGTTATAAGCTAAAACTGTGTAATGTTGGGAGGATTGTGTTTGCTTCACTATACACACAAATACCAAAAATATATATGTATATATTTTTTACAGTGAGCATCGCCATGTCTTGTTAGTGAAAGCTCAAGGACTGCTCTGAGGATTACTGGAGGCTCTCTGTGAGGTCTGAAAACATCTGCTGTAGAACATCATCATCAAATAACAGTGAAAGGATCAGTACAATCATATGATCACAGTGACGGGTAGTCAGTACATGGATAAGCCAACTGCTGGTACAAGCAAAGAAAGGATAATGTAGTACAGGAATATAGCAACACCCATTAACGGAAGGGTTTGTTTGTTTATTTACTTACTTACTGTTTGCTGTGTAAGAGGACTGGCCCTAATACCATTTTCATGAGCAACAATAGCTGTTAAACTGCATTTTCCAGAACATTTTCTGAAAAAAATAAGCAGCCATCAGTCATACTTTAGCACCCCATCTCCTGAAAAAAAGTACATACAACCAGCATACCTCTCAACCTGGAAGCATCAAAAATCTGGACAAGGCCCATGAAAAAATAGGTACAAATCTGTATTCTAAATGACATAACATTTGCATATATGATTATGTAACCCTGACCACGCTAATGGAGTTGTGGGATACCAACTTTCAAATGCAAACTGAAGAATAGACAACCAAAATATGGCCCCAGACCCTGTAGTAAACGGTAACCATATTTTTAAATGTGTAGCAATTATGTTCATTGGGAACAGAGAAGATGATGACCCTTAGGATTTTGTTTGTGGTGACTTGCAGTATGTGGGCTTGGTAAAAGTAGGGCATTTAATGGTAGGCAATATTCTAATTTTAGAAAAAGAATATTATAATTTGAGAGGACCTCCAAAAGTCATTATCCATGGCCTACTGATCAGTGGTGTAGCTAGACTTTGTGCCGCCTGGGGTTGTCTTTCAGCCCCCCCTCCCACCATACACAGCCCCCCCCCCCTACAGCCATTTCAACATCCCATTACTTGGCTATTTTGCCCCATTTACCATAAACACGGTAATGTGCATACTGCTTTACTTCTACAGTAATTATTTGGATTTCAGTTAAAACTTTTATTTTACAGCAGAAACACTAATAGTCATCTGCTAAACAAAGCAATACAGTCTCACAATGTACATAGACTTGGCGTTAAAACTTCTCTGCCCTTGAAACTCACATTCATTGAAAAAGCATTGAAACCCACATTCAAAAAAAATGCATCTGGCTAGTGGCAGATAAAGATTACCTTTGGGATGTTTTCAAATCATAGGCCCCTTGCACACGAAACATACATATGTTCTTTGATGCACATTCCTGACTGTATTAAATTATGTTCCTTGCATAATACAGCACACTTGTTAAAAAGAGTTTTACATTTATTGTTTTGAACATTTTTCCAGTAAGCAATGAAACAAAATGCATGAACTAATAATGACAAAACTGCCCAATTCAGAACATTTCCATCATAAAAGTATACTCAAAATTCTACAATCCACCAGTATCAGTAAATATGCAAAATCTCTGCAGAAGTAAAAGTCATCTAAATAATTCCACATTAAAGAGATCTGTAACTAATGAAGAGGTTGCAGCTAGCAAACAACTTTATATTTCATTGTTTCATCTACAAAAAGTACCTGTTGCTCTTGAGGAATAAATTGCCTATGTTAGATTAAAAAAATGATAAGCTAATAATATTGCAATAGGGAATGGATGGCAAACTGATAACAGGTTTATAGTTACTAGGTACATCCACCAAAGAGGACATTCTCAGGACTGTAGCATCCACATCCTTTAAAAGTACAACACAGTATAAGCCATCTACATACTTTAGGATTAGAGATTTGCCCTGGCTGCTGTCTGCACCCTCTGCTGACGTCTAACCCCTGTGTTACCCTGCTCTACTTGTGCTTCCAGAACTAGTCTGTCAGAACCTAAAGGAACCCCTGCAACTATCTGTGATACACCTCACAGTCTATCTGCCCTACAAACCCTATATCAAGGATACAGGAAAATTACCCTGCTCTACTTGTGCTTCCAGCACTAGTCTGTCAGAACAGCCTATCTGCCCTACAAACCCTATATCAAGGATACAGGAAAATTACCCTGCTCTACTTGTGCTTCCAGCACTAGTCTGTCAGAACCTACGGGAACCCCTGCAACTATCTGCAATACACCTCACAGCCTATCTGCCCTACAAACCCTATATCAAGGATACAGGAAGAGTATGTGTATTAAATAATTCCTGCCTGAATTGTCATTCTATAGTGTACCCTGCTACAGGTGGTAAATTACATCTTGAGCTAGGGCAGCCAGCAGCCTCCCCCCTCCATTCTATACATTAATCACTCTCTCTCCCACCCTCTTTATAATCCCCCTTTTTGCCAAAGCTCCTACCTTTCCCTTGTTTACTCCATCTGACTCCCTCTTACATCTGCCTGCATTTTTAGGCCTGTCCAGTAGGTGGCACCCTTTACCCAGCCTCATCCCCTTCTCATCCTCTCTATTACATTGCTACTTACCCTATTTCTCCTATTGTACCTGCATTGCTATCCTGTTCTCTCACCTTACTCTTTATTACTACTTGGCTACAACTACTTTTCCTTGGATCCCTTCTCACCGGCCTTTACCACATCTGACTTTTTAAACTTACCTTCACATATCAGTCCTGCTGATTGTTTCCTCTACAACTGCTCCAGTCTCTGTGTCTACCCGCTCCGTTCGCCCTGCGGGCTCACTCCACTCCCCTCACTACCCCCAATTCCCACCCACCTCCAGGAGTCCTACTCTTATACTTTCTAACCACACCTCTTCCTCTTCCCATTGCTCTCTACAGATTCCCATTGGCCAACTTCTCATTCATCTCCCATCTCTGACCACTTCCCCTCCATACTCACAACTCCCTCCTATCTTTACACACTCTCACCTTAAATACTTCCATCCCCACATATATACAACAAATAGCTAATCCTTCCCAATGGCTAATCCAACAATTCCTTTTCAAATTCTACTCTGCTTCACTATTTTATCACTACCACTTCTAACCTTTGCCTATTTACTCTCCTTGTATGAGCACCCAATATATCCACACATTTACCACCCCAACCAACAAACCAGCTCTCTACCCTTACCACACCTGCATAACCATGCAAACATAACATGTTCACCTAGCGACCTACTTGCAAAGTAACATAGAACAATAACACATTAAATATAATGCACTACATCTCAAAAGAGTATTACTTCTGTACAGCAAATTCCCTAACCCAAGCTATCTACTACAACTCCTCACAGTAAATGATGGTGATATTCATCCTAACCCTGGCCCAACAGCAACCCTTATCTTTCTCCATAACCATAATCAATCAATTATCCCCTTGCTAAACCATCTAACTCTCTCCTACTAGCTCATTTTAATATATGTAGCATTAACAACAAAGTGACTCAACTCCATGCTCTCTTAGAAGTGTACTCCTTTGACATTATCTGCCTAACAGAAATATGGCTAAAGCCTGTCACCAAAGATAATGAAATTATCCCACCTGGAAATAATATCCTAAGAACTGACAGAGTAGCTAAGAAAGGTGGTGGGGTTGCTATTCTATTTAAATCTAGCTTACAATTAACCACATACAACTGTAATCTACCTCTGGATTCCAATGCTGAGATTCTCATCTCTAAACTTGAACTTAACAATGCTAAATCAATCTATATTATTTGTATGCATCTGCCCTCTGGAAATAACATAGCCACCATGGAAAATATCCTTTGCTGGCTATCCCAACACCTGCCTCAGGAAACCATAATCCTAGGTGATATAAATTTAGACTGGAATTCCTATTGCAGTAGCCTTCCTACCACCCACATAAACCTATATGGTTTCTCTCAAACCATTACCTCCCCCACCAGAATAAATAAAGCTAACAAGAAAGCAAGCATATTAGACTGGATTCTTACAAACACTCATACTCACTACTAAAATTCTGGAACCCTCCCTGATGATATAAGTGACCACTCACTTACCTACATCAGACATAAAGCCAACACTCCCACTCCAACCTCTATCAGACGTATTAGATCCAAAAAGAAAATTAACCCTGACCTATTCCAAATGGAACTAAGAGCATGCAATTGGGTTCCCTTAAAACACCTCTCTTTAGATGAAGCCGTTAATTTCTTTAATTCTACCTTCCTTGTCATTCTTAATCATCATGCTCCAACCAGATCTATTAGAATTAAGGCCAAGTCTGCCCCATGGCTTTCCTACGAAACCAAACACAAAATTAATTTCAGAAATAAATATTGGGCCAAATGGAGAATGACTAAAAACCCTGTAGACCTACAAACCTTTAGACAGCTAAGAAATGACACTAAGAAGGCCATACCTTCTGATAAACAAAACTACTACTTACAATATCAACAACCTAATCACAACAACCCACAGAAATTCTGGGCTAGCACTAAGCAGTTACTCCACCCAGGTCAATCCACTTCACCAAACCCTCAAAATACAGATCGGAAAAATCCCATCCATACAGCTAATACCTTCAATACCTTCTTTACAGGTGCTATCCAAACACTAGCTAGTCAGCTATCACCTAATACCTTCATACTACCTTCATACACCTGAACCCCCCTTTCATTTCAAACCTGCCCCCAACCACATTTATTCAAACCCTTTTGAATAAACTGAAACCATGCTCTCCTTCTGCAGACCAACTGCCTTCTGAATATCTACAGTTATCATCCAAGGCTACTGCCTATCTTATTTCCATACTGACCAATAGAATTATTACTGAAGGTTACATCCCTACCTTATGGAAAGTCTCCCATATTATCCCCCTACATAAAGGTGGACATTCCACTAAGCTATCAAACTATCGCCCCATTGCGCTACTTTCTCTTTTAGCTAAAATTATGGAGAAATGCATCCATAGGTAATTACTCCACCACTTAATCAAAAACAATTTACTTTCTAACTGTCAACATAGTTTCAGACCCTCACACAGCACTACCACTGCACTCCTTTCCTTTACTGACTACATTAACAGGCACCGAAACCTGAATAATCTTTCTTCTGCTCTATTTATCGACCTGTCTAAAGCATTTGACATGGTAAACCACCAGATTCTCAAACATACTAAAATCTCTGTCATTAGATCCACTTTCCATAAAATGGTTCCAATCCTACCTTGACAAACGACAGCAAGCAGTACTTTGGCATAACACTTTATCCACCCATCTACTCATTACCTTAGGTGTCCCTCACTGGTCCATACTAGGACCGCTACTCTTCTCTATATTTATTAATGACCTTCATCTAGCTATCCCGCAAGCCACTTGCATACAATATGCTGACGACTCCACACTATTATGCTCAGCTACATCCTCCCATGACCTTCACTCTCTCACCCAAAAAGTATTCAACATAGCTGAACAATGGTTCACTCAGTGTTGCCTTCTTTTAAACCCAAAGAAAACCAAACTCCTCCTCTTCACTCCTACTCAAAAAGTCCTCTGCATTTCTCTGTGACATCTACCAATGGTACTATATCTCCAGACTCTACCACCAAATTACTAGGTGTCACCATCGACAATAATCTGAACTTCAACATCCACATCAACAATGCTATAAAGACGGTCAACAAAAAAATCGGCACTCTCTATAGGATTAAACCCTTCCTTTCTCCTACTGCTAAAGCTACTATAGCTCACACTCATTTGATCTCTACACTCATTTATGCCTCACCCATTATTACTAATCTATCCAAGAATAACCTCAGCAAATTGGAAATGTCCTATAATAACATTGCAAGATTTGCTACAGGCAACCCATTTCAAACCCACCATTGTATACATTTAAATCAGCTAGGATGGTTAGAACTACAACACCTGATTAAATTTCACCAACTAACCATTGCCCACAATATTCTTTATAAACCTTCTAATACTCCAAGTTTATCTAGCCTCATCACCCCCTATAAAAATCTGAAGTCCTTACGCTCATCACACAAACTTCTTGTACACACCTCTAAACCTAATAACAGGGCTGGGGATTCTCTCTTCTCTAATACTGTAGGTAAATCCTGGAATCTTCCCCCTAATAACCTCTCCTCACTCACCTCTATCTCTCTTCAAAAACAGACAAACTTTACCTCAAATCATACTGGCTATGCCCCTGTTCCAAACCAGACTAGTCATCTACCTCTACAAACTTGACTTACCTATCCAGTGCTTACTATCCTCTGTTATATCTTCTGTCTTATTATATTTTTCTTGTCTACCTTTTTTACATTATTTCTATATACCTTTTTTAAGTAAATCCATAGTAACATCACTACACAACTAATTTCCTTTTTCTACTACTGACTTAACCTGTATTATATCTCCATACATTCCATTTACACTTTATATGACTCTTGACCTCAGTGTACATCCTGTTATAACCTCTATGCTGTACTGCACGTTACCATTGTTGATGATTTTTACTATGACAGTTGCTATTTTTATTATATTTGATTTTTGTTTTTTGTACTTGTATTTGTATTTGATCGTGTCTTGGAGCTTTTCTCCCTGGACCTCTACTGAAAATGGACATATATCCAGTTAGACTAGCCCAGTCAACAAATGTAAAATAAATAAATAAATACTTTGGGAGTAGAACCCAAAGCCTTCTGCATCAAAAGCAAGTATTCTAACTTGTGCTACTAACAACACAAACATACTTGGCAGAAGAGCACTAAACTTCTCTCCCCCTGAAGAACTATGCAGCACAAGAAATCTGGGAAATGCCAAAATTTAATGGGGGGGGGGGACAAAGGCCCAAAACTATGGACACATTTTAAACCTTGCTTGTATAATCTTAGAAAAGTTGCTAGAATAAAATGTTTTGTGGTGCCATAAGTTTCCTGAAAGACAGGAAGACTGAAACTTAAATGGCTATCATTATTTAGTGAATTCAGTTCTCACTGATTTGCCAGAAAACCACAAATTTTTAGAGGAACAGACCAAAAGTATGAGCCAAACATCCTAGACATTCTGAAAACTTTGAACAGTTGAGAACTATGGACTTAAGTCTGTGAATTAAGTGGTGGTGGGATGGGTAGAGAATTTAGGCTCTTGCTCCTTGTACCTAAGGTACAGGGTTTGTGTCCGAGTAACCCTAACCACTAGTTATACCTAATGGGGCATTTTACAGACAGACAGACACAGACACACACACACACACACACTTCTCAGTGCAAGTAAAGGTTTCACCCAGACTGCCATTTGCAAAGTAAAAGTAAAACAGCTGCAGACTCTGCTGTTTCTCATTTCAGCTTAACAGAACTGCAGTTTCTCACTTCCTCTCAGAGATAAGACGTATCTGGAGAAAGAAAGATGTGCTGTGCACTGCCTGAATAAAACACATGGACTGGTCCAATTCTGGAGCAAGTTAAATGAAATTAATGAATGGCTCTGTCTGTCTGCCTCCTGAAGCTGACGTCATCACGCACCCTGCACGTGATGACATCACGAACCAATTCGTCCAAACAAATCTGGGACATTCAGAAATTAAAGGGGATACTCAGGAATTCGTGGCACCCCAATATTTTGCCCTCAAGACAGGTATTTACTGAGGAATTTGGGACAGTTGAGAGGTATGACAACCAGGGTAGTAGATACAAAAGAACAGTAAGATCTAGGTTCAAGCATGAAGCATTAACAGCCCATTGTGCTGCATGGAACATTATTTTTAGTCTAAGCCTTGCTATTAGCTTAGCAGTGGATAATTCAGTTTACTTGCTACCATGGGAAAGAGATTTACTTGTATCTCCTTTTTGGCATAACATAGCAGTTAAGTTTTCTTTTCAGAAACATATCTCTTCATTTTAGGAAGGTGGAACTTGGTGAAGTATCAGAAGCACAGCATTCTGCTCTCCTTCAGTTTAATACAGACTCCCCAGGTTCTGTAAGGGGGGAGGTGATAACTGCCTTGTCCAAGGTATATAGGACGGTTCCAGCCAAAGTTATGTTCACTATGAAAGCAATAAGCTAAGACAGGTATTTAGCAGAGCAGAAGAGAAACCCTGGCAACAAACTTCTGAAGCTGTGGTACTAGGATGTTTATTTTTACATATAAACTTCAAACTTATACCAGTTTCCCTAAGCAGAAAATACTGTAGGCCCTCTCAGTAACTGATTTGCATGACCTGGATGAGGTGCTGGCTGTGATCCCCAGAAACTAGATGTGGAACTGACTCACTGTATTAATACTTAATGAGCCAAGAGATGGAAAAGAATTGTGATCATAGTTCAAGAGCAGATGACTGTTTCTCATACACAGAACCTAATTTGATCAATTTTGTAAAAAGTCGATGTCCGATCTGTCAACAAAACAGGTGGCCAGTAGGCTTGTGAGACTGCACAATCCCAGTGGATGAAGAATATGCCCTTTTCCCGATATTGTGGCATCTCAGAGTTAGAATAATTTAGCAGGAGGACTGGAGGTGCAGGTGCAAGGGTATCCTTCTGCAAAAACACTATATTTCACTTTTTTTGTCTTGCATGCACTGAGGTTATTGCTTGTCATATGTGTAGTAATATGCTGACATTTGCACTGCCTACATTTCGTTGTCGACATTAGAGACGTTAACATTTGGGTCTGTCTGTTTTGTTTTTTTTTGTTTAAAGGTGGACACGTTTTGTGCAGTAAAAGATTTTCCTTTTACTGTCTCAAATATACGTTCTGCGGGCATTCCTAAGCTACATCGCTGAAAATCTGTCTCTAAGGAACTAGACTTGTGTCCTACCTGTATTAAAGCAGCCTTTTCATCTGGGGTCATCCAGGAGATGATTAACGGAAACCATTAAAAGACATTCTTGACTACAAGGCAGCTAGGAGGAGGTTTGTCCAAGTTCCCAGTTTTATAATTTCTTGTTTACAAACAGTGATTTCTTGCTTTCTTTCATTTTACATAGCATTTGCTCATCAGCAAAAAGAGGGAAAAATGATCTAGTGTGTCCTACAAGTGAATTCATCGTTCAAACACCCTGCAATCCCAGTCTTCCTCTCACCCCTGTTCCACCTGTCCCATCCATTCCCAAGTGCTTCTGTGGATTCCCCCTCCACCACTTAGCTTGGTAGCCCTTTCCATGTGTCCACACTTCCCTCTATAAGGATTTACTTTCACAGATCCAGGGAGTAGTTTGCCCCTGCAGTATGTTGCCTGTGCCCAGTCCTTCTGTCTCTGACCTTCCTGGTTAGGAAAACTCCCTCATATCTCCTTGCTATGAACTTGTAACATATCTCCTTTCCCTTCTGATTTTTAAGAAGATGAGCTTTAGCTCCTGTAGCCAGATTACATCCCCACACCCATCTCCTATTATCCCCCACAGCCTAACAGTGGCTTTGGTGTGAACTCCTTCCAGAAACCTGATGCCCATTTTTCCTTGTATGAGATGCAGGCTAAGGCCTACTAAAAACAGGAGTATTACTTTACTTCTGAAGTCTATCTTTCCTGAAGATAAAGCTGATTGCTCGCCTTGCTGCTGCAACTGCCTCAATCTCCTTCTTGTAGTCTGTAGCTGGCATGATTCACATCCCAGATTCTTTTCTCCCTCTGCTACAATCATTTTCTTTCCTTCTCCCAGGTGATGCTTCACACTAGAATTGTTCCTGATGGCATGCTGTACTAATCTGAAGCTCAGTGTCATTTTTCCACCCACTTGTCAGTCTTTCTAAATCATTACTTAGACTTGTTCTCCTTCCCCATCTGACATTGTATAATTACGGAAGAGGGTGATCATGTTCTGTCTTCCTTCAGATCTGAAATTAACACAATACAGAATACTGGATCCAAAATCAAGCCTTGCAGTAGTCCCCCAGTTGCTTTCCTTATTCTTGACATTGTCCAACTCACTGTCGACATTCAGCTATGCATCACAATCCAATCCTTTGGTCTTGATCCTACACCTTAAACCCTTGTAATTTTCCTAACAGCCCACTCCTTTGAGTCTGAATCCAAGGTCTCCATGAAATCCATGTCTACTTGGACTCCCTTGTCAAGTTATCTTGTAATCCAGTTATGAAACCAGTACAGGACATTTGACAGCTTTCTGTCTCAACATGGACCCGTGTTTGTTGTCCTCCAAGGAAATGTTGAAGTCTTTTCTTCAGGATTCCATACATGCCACCAAAATTAGGCTAATGGAAGCCTGTAGTTCCCTGGAAATTTCCTGCTCCCATCTTTATTACACACACCCCATGACCAAACATCACTGCACTAACCAAAGCTTCTCAACCCTTCCTTCCAGCTCATCTTAAGCACATTAAGTGCATCAAACTTGCCATTGATCAGTTTTAAGGTACTTCCTCTCTTTTTGGTGATATATTAAAAACCTACATTAATTGTAAGATTCCTAAGGACCCTTTGGAGGTAGCCCATCTATTATCTATGCTTTTATCCTCACTTGGGGAAGCCAGTCCCTACCTAACAGCCTCCTATTTGCTCTGTTATCTGTACACTGCTCTCCCCTGTCTGCCTTACCTTCCTCCCTGTATGGCACCCTCCTTTTGATTTCCTTTACAAAGATTGAACAGAATAATGAAAATCATTCAGTATATCCTGTTTCTCCAATCTACTGTCATTTTCCCACCCAACTTTGTTCAGCCTTCCTTCCTGTACTACATTATTTTTCCGACTTTCATTCAGCTTGTACCATTACTGCCTTTGCCACCTCTGTTGCCTCTCTGCTAGACTAGTTGTACTACGCCTCCTCCCCACTCACCTTTTTCCATATTTTACATCAGCTTGCCATTATAATTCTGACTGCTGTAATGGTGATCCTTGGAATTATGGGACTGTTCTGAATATCGGGGCTCACTTATCAAGTCACAGGGTGAAGTACCTCAGAGTATCTTCTCTACTGTGAAGAAAAGCAATCCTGTAGTTAAGTCCATTAATGAGTTGTGGGGGCTTCAGCCACATCAGGAATACAGTATGTTTGTTCCTGCAAAACACTTTACAAAACACCATCTGTTAAAGTTTTCATTTCACAATCTTTTGCAGTTGTAGGATTCATTGTATTGTCTCACACTGCACTATCTTTATAGTTAAGTCACTAACCTAACCTTCATTTATAGCCACTAGCCTAACCTTCATTTGTAGCCACATTGCTTTTTGCCTCTTCAGAGCCTTACCCACAACCCTGTACACCCAGACACAATGCACGTAGTGTTCTTACTTGCTCAGTTTGATCTCCATTCACCCAACTCAGCTTTAATCCTCACAACCATCTCCTCAAAAACAATTTCTATGACCTTTCCTCTGTGGTATAGAGAGAGGAAGCCCCAAGAACAACCAGGATGACTTGAGTTTGGGAGGAAGGAAATGTGTGATCACTGCTATCTTGCCCATCTGAGGAGTAAAGGGGAGCTTTGGCTCACTGCACAGGTGAAACCTACAGGGAGCAATATTTGTTGCACCCATGGAGCATGGGTCTACAGAACAGATGCCACTTCTGTGCAACCCACTGGCTGTGATTTTTGGAATGTGAAGCCACACTTCTCAGCTGCTGATAGGATGGAGCTCCGGGGGGGGGGGGGGGGGGGTAATCTTCTCCTTCAGACAGAAAATGCTGACCTATTACCAACCACCTTACACCTGCCATGGGGAGAAACAAATAGGCTAAATGAGCATCCTGGGCAATAATGAATGGGTCACAGGATACTAAGTTAGCTTAGGAATGCCTGGCTCTCATCTCCAATGGAATAAATGGGCTAGATGGGTAAAGATAGTTGGGCCTGTGGACGTGTCTAGCAGAGGAGCAAACAAAAAAGAAAACCCCTACAGTCACAGACCATCATCTTTGTCCTTGTGTTCTTGCCATCATTCTACTCAAAACCTCATTGTAGCATGATTATTTTGGGTTAATGATGCCTCTACCTGACACCTCTGATCCATTCCTACTTGGTAAGGACAGTGTCCAGAAATGTATTCTTTCAGTACAGTGCAACATCAATTGGCTGAACCCCTTATAGTACAAGACCTCAGTCAGATCCTGCTCCTGGCATATTCAGACCACCAATGAGTAACTCTCTTCTTCTTTTATCACAGATCGTAATCCTCTTCTCCAATCTCTTACCCACTTCACTTGACACGTCTGAAGTCTGATACTGCAATAATCTACCAGCATTTCCCCATATCCTGTACTTTAACCACAAGGGCATTTGTACTAGATTCTGTTTCTGCCCCTTCATAGGATGGTGTTCCACCTCTGTGATCTCTAGTTTCTTGCTCTCCATTTATGTCAATAGCTGTTCCACTTGCCACTGTTGCTCTCCTGGTTAATTCCTAATGGTTTTCCTGCATCATCTTGCCCTTTCCCCTACATGCAGACCACAGCTTTTTTCTCTCTTCATGCATTAATGTCGGTCTACTCTCCTGCTTAGAATCCTTTATTTTCCTTCCACTTCTGCATTCTTCCTTGTCTTACCCTCTTCCACTCACTAATACTTTTCTGACAATTCTATCTAGTTAAAAGCTGTCTTTTCTTACTTCTAAATCAATTTGTGCTCTTTAAAATTCCTCTGAGTTCCACATGTAAATTATTAGCTAGTTTTAACATTATATCTTATACGCCAATGTGTACTCTAATTCCTCAAATACTGTAAATGCTGTACTGTTGAATTGATTCATATTTGTTTTTGTCCACTGTCTAAATTGTACTATATGTTATTGGAGCTCTTCTCCTCGGGTCTCCGCTGAAAGCGGGCTCCCAGCCCACTCAGACACTTCCCTGGTAAACAAATGTAAAGTAAAATAAAAATAAATAAATATACCCCATCTTCTGTCATTCCTGAGCACTCTATACCCCAGCACCTGTATGTCCACAGCCACTGTCTCAGTAATACTGGTAATGCTCCTGCTCCTGTCCTGCATCACAATGCCCCTGCTCCTGTCCTGCATCACTGCTTGCAGCTCCCCTTCCTCCTCTACTCTGACTCCTTACAATGCACACTCATGCTACCCAGCCATGGTTCAAGCACTGCTATTCATTCCGCTGCTATATTCTGTGCCTGTTTTTCCATTCTTAATACTGTTTATGTATCTACTTTCCTCTTTGATGTCTGTTCCCACTTCCATTTTAAGGGACACTCATAATATTTACCTTTTCAACCTTGCCCCTACTAGACTAAAATGGAACATAGCTCTGGTATAAAGCTGATCCCTCTGCTAGATCTCTCCCTTCTTCCAAATAGTCCAAAGCCCTTCTCTACTATCCACTGTCACAGCCAGTCAGTATAATGATTGACTGACTGCCACGCACACTAATTATACTCCCTAATCCTCTCCTTCCTCAGTGTACAGACTACTACAAAAAGTAACATGGCTGAGAATGCTCACTCCATTTCCTTATCCTGGCATCTTCCTGATGCCACCAACCTCCTCTCCAGCATCTCTTTGCCATCTCCTTGACCATTCCTGCTACCTTCTCGGCTGTGCCCTGATAAGTCACTGATACTTGAATGCAGTATAGCTTGTATTACTAACTCTGAGGCTTAAAAGGCTTTACTGTAATCTAGTCTCCACTGCCTTCCCTTGCCAAGATCTTCTTTCCTTTCTCTCTCTCTCTCTCTCTCTGCACATCGGGCAGGAAATGGAAGAAAGAACTAATGTCCCTAACCCTCTTATCAGTCACCTTTTCCTCTTCAGTTCCACTATTCCCTGCCCCCCTTGATGTTTACGCTGGTTGTCTCACTCCTTCTGATCTCCCTTCCCATCCCCCTTTGCTCTTCATATAATCCCTTTTCACAGATTTAGCAGATCTTGCAAGAGAAAATGGTAAAAATGAATCCCACTCAGTGTTTAAATCTCCTGGGAACATGGCCTCCACTTTATACTGGATCACCTCTGAAACGAATCCCACTCAGTGTTTAAATCTCCTGGGAACATGGCCTCCACTTTATACTGGATCACCTCTGAGACGAATCCCACTCAGTGTTTAAATCTCCTGGGAACATGGCCTCCACTTTATACTGGATCACCTATGAGACGAATCCCACTCAGTGTTTAAATCTCCTGGGAACATGGCCTCCACTTTATACTGGATCACCTCTGAGACTAGTCTGTTCACAAAGGGATTGTGGCTGCTTACCTTACTCTACGTGATCAGTAACAATGCAGGTAGATGATCGGACGTATTCCAAGTGTCCCTACTGGCTTGTGTTGTGTAACTTCAACTGTAACAGTGTAGTTGATGTATACCAACAGCAGCAGTATAAGGTATGGGTACAGTGTATCTATGTACCTTGTACTGCTGTTGCTGTACAACACAACACTGGTATCCATGTGCATGTGTGTAGCGTAAACACATCGCTGTGTCTGTAGTGCCTCTTGGGGCAGCTATTTGTGCATAGACTGCTAACTCTGTTGCACAGCTACCATAAATAACTCTACTACTATGGCAGACCAGTGGCATCTGTCCATTTAGTAACCCCTGATTTACTGTATTACAACACAGTAACAACCTCAGTACCCCAGTCAGTCAGTGAAATAAGTACCTGCATACTTCACTGCACATTTCCATGCAGCTTGTACGGCAGCTGTACATTTCACACATACTAGCTTACATTTTCGGCAGCGGTGATGCACTGTTTTCTATGTATGGAGTTTCCACTTTCACAGGGCTTGTTTACACACACTAATCCTATACAGTGCTTGTCAGTTTTGAGTCCCACCCTATGACCCGAGATAAGATTGCATGAACATCTGTAATACTGCTTTTTCTAAAGCCAGGAATGCACTTTTTTTTCTAAGTGTTCCTCTGATTTATTGTCTGTAAAGGGATATAAGAAAGACTGGCATCTTGGTATTAGTGAATAGTGTCAGCTTCTGCTCTGAAGGGATCAGATGTCTGTTCTCCCTATTTTGTCCCAGGTCAGTCTGCTAAAAGTCCATGTGCAAAGGCATAAAACAGAAGGCATTCAATTTCACCTTTGGCACATCATGGCTGGGTTGCACTATATACATTCTCCCTAACACTGTAGCTAAAATTTGAGAAACTGTTATACTAAATTGCTTTCCTTTCTCATTAGCGGTCACCTAACATGGATTCCAAAAAGGGTTTGGCACTGACATAACATTTTTATATTTTATGAAATTATTAGGGAATAGAGATAAGACCTTGTTGGTGGTGCTGTATCCTTAGTACTATTAAAGGACTTTGATGCAACTGCACTCTCTTTTTGAACTACCTTTCTGACCAAAGCTTATGATCAACTCCAGGTTCCAAAACTGTGTGCATAAAAAGTTAAAGAATAAAAGTAGAGAATATCTTATGTGACCTGTATCCCACTAGTAATTTTCTAAAGGAAATATATGCACAGTCTTCTCCACTTTATGGTGTCTGTACACAATCTATGGAGACTTTGTGTTGGCTTTTACAGAATCCGGCATGCAGATGTTGAATTTACAGCCAAAGTACAAGTGGATAAGATTTCAGGATTCTATATACTGTAAGAATGGCTAATGGAATCTGGACGTTACCTCAACATGGCTATATCTAAAAATTGTAAGCCACTCTGTGTGTGTGTATGGGTGTGGGTATGTGATGCTTTATTTTGTGTTCAGGCATGGGATGCATGATAATGCATCCAAATTTGATTTTTAATACCCTGGGGCTACAGTTGGGTAATATTTTGTAATTAGATGAATTTCAACTTCACTGACCTTGTAATCCTCCATGGCAGGGCTAGCCACCTGGTGGTGTAAACCTTGGTTCAAGATGACTGTCATTGAAGTGACACCCCGACCCCATGTGCAAAATGGGAAAAGGGTTTAGGATGGATGACCTTGTAATCGACTTCATCCTGATAAACATTGGTATTGGACTTGAGGTAACACCCTGGTTCCAGAACTATTTTATCATCAGTTCTGTGTAAAAACAAGATCAAATACTATCACCAGAGCACATCTACTAAAGGGAGTTCCC
The DNA here is from genome assembly GCF_019279795.1 of Protopterus annectens. Classification (NCBI taxonomy): domain Eukaryota; kingdom Metazoa; phylum Chordata; order Ceratodontiformes; family Protopteridae; genus Protopterus; species Protopterus annectens. The sequence continues at coordinate 279,091,946 of NC_056739.1, forward strand.
CAAGGCTCTGTATTACCCCTTGCTATTTTCTATATTCATTAGCAAACTTCCTTTGGACTTACCCTGTCTACAGATCTATTCTATGTGGACAATAGTTACAGAACTAAAGACACACAAATGCATAAAATTTTAGTTGTACGTTTATGTATGTAGAACATGCCTGTCTTGTCTTTGTAAATCTCATTACCTGTTCCCCATCTGGAAAAAAGTACTATCCATAGCATAATACAGATATGGGGCACCAACAGCACCCTACAGTTTGACCTGAGGCTACAGGAAACCCCCTTCAGCAGTTACAAATGCCTGTTACAGGAATTCCATACCTCTAAGTCCTAGTGGTCATGGTTCTTCCCTTTATGTGGACTCTCATGGTATAAAGTATTCAGCATTACCAGGATGGGAGTGTACCTTGGTGTCTTCTGAAATGTTCCTGTTGTAGGTACACAGCCTGATTTTTTGTGCCCAGAATTTGCTATTGTAAATCTTTTGCCCTTCCTTCCTTCCACTTGCTGTCACTTCACCATTTCCAGGAACTCTGAACTGTTGCTCAGTGTGTCATATGTTATACATTGCAGCATGCGAAAAGAGAGCTGGTAGTTGCTACATTCCATTCAGATACGCCACACCTCTGAAATGCAGTGCAGAGGGGTATTTTAGTCTAGCTGTTCACTTTATAACAGCTCGATAAACCTGGTTATGAAGAAGGGGCTCAAAGCTCTTTTTGACTGTTGATCACCAGAAAGCCTGATGGCCGCTTCATAGGTACCAGCTTGGAATTTGTGCTTATATTTTGCTTCTGGTGAGAGAAGAAACAGAGTGCATTAAAACCGGACTGTTACTGACTGGGCAGTGGAGTGTCTGTGTTGGACCTTCCAGACTGGCCTGGTTGCTATTCAAGGGATCCACCATGAAAAGGCTATACCAAGCCTACAGACCCTTGCATCATCTTGGACTGGACTGTTGATCACCAAGAGCCTGTGGCCTGCTTCTCATCTTGGGACTGGTGCTACTGTTTTGCTTCTGGTGAGAAAAGAACCAAAGGAGAATTATATCCCAGCAGCATGAAGTTGTGGTGAGACCAGCACTAGTAGTAGCCAGGCATTAGCAAATGAGGTGAATCCCCTCTATTCATCCTTCTTGACAAAGCTAATTATTTCTCTTCAATAAGTACTGCTTGATTAGCTGCTGTCTAACCTAACTCTAAAATATCTCTGTAAATACCTCATCCACAAATCATCAGTGTCTATTTATTAGTTTCCCTTCAAGTGTTTGGCAGTGCTCTGTATAGACTAAGACAGCATGAGTTGACATTTTTCCTGTAAAATCATTCTTGAAATTTCTTCAATATCTAGTTGCACACAGGACACTTAGTTTGGAGTGGCAAGCACTGTACCAAGAGTTGCAAAACAGATACTCCTGACATTACACAGTTGCATGAGAATATAAAATAAACAGAAAATGGCCTGTTGTCATGGATATGAACTTTTCCATCATCTCTGTTGCCATCTTGGTGGATCTGCGCATCCTAAGGCAAAGTAGAAATTGCATCACATCTACTGACAATCAGCCAGTTCTCAAACCAATTGATAAGGTATGTGAGAGATTTATTTAAGAGCTTTGCCTCCAGTGATATTGTGAAAATACAAGCACTCCTAATGTCAGTCAGGCTGTCAGTAGTACACACACTGAAACCATCACACACAGTTCAAAGCAAACATATAGACTCACATATGCTGAGGCACTTAAATATAACCTTCCTAAACCCCAAAGTCCTCCTAGATGAAGTACACATAACAAATACACTCAGCAACCTGAAATGCACTCTTTCAAATCAACACCCACATCAACACATACAGCCACATCTCATGGAGCCTCTCCTTCTAAACCCATAAGGCAACCCACCACACAATCCAACATTCTGGTCATAGGAGACTTCATTGCGAGCCACACTGATGTCCCTCTAACCATGTTGAGTAAAGAAAAATTCACAGCTGCTTATCAGGGACTAGGATCTGCCACATTACACACACACACACACACACACACACACACACACACACACACACACACACACACACACACACACACAATCATTGGACTACAATTACCAGTATGACATAGTCATAATCCACGTGGGTGTAAATGACCCAAGATGTACCTCCCCAGACTATATCAAGAGACATCATGGAGCTCTCGTAATGTGTGTCCCAGGCTGGTGTGAGCCTAGCACTGAGCAGCATTTTACCTTCTGCAAGGATGATGCCACAATATGAGCAAAAGATGACTGCATTTAATAATTGGCTTAGTTTCTAGTGTCAATCTAAGGGGGTGCAATATTTGTCATCATGAAGAAGATGGTAAACAGACCATGCTGCTTTGCCAGGGATGGTCTGCACCTCTCCCCTCTAGACTTTCCAATATTAGCTAAAATATTATCCTCCCCCATAGTGCCTTTTTTAGGCAATGCCAAACTGAAAGTACTTCTGATATTGCAAACAAAACCAAGAAAATCTAAAGGTGCTACTGATCAGTGCTAGGAGTCTAAACAAAAAAACTCCACTCCCTACATGTTCTCCTCACCTTAGAGAATGCTGACATCTGTGCAGCCATTGTGACATGATCTAAAACTATGGACAGCACACTAGCAGTGCCTTCCACACATTTAGACCAGCTACTACACAAACAGGGACTAAAGGTGATGTCTAAATTTACATAAAAAATAAATATATCTCAAGGCGGGTCAAACCGGACAATGCACTTGAGCTTCTCCATGTTCAAATCACCATAAGCAAAATCCCATGCCACTTCTTCACATGCAATAGGTTTCCCTCTATGAACCAGGAAACCCATAACATGCATTTAAACTTAATGGAAATACTTGCCATCTAATGCAATACTATATTCATGGGCAACTTTAATTACCCTGCTACTGAATGTGAATCATATACGGTACTAAACGTGCAGGAACAGAGATTCCTGGATTTTGTAAACACAAACTTCCTGGATCAGGTTTGTCAATACACCAACCAGGGGTGCAAACAAACTGGTCTTTACCAATATGGGAAAATGCTGCACACCCCATAGTAAATGTCTTCTCTAGTAAGTTCAGACCACAAAATGGTTTCTGTTGAACTGAAAACAAAACTTAGAATTCCAGCTAGCCCTGAAATGTTCAGGAACTACTGTAAAGCTAAGTTCTTACTATTAAATGGTAACCTGGCAACATTTTAATCCCCCATAAACCCTGAGAACACAAAAGTGTTCATAGAAACCCTATACAAGCATGTTAATAGCTGCACAGAGCAGGCAGTAGTACATAACTAATTCAAAATACAAGCAACCTTGGTAGAATCACATAATCAGTGGGCTGTATAACAGAAGGAAGAAAATCATGGTAAAACTCAGGAGGTGTAGCACCCAGCATGATAAAAGCACTATCAAATAAACAAACTCCTCAGAGGACAAATAAAATCTATCAAAGTCAAACGTAAGGTAAATTTGGCCTCCCAGACCAAAAACAGCCATCAGGCATTCTTTAGGTATGTCTGCAACCTCAAAGGTAATACACAGTTGTGTGTGGTGCTCATTATTAATGGAGCCATGTATACTGAGTCAGAAGATATATCAAACCTACTGGCTGACAGATTCAGCTCCAACTTTACTCCTCTCTCCCCCTCAACTTTCTCTTAAAAAATACCATCAAATATAGTGGGTCTAGTTCACGTTGTCGTAAGCCGACTATATCAAATACAATATTGTCAGCACGACAATGCTGAAAGTCCAGAACATCGCACAGGTAAACGGAAATCTCCGTAAGGGGGAGATTTCTGTTTACCTCAATATAGTGCAGTCTCATAGTTAGTATATTTAAGTAGGGGGGGTGCAGGGGGGTTTGCCCTACTGCCTACACTAGTTAGTTTTTTTTTGTAGTGATTTATTTTTTTTTTACGTTATTCGAAATTTTACTACTTCGATCAATAAAGTTCGACCTTTATTGATTCAATGTAGTAAAATTTCGATAACGTGATATAGATGCAATATAGCTACACCTACTATCACTAGGAAACAGGTCCCTAATACTTTCTCTAAGGCCAAGAACACTGTATCAATGGGCCCAGACAATATCTGTGGGTACCTTTCAAATAGCATGAATCATGACCTATCAGGTCAACAAGAATTGCTATTTAACTGAGGTCTCCAAATAGAATTCATGCCTCGTGAATGGAGAACAGAAATAGTCATCCCTCTGCACAAAGGTGAGCCATTTACAGTCCCTGGAAACTGCAGACCCACAAGTCTCACTAGTCTTGTATTTAAAGCCATGGAAAGAATTATCATGGAAATAATCAATAATGATGCAGGAAACCTCCACACAATAATGGAGCCAATCCAATTTGGTTTCAACAAGGGCACATCATAGGAAGTTACTAAGCTATTGGCCCTGGGGCCCTTATAAGCCTAACAAAGGATTTAGCCCATGTCTACAGAAATCAGCACCCAAAGCCCTTGCCCAGCAGGGACAAAGGTCGAATCCCAGGTGTATATTTTCTGTTTCTCATCCAGTTATCCAGGTTGTGCTTGAAAAGGGATAATGAGGTATTCTGCTTGACGTGGAGAGGGAGCCTATTCCACAGATGGGGAAGTCTCTTGGACACAAATTTGTCCCCCCAACAAGTCCTATTGATGTCACAGTCCAGGTTGAGTCACGGATGCAGGTTACTTGAGTGGAACTTAACTTGCGGATATGCAGCAGTCCCATCAAGGCGGGGTCTGAGATTGCTCTGAATGCAAGAGAAGAGGTCACCTCAGAGGAGTCTATATGAAACTGAGTAGAGGGACATGGCTTTCAGCCTATCTGCATAGGGTATATGTTTGAGGCCCTGGATTGTTCTGGTGAGGAAACTCTGTGGTCTCTCCAGCTGCTGCATGTGCTTTGCAAGGTAATGCTGAAGGGGGAATTGTACTCAATAATTGGCCTTTTAAGGGAAGAATCCAGGGATGTTATGTCCTCCTTGTCCCTGGATGAGATACCCTTACTTACGAGGTGGGCCATGTAGAAATCTTTCTGTACAATGGAAGCAACATGGTGGTCAAAAATCAGGTTGCTATCAACCTGGGTGCCCAAATCCCACACGACTGAGTGTGTGCTTTGGACATTGTTATTAATGTGATATGTGGGAATGTCACTCTCCCCAAAGGGGATGATGATGCTTTTCTGGCATTCAGCTTGAGGCCATGGTTCTAGCACCAGTCATTTGCTTGGGTGAGACCCTTTTGAAGGATGTCAACATCACCTGGGGAACTGATGACCACATCCAGCTTGCAGTCATCTGCAAACTTGGTCAGCCATAGCCCACTGGTTTTGGCGTGCACCTCAGAGAAGTATATCCTGAATAACAGAGGCCTTTGGACCGATCCCTGGGGTACACCACTCATTACGGGTCTACTGCTCAAGATGGCTTCCTCTATTTTGACCATCAGTGAGCCAGTTTGCTACCCATCTGGTAACATATGGATTGATGTCTAGTTGAGAGAATTTACTATTATGCCTGAGTGGGGAATAGCGTTGAAGGCTTTGGCCAGATCAAGGTAGGTGGTGTGCACCATCTTCCCCTCATCCATGGCTTTGGTGACTATCTCAAAGTCGTCGACCAGATTTAATAGACATGACCTCCCCTTGACAAAGCCAAACTGTGTGGAGTCAAGTGTTTGGAGGTTGCCAGTGTCCCTGTTAATGAGGTCCATGTTAAACCATTCCATGGTCTTGCAGATCATGCCTACTCAACCTGGTGGACTTCTTTGAGTAGGTCACCAAAGCAATAGATGAGGACAAAATGATTTACACTGCCAGCCTTGACCTGGTCAGGGCATTTGACACAATACCCCAGTTGGGCATTGTTAACAAAAATCAAGAGGTTAGGTATAAACTCTTATCTCATTCAGTGGATAACCAGCTGCCTCATAGACAGGACCACCTCTACAAATAGTCCAGTCACAAGTGGAGTTTGTCAGGGACTGATCATGGGATAACTCCCTTTTGGAATTTACTTCTACGAAATCCCAGCTAATGTCAATGACTTCTGACTGACATAATTTTCAGATGACTGCAAATTAGGAGTAGTCATAGAATCCCTCATCAACACAAATGTTCTCCAGGAAGGGCTAACACAAACCAATAACTGCTGCATAATAACCTTTGGGAATTCATCCACCCCTGGTAGCTATTATACCGACAACACACCCCTAAGAGTTGACTCAGTAGTCAGGGACTTGAGGACACAGACAGTAATCTAGCCTTTGGCCATCATGTGTCTACAGCAGTGAGGAAATCTGTCTATGCTGTGCAACATATAAACAAAGGTACGGCATCTTGGTCCAAGGAGGTCATTGTTCCACTGTAAATGGCATTCATCAATCCCATCATTCAGTACAATGTCCACTTTAGTATGTACCTAATCAGGTACATCCATCAATTGAAACTTCCATGGAGGTTCCTCACTGAAAGAATACAGGACATAAATAATATGTCCTGTGCAGACTGCCTCAAGGCCCTAACCCTGTATTCTGTCTCCTACAGGCTGTTGAGTGGAGATCTATGCCTGGCATACAAGGCATTGTCAGACCCCACCCTGATGGACCTCCTGCATATCCACAAAAGAAACAGCACCACAATTACTCATTCTAAAGGCTTAAAACATCGCCTGTGACATAAACAGGACCTGCTGGAGATACAGGTATGTATCCCATAGACTACCCCTTCTCTGGAACAGGCACCCCTTCTTTGTGAAGCAGAGTTCCTCCCTAACCCAATTCAAGTGTAATTTGGACAACTGGATGGTGAACAGCAAATTCATCCCTGGTTTGGCACCTATGTTTTTAATGGACATGGGCAGCCTGTAAATGTCTAATCTCCCAGGCACTTGCTTTTAAATGTTTCACCTCCTAAGCCCCTGCTTACACTTCTCTAGAATACCAGAACCAGAACACAGTAAACCGTCTCAAAAATGAAGGCCTGCAGGTGTCAACTCTTTTTTTGGATATGTCCAAAGCATTTGACACATTCTCGCACCAAATCCTGCTAAACAAACTAAACCAGTATCACCTATCAAATTCCACTCTTATCTGGTTCCAAAGCTACTTAACTGACAGGTACCAAGCTGTGAAATGGGAAAATTCTCTCTCTCCTCAGCTGCCCATAACTATAAGAGTCCCACAGGGTTCTGTCTTAGGACCACTACTATTCACAATCTTCACAAATGACCTCCATACCTCCACACAGCATGCATCTATCATTCAGTATGCAGATGACACTACCTTAATCTGTGCTGCACAAAACATTCCCACTCTCCTGCAAACAACTCAATTGGCATTCTCCGACGTTGAAAACTACCTAACCAAAGCCCAACTTATCCTCAATCCAAAGAAAACTCAGCTTATGATTATAACCAGCTCTAACAAAAATACTGATAACAGTCAATTCACCATCTACTCCACAAATGCTACTCCAATCGCTCCAGTGGCACAAGCTAAGCTGTTGGGAATAACCATAGACTCCAACCTTAAAATTTGATAGTCATCTCAACTTAACTATTAAAAAAGTACATGCCAAACTGGGATCACTCTACCGTATCAAACCATTTCTTACCAACAACAGAAGTTCAGCCATTGCTCACTCACAACTTCTATCTACCCTACTCTGTGCATCCCCCATTCTGACTAATCTCAACAAAACGGAACTAGGCAAAATGGAAGCCTGCTATAACAAAATTGCCCACTTTGCTGCAAATTGCTCATACAGTACTCATCACTGTACTGTTTTGAGACAACTCCATTGGCTTGAACTGCCAAACCTCCTAACCTACAATCAGCTCTGCCTCTGTCATTCTATTACCTCCCCAATAAGTGTCCTGTCCTCAAAAACCTAGTACAACATCACTCAGCTGAAAGGCCTTTTAGATCATCAAGCAAACTACTACCAGAAGTCACCAACAGCTACAATAGCTTTGGAGATGCACTATTTAGTAGTTCAGTGGCTAAAAAATGGAACTCTCTCCACACTAGCATACAAAACACATCATCCAAAGCCTCCTTTAAAGACCTCATCAGGCAACATCTCAAGCAAAGTTGGCAGTGCCATGATTGCTCCGCAAGCTAGTGAAAGCAGATAAGGTACACATACTAATCCTAGAGTACTTGATTAAGATTGAAAACTATTCTCACAAACACTGGCTAATCTACAATGTATGTACTGTACCTGTGTACTATGTATGTATTCTACCAATGTTCCAAATTTCAGATGTACACCACAAATCTATTAAGTACCTTTATTTTTAAATATTTTTTTGTTTGTTCTCTCCACTGTAACTGTTGATGTGCTGCATACCACTGTAAAAACATGACTTTTGTAATTTGTGTGTATACTGATCATGTCTAAATATATCTGTAGTTTTTCTATGTGGAGCTTTTCTCCCTGGGCCTCTGCTGAAAAGGGGCCTTTTTGGCTCAGTCAGACACCCCCAGTTAATAAATGTAAAATAAAAAATAAAAAAATAAACTTGTCAGAGATTTGGGATGTATGGCTAGGCTTAAAAATGACCTTGTGGTCGTTAGCCTAGTACACAAATAAAAACCTATGATTACGGGCCTGTGGCATGGAAGACCTCAGTATCACAGTAATAGAATTACCGACAGCGCACTTCTTCTCCAGGCTGCTAATGGCTCAATATCCCAGCAATGTAGGATAGTGCACTTTGTCATACAGTCATGCTACACTACATTACAGTCTCTTACAGAGTATCACACTGGTGTCAAAATGGGGAATGGAACAAGTGTTCTGTGTATAGCTTTTTGTCACACTAGTAAACCTAATTCTCTTCGTTAATTTTTGTTACATTGTGGTTTGTCAGTTTTTGTAACTAGGCAATGAGCAAACACGGACCCTAGCAGTTCAGTCCACTTGCCTGTTAGTAGTGATAAAGATGTTGCTCCTTAGTAAGATTAAACTGTCCTGATACTTCCTTCACTGTATGTGATGTTTTATAACGTTATTCTACTGTCTTACACTGCTACCTTAATTGTATTTTATGTAGGCAGCGCGATGGAAAACTTCTATCTAGTCCCCTTATAAATAACCATTGGCTCAAGTGGCCATAGTTGAATTAACACACACCACAGTCAGACAGTTAGAAAATAAAGTTGCAGTCTAGATATAGACTTTTTAACAATGTTGCAGACCTATCCGGAATAAAACCTATGGACTTCAGTAATACTGCAGGCCTGTCTGGCTTGGCTAGAACATATATTAAAAAAATCCATTAATATTTGCATCTATCAAATTGTGCAAAATATTGTTAAATGTCAGAGGCAAACTCCAACCCTGAACATCTTCTACTTATCAGTTTAATTGTCTCTTGGGTTTCCAATAGTTTTGAGATGACAATTAAAATGAGTAGGTATTTGCCTTTATTTCTGTGATGACTTCAGACTGGGGAAATTGCCATTTTTGAAACGTTGGACTTGTAAACATGCTCCAACCAAAAGACTTCAAATTCATGTGAATATTCCCTATCCAGCAAATATTAGCTGACTTTCCCTTTGTTTATATATATAGGCAGTAGTAAATACAGACTGTCCATGCTAGAGTACAGAAAACAGATGATAAACGAAAATAAGTTCAGTATACACTTTCAGGCAGTTTTCTTCAGCAAAACTGGCAGGACGCAGAATATAAAAATCATTTATTTTGCCAGAACATAATGGACAGGACAGGCAAAAATACCACTGTTAGCACTTTCTGGACAATGCCACAGTGCCCAGTAGCAAGACAGTGACACTTTGCTTATTGCATCCTTATGTCTCTGAATCACAATGTTTCATTACCAGCTCACTATTGTGTTTATAAATCAAACACTAATGCAGTTAGATCTAACTGCGCTGGTGTACTGCTTACCAGCCAAAGCAATGCAGTTGCACAGGCACCTTCAGACGCTCACACACACACACACACACACACACACACACACACACACACACACACACACACACACACACACACACACACACCTGCAGTCGTACCCTTACACACACACAAAGTCCCCTCTGAATGAAAACCACTGCCTAATTTTAGCCGATGCAAAATGTAAACTTGCACAAACACAGCCAACATCTTGCGTGTTTCCTCCACCAAGCCACCCCATCTCTTCTCACAATGAAATTCCTTGCAGCCAGCCCAGTTCACAACCTCAGAAGCCACTCTGCTCATGAGGCTTCACTCCCAACCCCCTTCCACAAAACTTCATTGTGAATATCATATCTTCTCTTTTCTTGCCCCCAACTTGCAACAATATTTCTCTTGCATCTTCACATATCTGGCAAGCTACTCCAAGTTTAGGTCAGAAATCAAAAAGTTCCTGATAGGTTGGCACAAATGCCACAGAAATGGAGACAGTACTTAAATATTAGTTTTCTCCAGTGAGTTATCATATCTTTCCTTTTGGTTACCTCCTACTCTATGCTGTTTCAGTTAAGTCAATGTCTTATTAACTATTTGTGTACCTGCCAGCTCACAAGCACTGTTTTCCTTTCAGGAACATGTTGTTAGATATTAGTAACATCATCCTACCATCCTATAAGAACAAATGGAATGTGCAACTCTCAAGCTTTCACTGTCACTGTACTTCCATTTCTTTGTCCATATCTTACTTTTCTTTTGCATTCGTGTCTATGTATTATTAGTCCGGTATCTGTGCTATTATGCCTCTATTGATATGTGTTTGTTGTTAAATATGATTGTAACCCAGCTGAGCCTGCAGTTGGTCATTTGGTTACAGGGGCAAAGCACTGATCACATAACTGTAAGTAAGGTAAATATATACGTCCTACAGCACTACCAGCCCTGATCCTTCCACTGAAGTGAATGAGTGTATGTCGCAAAAGATGGCATACACCTTTTCAACTTCATTCCTAAAATAGCAAGGTGAGGCAGTTGGCACTGCTTAGGTAGGTATGAATACTAAGAATAATGTAAGTGCTGAATGAGCAGGATCATTATACAGTCCTTGGAAGCTATGCTCCAAGAGTTTAGACTGTATATGAAGAGTATGCAGAATACTTGGCTGAACTTTTTTTTTTTTTGCTGACCACACTAGCAGAAAAAAAGAGAGGATTTTGTCATGACAATGAACCCCCTTTCCTCAAATACAAAAGCCCTGATGATAAAATAACAAATCTCATTTAAGTAATCAGGAACATAATATATATATAATGTAAATTAGTAACAGGAACTTTATTTCTTTTGGGAATACAACTATCTGCGACCCCCCCCCCCCCACATACACAAACACTCGTGATTTAAATATACAAGCTACAAAATGGTGCAATCTTCAAAAAAAAGGAAATATACTTCATTTTGTCTCAAACAACTATTTTCATAATGCTGAAATCATGCAACATTAAAGTCTATATATTTAAGTAGTGGAGGATACATGGGGTTCATAGGTAGGTACTAGGTTATTGGCCCAAGGGCCTAAGTAAGCCTAGCCAACAAGGTTCCCTGGCTTTCGCCACCCAAGAAAGTTATTTTCCTGTCCCCCTGTCAAGCAGAGTCACAGAACTGATCCCCGGGATGAATTTCCTATTTCTCATCCACTCATCAAGATTTTTCTTGAAGAGTGCTAATGAGGAACTCTGTTTGACATAGATGGGCAATTTGTTCAAGAGTACAGAAAGTCTCTGGGACAGGAATCTATCCTTCTAGCACGTTCTGTTTATTGTGGTGACAAGGTTTAGGTCCCTAGACCATGTAGCTTGGAGGGATTGGGATTTCTTTAGGGTGTAGCATGTCCAACAGTTCTGGGTTTGACATAGTTTTGTATGTTAGGCAGAGATCACCTTGGAGTAAGCGATATGTTATGGAGTAAAGCTGGAGTTTTTTTGAGATGGTTAGTGTAGGGCATCTGTTTGAGGCCGATAATCCTCTTGGTGAAGTACTTCTGCAGCCTTTCCAGCTGTTACAGATGTCGTATGAGGTATATTCCAAAAGGGGTGTTGTACTCTATAATGGGTACAATGAGTGATGAGTAGAGGGGAACAATGGCCTCTTTTTTCCTGGATGAGAACCCTTTTGTGATGAGGTTTGCCATGTAGAAGGATTTCCTAACTACTGTGGTGATGTGATTATCAAAGAAGAGACTACTGTCCACCCGGGTCCCAAGGTCTCATCACACATTTGGCATTAAGTAGACTACCGCCTATGTGGTTGTTCATGGGTACAGAGTTTTTGCCAAAGGGGATGACGATGCACTTTTTGGCATTGAGCTTGAGGAAATGGCTCTGACACCAGGTGTCTGTCTCAGTGAGACCCTTCTGCAGGATGTCCACATTGTTTGGGGATTTTACTATGTCTCCTAGTTTGCTGCCATCTGTGAACTTCGTTAGCCAGAGACCTTCTGTGTTAGCCTGCACTTCACAGAAGTAGATACATAACAGGAGAGGACCCAGGACTGAACCCTGTGGTACTCCACTTGTCACTGGTTTGAAGTCAGATTTGGAGTCTGCAACTTTTACACTGTGGGTTCTGTTAGTCAGCCAGTTGGCAACCCATCTTGTGATGTAGGGATTTATACCCAATTTAGTGAGTTTATCTATAATTCCAGAATGGGGGAAGGTGTTGAAAACCTTGGTGAGGTCAAGATAGGCTGTGTGAACCACCTTTTGTGACTGTTTCAAAGAAGTCAATCAGGTTCAGGAGGCATGATCTGCCTTTCACAAACCCGAATTGAGTGGGGTCCAGAGTTTGGAGGTTACTAATGTCTTTGTTTATAAGTTCCATGATGATTTATTCCATGGCCTTACAGACCAGGCTCATCAGGCTAATAGGGCAATAGTTTGTGGGGTCCATGGTGGCTTCCCCTTTGTGGAGTGGGATAACTGTTGCTGTGCACCATTCAGTAGGCACAAAGCCTGACGTGAGGCTATGACTGAACATGGTGCTTAGATGGGGAGCCAGTTTGTTCTGAAGTTCATGTAAAATGCAGCCAGGGATGTTGTCCAGTCCCATGGATGCTGCGTTCTTGGCTTTAGAGAGTGCAGTTTTTACCTGTGTAATTGTGATTACAGGGACTTTGCATTCTTCCGATACAGATATGGGCCTTTTAGGGGGTGAGGGGGGGGGGGTAAAGTTAGCACTGAACCTATCTGCCAAGATGCTGGCAATATCAGTTAGTTCTTCTAGTGCAAAAATATTTTTTCTACTGTTCGGTATACTTAGTTTTTAAAGAATGATTCGGGGTATACAATGTAAATAATAGTTTCTTAAGGAATGATTCATGATAGAAAATGCAACTGACAGCTCCCTTTAGTTTCATTCAAAAGATGTTTGCACTTCACCTTCCTTTGTTAAGCAGGAAGTTTCCATATTTTTCTGGTTCTGCTGCAGCTATCGGCCATCGGTTGTGTCCCAGATTCCTCCTCCTGATCTGCCACTCCACCTTTCTTCAGCACTTGGCCAACTTATCCCACCCTTACAGACTGGACCCTGAAGGCAGTAAAATCTTACTGCAGATAACAAGGAATATTTGGCAGAACTGCTCATGGCAGTTTTGTAAGCTCGTGTGAGTTGCATATTTTGATCCCAGAATAAGTAATTTTCCTTCTACATTGACAACTGGTGAAGCTTGAATATAACATAAAATTCTGGAGACATCATCTTCATGATATAGACAGGATAAAGGCAGCTCAGTAAATGACAACAGAGGTCGTAGTCTGCACTCATTAGTCATATAAAAGGAGATGAGTGTAACATATCCTTGAAGAAAAAAAAAAAGAAAAAGGTATATGGGGTATATATGGTCAAAATGTTTAGTATCTTGAAGGAATGCACAGTCCAAGTGGATACAACCTTTCAAAACAAAGGGGTGCACTGGAATAAGGGATGCAATCGGAAGCTACTAGAAGGATGGCTCAGAGATGATGTGTTAATTACTCCATGAATGGTTGTAAATGGAAAAAAAGTTTCCCTGAATAATAGTACCATCAAAAAGCAGTTCTCAGAATTAAAATAAAAATATTCAGGAAACCAATAAGCTGCTTAAAAGAACTGGGATCAGGGATCAGCTATGTATTCTGGATGGACCAAGCAATCCTTCACTGCTATAAACCTGTTTCTTTTGTAATTGGGCAGTTTCAACATTCTGTGTTGCTTTGCTAAAGCTGCTGGCACAAAAGGTGTCCATCTGAGTCCCTCTTCCTGCTTGCTCTGCTCATCCTCTCTTACCTTTCACAGGCACACCCTGAACTCCATGCAAAGTGGCAGCTATCTAAAAGTACTAAGTTATATGTATGCATGAATAGGAGTGGTCAGCTAATCGTAGCACTTACTTGATGAAACAGCAAATTATAATCAGATGCCATGCAGAGAAAAATAAAGATTAGTAAGACCACACAACATACAGTCAGCCCAAATAATACTTAACAAAAAAAAGAAACTTTTACTGAACAGTTATTAAATGCGAGTTAAAACAAAAATGCATACACTTACCTGGGGAAAGTGTGTATTACTAATATAACTAGCTGTACATTTTAGCACCACCAACCACAATTTGTAACATTTCAAAACATTATGAGTCAGTAGTCTAAGTAGAAATCTCTGAAGTGTACTTCCTAACAGCATGCAAACTACACACACATTAATCTTAACTGTAACATTTATATATAGTGCACACTATGATTTTAGTTTTACATTGCAAGTACTTCTGCACTACAGTATGAAAAAAATGCATACATCAACACTTTCAACATGATATTCATATCTAAGCACAAATCTCTAGTAAAACTGTTGCAACTGAACATGGAGAGGGGCTTGGGGTCTCTTAAGTAAACATGGCTACTTACTGTGCTTGGCGACTGCTGTGTTGGGCCAGTGTACACCAGACTATCATCATTGTAACTTGATTCCAGGCTGATGATATCATCGATTACATCATCCATCTAAAATGTATTATTGGTTTACATTAAATCAGTTTATACAGACATGTATCATTATGAACACAGTCTGCTTATATGAAAGCAAGTTTTTATGCTTACCCTATACCATGTTACAAGTTACAATACATTTTTTTATAACAAGCATTCACAAGAACAACAGAGAATTAAGTTACCAACAATAATTCTAGTCTAGCTAAAAGTTGTAAAAGGACACCAGAAACCCATCACTAGCCAGGTCACTACTCTGTCCATTTTAACATCAGTGGCCTGATCACTCAAGACAAACAGGAACCTAACAGTTAATAAAGTTACTGAAGCACATCTCAAGGAAAGGTCATTATGCAGATTGATGAGAAGAGTTAATCATTCACCTGCTACTTTCTCTTAGGTTATGATTGCTTGGGGGATGGACTATCAGAAAAAAAGAAAAACATTTTTTTTTCTTTGTAGATTCCCATTTGCCTTTTACAGGAAAAGAGAGAGTTTGAAGTATATCTTTTTAAAAACTGTTGGCCTGGTAAGCCCACTGGACTCGACTGTCCCCTTCAGTGGTGACCCAGGGGCACTGTCTGGTTAAGTGAATTGCTCAGAGTGATACAGTAAGCAAATTAAGTTGGAAGAAATTAAACCTTGTGCCCTGGGTACAGGAAGCACCTGTAAAAGATATTTTTAATATTAAATAGTAAATCCAGTCATATTTCTCAGACATCTCATTATAAGGGCTAGCAATACCCAAAGTAAGTATGCTGGTGTCTGAAGTGATCTCTCATTTTCCCTGAATAGCTGCTACCTCTTCAATAACAACTCTCTAATTTCGCTCATTGAATATTGAGGGATACAACGGTAAATTCACACTTGCTGCTCAGCAGCATTTTATTTTATTTATTTATTTACATTTGTTGCCTGGGAGTGTCCGACTGGACGTAGGTCCATTTTCAGCGGAGGCCTGGGGAGAAAAGCTCCACAGTTAAAATAAACAGACAGTAGTTACATTGGGTTACATAGCGATTAACAATTTAACATAGCAATTACTTACAACATATTTACAGATGAACATAGTACATCAGTAGACAACTAGAATCTTTATCTGTGAAGTACATAACAGACATTAACAAATGTTACAATAAGAAGTTCCTGCTGTATAATAAGTACTAAGCTTATGAGCATCTGAGCTTGCTATAATCAAGGTAGTTAGTGGAGTGGAAAGAAAGGTAGTGGTTGGATGGGGTGGGTGATATTAAGAGTGGGAGTTGCAAGGGCATAGCCAGTATATTTTTAGGTGCGCTTTTAGTAAAGTTTTGAAGTGGGTGCATGATGGTATAGAGGTAATTGTGGGTGGAGGGAGTTCCATAATTTGGCTATGGTGCAAGACAATAGTGCTTCACCAGCTGAGTTATTGGCTTTAGTGATCTGCAAGTGATTTTTGTTGCTGGATCTTAGTGGTCTGGTGGTGCGATAGGGTTGAGTAGATTCTGGAGGGTTGGGACATTTAGTGGATGGTTTACTAGTTTGTGGGAGAGTGAGAGTTGATACCATTGAAGGAGGTGAGGGAGTTCAAGCCCGCCCAGTTTCAGCAAGTGAGAGACAGTGGTGACTACGGCAGGATGCCCCTGTGGAAAATTTGGCGATTTTGTTGTAGCAGGTCTCTAGCTTGTTTAGATAGCATTGTCTTAGATTGGTATATATTGGAGAGGCATAAAGTAGGGTGGAGATAAGGTGGGAATTTGCTACTGAAATCTTTGCTGCTTTGGTGAGAAGTTGCTTATTTCTGTATAACACTCCTAGTTTTTTGTGGACTTTTTTTATGGTCATGGATATGTGAATATTAAATTTTAGTTTATTGTCTATTTCCACTCCTAGCAATTTGGTGTGTTCAGTCGGGTATTTAGTGGTGTTGTCTTTTGCTGTGATGTTAAAGTGAGAGTTGTTTTGAGTATGTTTGGTGGCTTGGAAGAGGAGTAGTTTAGTTTTGTTTGGGTTGATTATTAACTGGGCATCGGATAACCAAGTTTCAACAGAGGAAAAGGCTTCCTGTGTGACTTTTTGCAGTTTGGGTAGGACTGGGCTGAGAAGATGATGGTTGAGTCATCTGCGTATTGTATGAGTGTGCCATGTTTGGTGGCAGAGGCTAGATTATTGGTGAAAACAGAGAAGAGTAGGGGTCCAAGGATGGATCCTTGGGGAACCCTTATGGTGACAGGTAGTTGGGGAGATATGTAATTCTGCCATACAACGGATTGTTGGCGGTCAGACAGGTAACTCTGAAACCAGTTGGTGACTGACTGACAGAAGGATAGGCTATTGAGGACAGAGATGAGTTGTTTGTGTGGGACCATGTCAAATGCTTTAGATAGGTCTAGGAAAGTAGCAGAGGAGAGATAGCCATTGTTTTTATGCTAAAGGATAGTGTTAGTAAAGGAGAGTAAGGCAGTGGTGGTGCTATGGTTTGGTCGGAAATTGGAAAGGAGGTTGTTAGTAAGGAGGTAGTCTGAGACCTGAGTGTGTATGCATCTCTCCAGTATTTTGGAGAGTGGCGAGAGAATAGCTATGGGGCAGTAATTGGTTAGTTCTGTGGAGGGTCCACGTTGTGGAGGGGAATTATGTGTGATACTTTCCACAGTGTGGGAACGTAACTTTCTGATCTGTTAATCAAGATGGATACTGGGTAGGCCAGAGCATCAGCTGCGATTTGTAGGTATCCACTTGGGAGGTTGTCTGCTGCTAATTTGGTGGGCTTAAGTTTAGTTAAGAGTTTATTTTTTTATGTTGGAGGTAGGTACAGGAGAAAAAGAGAAGGTAGTGGGGAGATTAGTAGTTGAAGGTGTGGGTTGAAGGGGAGGGGGGTTGTGTTGTTTAGCTAGTGATAGTATGGTTTGTGTGAAGTGTGTGTTGAATGAGGTAGTGATATTTTCTGAGGAGTGAGGGATGTTAGAGGAGGAGGAGTACTGACTTTACCTGGGTGGAGGATAGAGTTTATGGAGGACCAGAATTGTTTGGGGCTGTGTTGTGAGGAGTCTAGGGCAGACTGGTAGTACTGGAATTTGTCCTGTTTTATTAGCTTTTTGACTCTATTGCATAGTTCTAGGAATTTCTGTCTAGTTGAGGGGGTTTTGGTTTTGCACCAGTGCTCCCAGGCTTTATCCCTGTTTTTCATTTCTGACTTAGTGGTTTTCTGTAGCCATGGGGAGGGTTGTGTTTGGTTCTGGAAAGTCTTATGGGGGCATGGTAATTAAGGATGTTCAGGAAGGTAGTATTAAAAAATTCAACTGCATCATCAAGACTGAGGTACTTTAGAGGATGCCAGTTACATTCTTTGAGGGATGAGATGAATGTGAGTGGGTTAAAATTTAGTTTCTTACATATTTGATGGTAGATGACAGGTTTAGCTTGGTACAGGTATTTTTTTGAGTAGGAATGTTGGGGAGTGATCACTGAGGCTATCTGATAAGCAGCCTGTTATATATGACTGGGGGCTCTTACTGACTAGTATCCAATCCAGGTTAGTGTGCTTGCTGGAGTTTTTATTTATCCTGGTTGGTGACTGGACTAGTTGGGTGAAGCCATGAAGGTTTACATGATGGGTTGGATGGTTGCCAGAACAGGATTGCCAGTCAATATTGAAATCACCTAAAATGATAGTTTCTTGGGGGAGATGGTGGGTAGACCATCTGAGGTGGTTTTCTAGTGGAGGGATGTTTTGGCCAGGTGGGAAGTAGCATCTGATTATGTTGATGGTTTTGTTTTGGTTTATTTTGAGGTTGGTATATATTATTTCTTCATTGCCTATTTGTGGAGCTGATGATTTTAAGATCTGGATGTTTAGATACTGTTTAAATATTATAGCTACACTGCCTCCTTTCTTGTTTAGCCGGTCTACTCTTAGTATGCTGTAACCTGTAGGGAGTATTTGCTCACTGGTAATGTGAGGTTTTAGCCAGGTTTCTGTCAGGATGACTATATCTGGGGAGTACAAGTCTATGGTGGCATGGAGTTCATGGACGTTGTTGGATATACTTCTAATATTTAGGCTTAGTAGAAGGAAGTCACTTATTAAACTGATATAGTGCTTCTAGCTTATATATATATGTTTATTTATAATCTGGTAATGGGTAGGTGGGCTGGTCTGAAGGCCCTTTTCAGCCACAGCCCAAAAAAGAAGTACACCATATACAAGAACAAATGCAAAATCTAATGTTTTTCTTTTCTGAAGTGTCTTTGAATAAACATGCATGTTACAGATCCTTATGCCTTGTTATACAGTCATATGTAAAGAGAAACATTGCAGAAATACAGTTAACAGTAGAACCAAAGTTGTTTGCAATATTTACAATTCATACATAAAGTTCATTTGGAATGTCAACATGTAAAGAAACAAGCAAGGCAACATTTAGGATAACAAGACAGGAAAGACCGCCATGTTTTATCGGTAGCATGCTGTTAGAATTCAACATTTCTCAGTGACTACCTTGCTGGAGGTAGTATGCAGTCAGATAGCAAATGGTGAGGTTAGCCATTGTCCCTAAAGCACTTATACTATAATTTCTTGTGCAAGTGTTCATAGAAGGCATTTTAAACTCTATGAGAGATTTCAGGATTTGGAAGTCTGTTCCATACTGTGGGCCTTAGTCGGCAGAAGACACATTTTCCAGTAGCGGTTTATATGGAGGTCTCCTTAATGGGATAGCTTTCTCCTGGGTACTTCTTAGGGAGTAAACCTGGTCTTGAATGGGTAGTTTTCCATCTCAGAGTTATACAGCAGTCACTGCTTAGCACTTTGTGAATGAGTGCCTAGGAAATAAGTTGACTTTTTGGTGACTGAAAGCAATTTTAGACATTGTAGGGGTTTGCAATGGTGAAATCTGTTATTGGCAAGGAGGGCAAATCTGCAAGTTTTATTTTCTGTTATCTGAAGTTTGAGATTTTTGTGCTGAGTAAAAGGTAACCAGAGGAAGACTGTATTTCAATTCAGGAGGGCATCATTTTTGGCTAGGGAAAAGCAGGCTGAAGGAGAAAGTAAACAAAAGATACACATTAGCAAAGTTTAGGTTGAGTGAGTACTGTGTTACTGACTTTATCTATGTTATCTGAAAAAGTTAGAGAAGTGTCACAGTTACGTCCTAGGTATTTGTATTCAGAAGCGATGAGAACGACATTGATGTGCTCTTCAGTGATGTTAATAAGAAGTAAATGAGGGAGTATTTGTAAATAGCATTAGCTTATTTTTTTTGTAGTGAATTATAAGGTGACTGCAATCAGCCAAGATACAGAGCTTTGATAGACTGTTGTAGTTTGTTCTGGAGATTAGAGGGGTATTTACTGGCTTGTAATAGAGGGATGTTATCTACATATAGTATGATATATCAAGGGATGGGAAGTCATTTTTCTGATCACTAATAAATAATGACAACAGAACAGGACCCAGGATTGAACCTTGTTACATATTAAGGGTGCCAAACGATGGTAAAAGGTTGTTAGTGTGGACAACAGTCATTAAGGCATGCACAGCAACATTTATAGCATTCATATACAGTCTTCTAGTAGTAGCCTCAACCTTGGCTCCAGATGATTGTCACTGTTGAAGTGACTCCCCGAGCCCATATGCAAAAGTGGGAAAAAGTGGTTGTGGAAGGCTGGATGGGCTCAAATGCACTGTACCAATGAGCTAAGCACAGACAGACACCACAGAATTTAATATGTATGCCAATCACAAACACTGAGGGTGAACTATGCCAGTCTAGATGTCAAGCTGGTAAGATTTTAGACAAACAGGAAAAATACCAGGTAAAAATACTTCAAAAAAACTAACAAAATTACATTCTTTCATCTTTCAGCTCTCCATTACATGTCTTGCTCTAAATTATACACAATTTTATTATATGCCTTATTCATTCAAACGTTCGCAGTCATATAATTTAACTCATTCCCTCCAAAAGAGGTCTGGAAGTTTGCACTGTAACCACCAATGGGAGGAGTCTAAGCTTTTTGATAGAATTACATTGTGCTCACACATTTCAAATAAATGTTCATATCTCTGGAACCAAGTGGTTACTAAAGAAGTGTAAATGGCAAACGTCAGCGCAAACTACTTTTATAGTGGGTACTGTTCTTTAGGTTCTAGGTTTTAAACTGAATTATATAAGTCACAGTAAACTTAGTAACTATTATATTTATAATATCTTGTAAACAACGTAAAATCTCTCAGTAACCACTCAAATTACACACATACTGCCAGTAGCATTTTGTTCATCCAGCGGAGAGCTTTCACAGGAGGCTAAGCAGTTCTATCTGTGCTACTTGATCAAGAAATTTAGGAAAGCTTGAAAATCAATGACAATATAAAATAAATATGAAATAATTAGCAACTAATTTGTCTTTACCTGCATCAGAAAGAGGTCAAATATCAACAGAATTATGTTTCCCATTGTGTAAGTTTTATTTTTAATAATTTGTATGTAGCTTGGTTTTAAAATTATTAATGCAAATATGAACAAGCAATACTTCACACCTAGAGACAAGCAATACTTCACACCTAGAGGGGTCAGTTGGATGCAACTGCAAAAGCACTTACAGGCATCATCCAGCTGTATTGAGGTAAAGTGTGTAGCTTTGTACTGGTATGCCTGCTTATCAATGTTTTTTGCTGTAGTCTTCTAGTTGTCTGTCAAGAGTACTCGAGCCTTTCTTGCCATTTTTTGTAAATACTTACATCTTGTATGCATTTCCACTTATTTACAAGTCTGTGTTTTTCTGGGTTAAACCTTAAATAGGATCACAAGGATTCATGTTCTACCCTGATCAACTAATATAAATAAAATAAATAAGCCTGCCTGTTTCCATGGCACAGAGGGATGGAGCCCTTACCGTGACCCAGATGATATGGTCTGATTAGTGGCACTGCCACTGAAGAAGCCAGGAAGGGAGCGGGAGAGGTAAACGGGCATATTGCCTGCTCACCTCTTCAATTAGGGTTGAGAATGGGGAGGGTTATATGCACTCCAATTCACACAAAGTAACTGAGATTTCTAAAGTGGAGGGTGGGCACAAATTGTGCTTGCCAAGGGTGGGGCTGCTGATGTGAGAGGACAGCCTTCACTGTCAGTATGTTGCACCAATTCCCCTATGCTTGACTGAGTGCATGTTGGTGGTTAGGATTAACAGGCAAAAAGCCAAATCACCCCTGATGGCTACATGAATGATGGCCTCTCCCCGATGACTCTCTCCCCATTGATGGGAAATGAATGGGTCTATTGCTTGGAAGGGGAAATGGCAAGAAGTAGGGACAAAAAAACGGCAAATTAACAAATCCAGTTTTTCCCCATGTTCAACCTGCATCTTGTCTCAGATCACTTACCTCTCGTGCTGCATTTCCTTCATGGTTCAGCCTGGTGCTTGGACTGTTAGGTGCACTGTTTCCTGTGGCAGACACCACATGCTTCACTCTAACACCTGGAGAGGATGCCGCACATTGAGGTACATGTCCCATAGAAAGGGCCTGTATGGTACACTTACTGGCAAGTGTAGTGGACAAGTATTGTTTCACTTGTTGTCGCTGTGACTCCTGAAGGTGGTATTTGGTAGGATTCTCCAAGTATGTTTGGACCTGATTCAAGAAATTAGAAATAATGAACAAAAATAATAATATATGTATGTCTCCAGGCATCAGTGAATCTAAAATAAAGGAAAAAATGCACATGAACATCATTTCATCTAGTTGTGATATACCTACATAAAACAAAAACAATGATTTAAGTATTACTTTCTCTGTAATGGTTTCTTTGTGAAATGGCTTAAGGGGTTTCTTAGCATATAACTGTGGCTTCCTTTGAAATCTCATATTTGCTACTCGTACTTGTCACATCTATGGTATTATGCAGACAGTTTACATTAGGAAAGGGTAACTGCATCTCAGACATTATAACCACAGCCAAGCATTGCAGACCTTATAACTTTAAATAATTAAGTATGCCGCTGTTTCTAGCTACAAGGTCAATGAGAAGACCAAAACCTAGATAATAACAACAGAGATGGTCTTTTTTGTGTGTATAAATTACAAATTAGTGAAGAACAGCTTCACAGTTCAGTTAGACAATGTAACCTGGCACTACAATTTCCACTCTGAACAAAGAGACAAATTTACTACCCTTACAGTGATGTAAAAGACTTGGCTACAAGCAAAAATCAAAGGATTCCACTACAAAAGACAAGATCACACTTGCCTGTGACAGCCAAAAAATGTAGTACGTAAAAGTATTTGTCCACACAAAGGTACATTTGGGGTACAAAAACCCTGGCTGTCAAACAAAATGTCAGCCACATCATGCCATTTTGGGGTACAACTAATTATGAAATGACAATCAATCATTTAGGCTATTGCAGGGAACAGTAATACTGCAGAAAAGATTGGATATAATAGAAAAATGCTTTCTCAGTTTAAGGTCTAAAGTAGCCCTTTAAACCATTTATTGTTATTTTCTAATAATATTAAAAGTGAATATTATCAACATTCAGTAATGTGAAAAGATAACGTTTCCGATCAGGAAGAACATGAAGTGAAGTGGAATAATAAATGATTGTATTACAAAGGTCACCATGATGATGAGTAACTGAAATCATATCACTATGAAATATTGGTCAAATCGTGCATTTTATATTCAATACAATTAGCGTCATTTTAATTTAAAGGAACAACATTTTTTACCTTACAGGTAAGCATCATCTGGGTCCTAATGTTCTCTTCAATTTTTCAACCTCTAAAGCCATAACAAATAGAAGACAGGCCACTCTCCAATGTCGCCATTCTGATGACAGAAAGTTGTTTAGCTTGGCTGATCATCTTGACTCCCTATACACACACACACACACACACACACACACACACACACACACACACACACACACACATACACTTCATGGATCTCAGTTAGGTTTCTGTGCACTCACTTCCACTTTTGCACCATTTATTGAGAATAGTTTCCCTACCCATCAGTCTGAGCCTAGGCTGTAGTCCTTTTATCTCTAAATAGGCATTACTATTTTCATCAGTCAGCTGCAGGTACACTTCACAGGAATGAGTCCAAGATGACTTACTATCTCAGCTTTATCCCCTGTATGCAGTCTTCCTCAGAATACTAATTTAGCTCATTCATGATGAAGATATGGTAGGGGGCTCCCTACTTCCCAGTTCTAATGCTCATCTGCGATGCTTGTCTGGCTCACTCCTTCATTATGTGCCAGAGATCTGTCATGTCATCCTCAAAGATGCTGCCGTATTTCCTCCGTCTCTAACTGCTGACGTGTAATGCTTTCACTACTTAATGCACACTTTACTTGATGGCTACCTATCATGGGTATGGCTTAGGCAGCAGTTGGCCAACTGCTGCATTTTGAAAGGCTCCACTATGAAATACCAGACAAAAAAATCTTTCCAGTCAACCCCACTGACAGAGCTACTCATGGGAAACTTAAGCCTTCCTTCTCCATTCCCCGTCCAACACCATGCCGTCATTCTCAAATGCATACTTAGAAATAATTGCAGATGCCCTACCCAGACAGTGATACATAATGAAGTCTGCCCAGACAGTGATGCAGAATCAAGTCTGCCCAGACAGTGATGCAGAATCAAGTCTGCCCAGACAGTGATACAGAATCAAGTCTGCCAGACGATGATACAGAATCAAGTCTGCCCAGACAGTGATACAGAATCAAGTCTGCCCAGACAGTGATACAGAATCAAGTCTGCCCAGACAGTGATACAGAATCAAGTCTGCCCAGACAGTGATACAGAATCAAGTCTGGCCAGACAGTGATGCAGAATCAAGTCTGCCCAGACAGTGATGCAGAATCAAGTCTGGCCAGACAGTGATACAGAATCAAGCCTGCCCACACGATGATACAGAATCAAGCCTGCCTAGACAGTGATACAGAATCAAGTCTGCCCAGACAGTGATACAGAATCAAGTCTGCCCAGACAATGATACAGAATCAAGTCTGCCCACACGATGATACAGAATCAAGTCTGCCTAGACAGTGATACAGAATCAAGTCTGCCCAGACAATGATACAGAATCAAGTCTGCCCACACGATGATACAGAATCAAGTCTGCCCAGACAATGATACAGAATCAAGTCTGCCCACACGATGATACAGAATCAAGTCTGCCCAGACAATGATACAGAATCAAGTCTGCCCAGACAATGATACAGAATCAAGTCTGCCCAGACAATGATACAGAATCAAGTCTGCCCAGACAATGATACAGAATCAAGTCTGCCAGACGATGATACAGAATCAAGTCTGCCCAGACAGTGATACAGAATCAAGTCTCTTTTTGCCAGTCTTGCTGTAAGAACTGGGGCAATGTTTGGTGTCAGCATGCACACCAGCCTAACAATGCAGTCCCCAGAGTCATCCTATTGTGTTACTCACTTGAGACCAGAAAAACTGAAGAAGCATGATGCACCACTATGGGGGATGTAATATTCAAATTCAAGAAAAGTGTTACATGTTCATCACAAATGAAGTCTTCCTAGAACATACTTTTCATGAAATACACTTGTGAGAATGTCTGTTGCCTGAGACATCTGCCAGGAAGCTGTGCCTACAAGCTGACAAGAGGCTTTTGTGTCTTCACTGTGTGTCCACTCCTCCCTTAGGAGTATCATACACGCAACAACTACTGTTGGCTCTAGTGGCCACTCCGATTCCCTCGGGAAGCCATTAGTTAAAGAATGATGCTGGAAGTGGGTTCAAGCAGCTGAATGCATACTGCATGTGCAAATAGACCACAAAAAGCAAAGAGATGTACATGCGCCAACTATGTGCGTATTCCAAAGCACGTTGTTTGGATTAGTGGCATACCAACTATAATTATCAGTTTTCACTCAGAACATTCATAGCACCTCAGAAGATAGGTCTATTTGTGATTCATATGGGATGAGACCGAAACAGTTACAATTGTGCCTGTAGCATGGTCACAGGAGAATCCATCTAACTTTTCCCTTAGCACACACAAAAACAAATGAACTCCTTGCTACTGTGAGGCGATAACTGGATGTAGAGCCAGTGGTGCTCACAAAAACATACTAAAGTCATAACATCCATCTGAAACAAACTAATCAATTATACACATATCCAACATACAAAAACAGTCCTGGCCAAATCAGCCCTAGTCAGTATGAACACCTCATAACACCACTGAAAACAGGCCATGCCTACTGAAACTACCCCAGACAACAAAAATGAAATAAGCATATGTACGTCTGCTCAAGAAATCTTTACAGCCTAGATGCTGCACCATTTATAACATGTTTGCAACAAGTCAGTCACTTTCTTGACTTTCTTGCATACATTCAGGCAGTTACAGGGCCACATACTGTAGCCAAACACTTCTATCATGTGGGGTTTGTGGAGTATATGCATGGTTAGCAGTACATGTTGCCAGTAAACCATTTGTACCTGGTGTATACAAAACATTCCTATAGCAAAGAATAACTGAAAGACAGAACCAGCATTAATTAATTTCAGTAAAGGCAAAGTAGCAGATGCACTGCTACAAAAATTTCTGTAGCTGCAACTGTAAAACTGCATAAAGCTACTTCAGAATTCATGCCAGGCTGTTCACCTAAGCCATTTGTGCGCTATGGCACTCCAAAGTTCACGTGAACAATGCTACACAAACAATCCCACATTTACAATATCATGCTATTCCAAGAAAGCATGTTACAAATACAGAAAATGTACATTTTTCAGTTCTAAAAACATAGAATACAGGGGGTCTAGCATCCATTTTCTTAAGTTCTGTATAGAGCGAGATATGCCACCATCTGCAGTGACCCTGTACTTTGCAAGGGAGATTTGTCCTGTCACCCAAGTAAAAATAACAATAAAACTAAAATGTCACAGGCTGCACTGCTGCAAAATGTAAGAAGCAAACTGGTGCTAGACATACTCTCCAGCTAGCATAAGTATAGGAGAAGTAAGTGACAGGCTGTATGAATTATACCCTTGTGGTGGATGTAAAGGACCCAGAAGTTTAGGATCACACTCAATACAAATGAATCCAGATTGCACAAACACTTCGCTCCAGAGTTTGCAGCATTAGGGTTTCAATTCACTGACACAGGGCATACCTCTCAACTGTCCAGATTTTTGCCTCATATTTTTGGTCTGTTCCTCATACAGTTTTAATTTTATGGTAAATCACTGGCAAATCATTGAGAATTGAAGTCAGAAAATAATGAGAGACATTTGAGCTTCAGACTTTATACCCTTCTGAAAATTCATGCTAATGCAAAATATGTTATTTCATCACCTTTCTAAGTTTTGTAAGAGTACTATTTTAAAACTGTCCCTATTTTGCTGTCTTTCTCCAGATTTATTGGTCGAAGGGTTTTTCAACCAGTGTGCCTTGAGAGGTCAACAGGTGTGCCACAAGATTTTTTTAAAACGATAGCCTTTTAAAACTTAAGGATTATGTCACTCTCCTGCTGTTGCTGCCACTGAAAATGTCCATCCACAATCCACCAAAAGCCACTTTGCCTCCATTTTATTTTGAAGTAAATAAATACAAGAATAAATTATCACGGAGTCGAAGTACTGTGGCACAGATGCTCTGACTAGCCTGAATGCACATGGGTAGAAAACACAATGCTGCCATCCTGACTGCGATCAAGGACAATAGCCCCCCTACTGGTTGAGGCACTAGCAATTGACATAACTTGTCCTGCATCAGTATTTGTACGGATGGTGCCCGCTATATGCCATGAAGTATAAAAGGATTTGTTACACTGGCTCAAAAAAGAATCCTAGAATTATTTGTTTTCTCCACAGAGAAGTACTAGCATCAAAATCATTGGTACCTGAGCTGAAAAAAGTACTAGACGAGAATGTCACAATTGTCACTTGTATAAAAAGCAGACCGTTACAATCATGATTGTTTGCAGCACTATGTTCCCCAATGGAGGCTTCTCACATGCAGTTGTTATTCCATACAGAAGTTAACAACATCCCATACAATATTAACAGCAATGAAATAAAAGCCACAGACTACAATAATCATACAAAAAGACATGAAATCCAGAAAGGGTGGAGGAGTAGCTATATTATTTAAAAATCACCTAATTCTAGGCCATGTAGACAAGCATTCTTGAATTTGACAACACTGAACTTATCTTTGCCAAACTAAAAATTACTCCTAAAAACACATTATTTGTGGTTATAGCCCAACTTGAAACAATATCCCCACTCTGGAAAACATGCTACTCTGGATATCCAATTCTCTCCGACAAGAAACAATTTCGATGGGAGGCTTCAATATAGATTGGCTAAACTGCTCCTCAAAAAATCCATCTTCCCACATAAACCTTCATGGGCTTACTCAACTCATCAATACAAGGACTGATAAATCTTCCAAAAGACGGTCAATTCTTGACTAGATTTTAGTTAGCAACCCCTCTCGGGGATCTCAATCGGGTTTTCTGACAGTTTAAGTGACCATCAGCCAACCTTCTTCTTAGGCCTCAGACTCACCAAGTCATCCAACCTACCTTCCGCTTAATCAGAAAAAAAAATTCAACTTAAATAGCTTCATCACCACTCTATAAATAGTTGTAACTGGGAATCTCTCAAACAGTTACCTCTTGATGACGCAGTTAACTCATTCAACAACACATTCTTAGACATACTAAACTCCCATGCTCCATCTAGAACTATCAGAGGGAAATCTAAGTATGCAACTCTGGCTAACTAAATAATGTAGATCCCTACTCAAGGCTAGAGACAAAGCCTGACAACAATTTAAAATAAAACAAAACACAAACAACTAAGCAAACATCTTTAGAACATCAGAAATTAAACAAAAACATAATAAAATTAGACAAAATCAACTATCACCAAAACATCTAAAATAAATGTACAACCCCCCCCCCAAAAAAAAATTCTGGGTAGCACTTGTACTTCAACCAGGTAAATCCACCAGCCCTGCCCCAACAACCACCACCAATTCTGATAATATTGCAACCCAATTTAATAAATTCTTCACAGAAACTATACATTCCCTAGCAAATTCAAGACTTTGACAGTATCCCTACCTCTCTTTCCCCCCAGAACAGCACCAAATCCCAAGACTACCCCTCCCACTTCAACCTACACCCAAATATCTGTAATAACTGTAAAAAAAAAACTACTTCAAAAACTTAAACCAACAACTCTAGCCAATGACAACCTTCCAGCACAATTTATACAAAATGCAGCTGAAGTAATAGCTTACCAAGTAGCCATACTCAAACTGTTCAATATCTGAAAGCCAGGTACCCATAACATGGAAAACCTCCCACATTCTACCACTACACAAGGGAAATAATTCCACTGAACTCACCAATTATCGGCCAATTGCCATTCTATCTCCCTTATCCAAAATACTAGAAAGAGTCATGCACACCCAGCTAATGGACTACCTTCTCACACACAAACTACTATCAAACACCCAACATGGCTTCATTCCCTTTCACAGCACCACTACAGCACTGCTATCCAATACTAACACTGTTAACCAACCATAGAAACAAAGGATAATTTCTATCAGCCATATTTTTAGACTTATCCAAGGCCTTTGACATGGCCAATCACAATAAACTCATCAATTTTCTCTCTTCTCTAAACTTCAGCAATTCCACTATTACACGATTTAAAAGCTAACAGGATGACTGCAAGCCATCCAATAGCAACACCAACTCCCTCCTCTTCTTCCAGTCTCCTTAGGGGTTCCACAAGGCTCAATCCTTGGACTACTACTATTCTGTCTATTCATTAACCACCTCAGGACCACAACACCACAAGCCTCTGTAGTACAATACAGAAACGCTGAGTCCACCGTAATATGTGCTGCCCACATACTAGAAGACCTCCACACCAAAACCCAAGATTCCTTTTTGTCAGTAGAAACCAGGCTCACTAAGTCCCAGCTAATTATAAATCCCAAAGGAACAAAGTTCCTTCTTTTTAGCCCAACCAGATTCCTCTCGTCTTCCCAGTCTTTTAATATCTTCTCTAGGAACAAAACTATGATCACCCCAAGCACTCACACTAAACTGCTCGGGGTAGAAATTGATAACCTGAAATTCGATATTCACATAACCCAAATTTATTAAATTGGGTTGCAAAAAAGTTCACAAGAAAATAGGTCTCCTATATAGAGACAATTTCTTACAAATAACATGAAAGTTACCATAGCCCGCACATACCTCCCATCAACCCTCCTCTATGCCTCCCTAGTATTAACCAAGCTCCACAAAATGGATCTAAGCCAACTGAAATCTTGCTATAACAAAACAGCAAGATTTGCCACTGGAGCTTTATACAGATGACATAACTGAACAGCACTTAAACAGCTTAATTGGCTCGAATTAACAAAGTTTCTATACTTAACCAACTAACCTTTGTCCACAAAATTCTCTACCAACCCGATAAAACCCCTTCTCTCCAAAAACTCATTCAACCATACACCTCAGCACAATCTCTTCACTCCAGTAACCAACACCTTCTAGATACCACCAAAGCCAACAACTCATCTGGGAAATCTCTCTTCTTTAACTATATTCCTAAAATTCTGAATAAGCTGCCAATCCCAGTAACATCTAACACCTCTCTTTCACAATTCAAAAAGCTCCTCATATCACACCTAGTGGACAATTGGCTATGTTCTTGTTACTCCCCTAATTAGGCCTTCCTGATTTCCCAAACAATCTTTTTCCCTCTTTATTTAAATAACAAGAAGTAGTAATATCAGCTGTTAAGTTTATAACCCTCTATCATTTCAATCACACCTGTAGCAGCTATATCTGTACTTGTATAACCCTGTCTATTATTTCAACTGCAACTGTAGCAATATGAGCTATGATGGGACTTTTTTCCAAGAAATGAAATGTATATCTTCTACTTTTGCATTATTTGTCATCAATATGGTTATCCTCTATGTTTATTAAACTGATGAAATGTCTGTAACTGGAACTTTATATATGCCAGTATATGTTGACATTATCCTTGTAACTGGAGCTTTTCTGGCCGGGCCTCCACTGAAAGAGGACCTGTGTCGGACTTTCCCGGTAAACAAATGTAAACTAAACAAATAAAATTCTAAGATTTTATGAACTAAAAGAGGATTTTTTTTTACTTTTTTTATACTTTGTTTGACAACTCAACAATCTCAGTTAGCTGATTTTCTCAGTGATGAACTTTAATGCAATAAGGTTGCATTTCTTTCTGATTTGTTTCAATCTTTGAACACGCTTAATAAAAGTATGCAAGGAGATAGTGAAAATATTTTTACTTCCACTGAAAATTAATGCTTTCAAAGAAAAACTAATGCTTTGAGAAGAGAAAATGCAGTAGAAATGTTTGAGCTAACAATAAGGGGGAACTGGATGGAAATCTTATAGATCTAATTTTATAAACTAAGATTACCTGATATAAACACTGAAAAATATTTTCCTCAGTTGACATACCTTCCTTGTATTGGATACGAGATCTATTTGTCTTAAATGTGTGCAAACTGGCAAATTTAAATATTACAGAAGAGGACGAGTTGACAGAGATAAGAAATGAGAGGATTAAAACTTAAAACATTCAACAACAGATACTACTTCAATCTGGTTATCTCTTAAAAGTGAATTTCCCTAGATTACAAAAAAAGCAATAGAAGCAATTCTTCCTTTCTCCATGTCATATTTGTGCAAATCAAGCTTTTCAACAATGAATAATATTAAGAACAAAAAATATATTATGGCTGGAAACCATGGATGAAGATTTAAGAGTATGCCTGTCCAAAATTCAGCCTCGCACAAAAGACATTCTAAAACAACGTCAAGCTCAGATATCTCATTAAATATTAAATGCAAGTAAAAAAAGAGAAGAAGATTTTCTAAATCAATCAAAATTATTCTTATTTTTCGTCAGGCAGAAAATATATCTTTGGTGTGCCGCAAGATTTTTGCAATTAGTTTTGAGTATGCCGCGACATGAAAAAGGTTGAAAATCTCTGGTCTAAGAGGTTGAGAGGCATGGCACAGAGATGCTGCTTGACTGTTAAAGGACTAAAAGTTACAGTCTTCCTACTTCATCTTGGATATTTGATTTTCATGTACAGCATTTCCTTGTATTCAGAATTATTCTCCACTTGCACCATGCATTGTTTAAATTACCAGTCTGTTTTACTGTTAACAGTCTCTGGGAGGGTTTTCAGGTCTTGTACTTTTCAAACATCTGTTCTGTGTGTGTGTTTATTTTTTAACAATTAGTCTAACCAGTTTCTAAGCTCAGTAAATTTTCTAGTCCAGGTATATATTTTGAATGCAATAACAATATTTTTCTCTCACTGGATTTGTTTATTCCAACTCAAATAAAACAACTAGTTGAATGAGTCTCTAACTTGCATTCCATTGTTCATGTTTCTACCACTTTGTTTTTCTGAGAAAAAAATATCTGGGACCTGTGATGAACAGACAAGAGTCATGCCTTATGCAGTATGGAAAAGTCCCTGCCCAGTGGTCTATGCTAGAAATCAGAGCGGTTACAATTCTGTAACAATTACCTCTGAGACTGTCAAACCACAGGGGGGAAAAAAAGGAAACCATTACATGTTTTGGCAATCTTGGACTGAATGAGCATCTTTCATCAAAACTGAATTGTCACTGTTTGCCAGCTCTCAGAGGTAACCTTTCATTTGATAAAATGGAGTTTAGGCATGCTAAATATGGTGTCAATACATCTAAACTGTCCAGATGTTTGCCTCATTTGTGGTCTGATCCTTTTAAAATGTGTAGTTTATGGGGTATTTAATGAAGATTGATGGCACTAAACAATGATATCTATTTGACTTCAGAAAATGCAAGCTAATGCAAAACCTGTCATTCTAGCAACTTTCTAATTTTATAAGAGCAATATTTAAAATTTGTCCCTGATTCTGGGCCTTTATCACCCCATTATTTCTGGCTTTGTCCAGATTTCTTGTGCTTAGAGGTCGAGAGGTATGGGTGTCTTC
This sequence comes from Protopterus annectens, assembly GCF_019279795.1. NCBI lineage: Eukaryota > Metazoa > Chordata > Ceratodontiformes > Protopteridae > Protopterus > Protopterus annectens. The sequence goes on from NC_056739.1 coordinate 279,124,963, forward strand.
CAATCCTCTTGTTCAGGGAATTCTTTTTTGGATCTTTTAACCTATCCTAATGTACCCTATGATGAAATCCTCTTAACATCTTTGTTGCTCTATTCTGATCCATTTCAGACTTGGCTGTATCCCAGATGGATATGGGGGAACTGTGCAATATTTTTTTTTCTTTTGGAAACTGTACAGTGTTAAACAGAATGACTGCCCCCCCCTCCCTCAGATGTTAACAGAAGTACCTACACAACTCATCAAACTTTGCATTTCCATGCTGTCTCTAACTGTACTAACCATAAAACACTACCTTTACATAGAAGTCACACAATCTACCTCCCTTTTGAAATGATCTGCAACTTCTATGGCCTGCTTTTGCCTAAGAATACATTATCTTATACTACTAAATTTCAGCTAGGAAAGCCTTGACTACTCTACAGTTTTTGATGACCCTTCCTAATTTGATAATGCTGTAGGACGTGCCTGTCCTGTCACAAAACGTCTTGCCTACACAAAGCTAGGAAGCTGTTATGTTCCAAAACGAAAACGAGAAAATGTTGGCAAACCTTGGCACTTACCCTGCTGCTGCCCTAGCAGTCACATACCTCCCTCCTTTGTGAAAGGTAACCTTTACCAATACAATCTGATTTACCGTCTAGACATTTTCTTAAGCAACATACTTTTCCCCCCTTATTTTCACTCACGTTTTGTCCAATTCTATCTTAAGCAAAGTCCTTTCTTCTGCGCACTCAAGTTTTGTCCAATTCTTTCATAACCAAAGTCAGTATTCTTCCAAGGGCATACACATCACATTTTCTTGATCCATCTTTCTTAATGGTAAGACATTTCAAGATGCATGTCTGGCAAACCTTCTTCAGAGGGTCACAGTCACATATAGGAATTACTCTCAGCCAGGTAATTTTTCAGTATTCCATCTTGAAGGTAAAGCTACCTGGACTCAACTTTCTAGCTGTTTTTTCATTATCATTTTTGCCTAAGAGAGAATTTACTATCTCCATTACTTGGAAACATTTGCCTATCTTGCATTTTTCTAGAATATTCAGTGATTTCACCATCAGATCTCCAGTTTCCTTCAGATCCACTAGATATGTTTTATCTAGTTCCATAATTCCTAGTTTTGTAAACCTTACTTACAAATCCTTTCGTCTGTAAGGAAATCTTTGTGTATTTCATACAATGCTGCTCCTGCTGTACTTCCTATGAACTACCACATTCTCTTAACACCAAAAAAAATAACAAAAATGTAGATTTAGTTTATAGATGGTTGTTTTTCTTCATATGCTACTGATTTTCCTCTAGGTCTTAACACCACATGAATACTTTCATTACATATATTTATAAAAAAATATTGTGCCTGCCACACTGCTGGGAGGGAATCTGATTATCCATATCCATTTTCTTATTAACATCTCTGTCCTTTTTCAAGCGTAACACAGATCTATGGATGACAAACAGAAAATTTACCCCAGGACTGCCCCCTGTACTAATAAAGGATAGATGCAGCTCCTAAATGCTTTATCTCATGCATGGGTCCATTCGAATTATCTATGGTATGACCCCAGTTATTTTCATGAGGGGTAATATGTAATTAGTACCATGGGATGTGCAAGGCCAATCTCAAACTAAATGGGATAGATTATTTCACGCACAAGAAGGGGAAAATGGCTACGCTTAAAATGCCACCAATGGCAGCTAGCCTAGTACTTACCTATGAACTTATATGCAGTGCTTGAGACTGCAGTCTGAAGATGGAATAGGTTATCAGAAGATCAAATGTGGGGGTGAATGGCACTGAAACAGCTATCTGCTTCACCCTTCATATTTAGCAACTGGGTTTTTAGGCCAACCACTGTTACAAGTACTAGAACATGTGTGTACTGTCAGCTTACAGGCCAGACAAAATTTGCATGCCTCTGAAATGCCAAATTCTAAAGCAAGAATAGTAGATGTCTAACAGCCATTGAGTACTCTGATACCCCTTGGCACAGGCACCACCTAGGAATACCCCAAGAGAACTGCCTGTGTGTACATGTTAGGTGGGATAGAAACTGCTCATCATAAATGAAATGAGTAGAGAAAGAAAACCAGTAGATGAATGAAGTCCAGGTCAAAGGGCTGCCGTTAAGAAATCAGTATAATTTTTAAGTCTAAGTAGTCATCAATATTAGATTATGACTACCACCAATCTACGAGTCTGTTTTAGTTATGATGTAGCCTTAACCTAGTATGAATGGCTGCATGTCTAGCGGAAATCAACATGTTCTCATAACAGCCAAGAATTTCTCTGCAGAGCACGCTCATAACATCAGAAATTCTCTGAGCATATCAGCGTTTCCCTTCTACCGTATACAACTGTGAAAGTTCTAAGGATTGGCAGAGCCAGCTTTGTGGAGACCAAAGTTAGGATGTCTTGAGTTATTCATTTGCAACAGCTGCAGTGCGAACTGCCATTCACTAGAGCTGGGCCACCATTAAGACAGCTACCTTATTTGCATGGAATGGCTCCTCTGCATTCTCTTACTTGCTGCTCATTTATACTAGAAAAAAGCATGCTTAATCTTTCAATCAGAGGTAGCAAAAATGACAAACAGCTCCAGGTTATGAAGCCACCTTTACTTGGTGCTAAAAAGTTTCTTGAAACACACTTCTACATGCACCGGTGCTTATTTCATATTGTATGTGGTTTGCAAACTTTTGGGAATTTGTAAAGCTGAAGGGGAAAAATACCATTTACTTTATGTCTGGAAATGCTTTTGTCACTGCTACGTTCTACCAGTACACTGCCTAAGAAAAGTGGATGCATTTGTCATGTCCACTGTACTACAAAATGCAGTGTAGTTGTACTGAATAAAAAACAATCATCCCTTGAATTGGTATATAGGTATACATTTTGCATTTCTAATTTCAAAATTATAATAATAACATCTACTTTACTTTTTCTGCCATAAAATATCTTCTAGTGACTTACACTTGAGGAAAAAGCCTTAAAGGAATAGTGTTCTCTTCAAACAAGAAGATCAAATGACGGGTCTTACAAAAATAACATTTTACAGCTTGTGCCCACAAATCTATAGCCACTCATAAAATGTTACCGCAGTGTTATAGTTATTTCATGACAAGAAAAAGTACTACATGCAATCAGTACACGGAGTGGTTGCAAGCAGAATGCATCACATCACTCCAGAACCAATCGGTTGCTGTACCTTTAAAACCTCGATGGGCACAGATGGTGGGTTGCTAAAATGAACTGGGGCACTGACAGCAGGACTGTGCTCCATGGTCATGTGCTGGTGCACAAACTGCATTGCTGCCTGCTGCTGACGCTCCCGCTGTTCCTCCTGCTGCAGCTGCTCCCGCATCAGCTGCAAGCGTAGTCCAGTACGAGATGCCATGGTGTACGTGTGAACAGCTGGGCTCCCTTCTTTATCCTTGTAGACACAATCACTGCAAAGGAAAATGTCACATTAAAGATTTCAGTTAAATGGTTTACTCAGTTCATATCAAAATACATAAAGACTACACCTTAAAATGCATAAAATATGCCAACAGAAAGTATATTACTCTTATCATTTAAAATCACAGCACTGGCATTTAAAAGTCATCGCAGTGGTTTCAAAAACAGAACATGTTCTTATTTATGGAATAGAAAGTCTTCATATATAACCCATATTGTCTGTAATACAGAATTTTTATATAGGCCTATTTCAATATTTACTAATTTGTATATCATTGAACAAGTCTCAGATCAGTAAATATAGGAGCAACAATGTTAAGTCTGATTTAAAAATTACATCATTGTGCTTAAGTTATAGTAGTTGAGAGATATGAATTCATTATTTCTAGAAAAATATTTTTAATTCTCAAAATTTTATGCCTCTCTCTGCTTGTATCCAATGTAGAGCCTCTAACTTACATGTTGATTTGCCAGGAGGGAGGCAACATCAGTTTATCTGGGCCCTCCGTAAAACAGTACCATCTTTCTGGTTAGCGATTGGAGGGGGCGGTAGAGGTACAATGTAAGGATTATGGTACCTACCCATTGATTTTGTAGTACAAGCACCAGATGTTTAAAAAGTAAACATTTCTTTCTTTTCTTATCTACTACATATGTTTTGGCAAAGAGTGGGGGCAGACTTGAGGACGTAGAAGGTCCAGAATCAAAAACAGGCACTTAAATGAATTAAGGGTCATAGGCAATGGACGTAGTGCAGTTCTACTGAAAGATGCAAATATATATTATGTGGTTAATTATAGTCCATGGTTTATATGAAAAAGTGAAAAGGGTAGCTTTAGTCCAAGTGGTACTTAGTTACCCTCAGCCACCCCCTCTCTCTCTGTGCAAAATAATGGAAATCACAGACTTACCAGTCAAGGAGTGCCCACCAGTTCCCCACCAGATGACTGCCTGACAGCAATATTTATTTTCTGTTCTTGTGGAGGCATCACCTTTCCTTTATCTATTTGCATTTGTTATTCTATCACTTGCCAGTGATAAGTTTTTAACCCATGTCCAGCAGTATCACAAAAAAATCATACCTCACAACCTCCTACCGCAAAAAATCTGGACAAAGCCTGACAGAATGAGGGGACAAAGTACAAAAAATAAGGACACATTTTAAGTATTGCTCGTATAAACTTAGATGTTTGGTAGAATAACATGATGTGTTCTAGCATGCATTTTTCTGTATTTCATTATTTAGTGATTTCAATTCTCAGATCATCTCGGTGATTTGCCAAAAAAAAAAAAAACATTTTGCAAGGAACAGGCCAAATATACGAGGTGAAAATCTGGACAGTTAAGAGTTATGCATAAAATGTCTCTATAGATGCACATTCTGAGCAGACCTAAATTCTGTTTTCAACAGCATTCTGAATTAAAGAATGCAAGCAATCACCAGGAGCAAGTCCCATGACTGACTCGAAAGCGTTCCAAAAATCCAAATCATGGAGAAGTTATGATGGTTGAAGGCTGGCTTGCAGATGAAGAAGAGGAAGGTTGTTCTGCATCATGTTCTATTACCGCTGAAAGTATGGCAGTATTTTCAATCTAGCTCCCTGATACATTGCAAAGGGGATTTATTTATGTTGATTATCTGGTTCCTATCTATATATTAATGTTTTCAGCAAAACAGTTACTATGTGAAACACGGACAAGGCAGCAGTGTAGCAGAATGTGAGGTTGTGAATTTATGAAAGTGGACAATAGATGTGTTGTTCAGCATGTATGGTGCCATGCATGCCTATTAGTTTCTGCAGTCAGATACATTTTGATGGGCCAACCCTGACACCAACTCACCTCCCCAGTCTTGGGAGCAAGGCATGCTCTGGTAGCCAGATAGCTTACTTCTATGGAGGGGGAAGGACCCATCCAGTGAAGGGTCACAATGGGCTACTCTCAAAATAGCCTGGGCCCCAGAGAGCGGTCACTGGAACCTGAAGCCAGTGGTAAACTATTCCCTCCAAAACCATCTGTGCTTTAGCCACAAACCAATCGGAATAAACAAAATGTATGTAACAGTCTCTAAAAAATCAGGCCCAAGACAGTGTTAAAAAAAAAAAAATGAAATCCATCTGCTGGAAACGTCTTTATATGTTCAGTTTGATAGTTAATGTAAAGAGTCAAGGCTACAAGCGATTAATAAATTTCTGTATTCCAGGATTTGGTGCCTTTAACGTTTGTTTGCCAGTTGTGCAGCTTTGAGCAAGTCAATTAACCAGTCAGCATTCCTGAGATGGGGGAAAAAACAATTACGTGTTTTGGCAGACTTGGACTACGTAAGCCTCTTGCAGAATCAAGAGAAAGGGAGGCCTTGGTAGTTAATATATTACCCATGTGCCAAACAATTGTAAATTTAACAAACATGTTGATCGACCAATAAAACAGGAGTAAATGAGTATCATTAGCAGCCACCTGCACAGAAGCATGGCATCTGTCATGCCATCACTGACTTGATTTTTGGAATGGACTCAAGTCACTTGTCTTAAGTACCTAGCTAGGGAATAAGGTAAAGTGGCTGCTCAGCAATCCTCCTACCCCCAAGGGGAAAGTTTGGGTATCCATTTTGTGTGCAAAGTCTGCTGGGGATTAGACGCCTTACAGTAGTGTAAAGGTAAAACAGGGGGTGGTGTAGATTGCCTGACACTACACTAGCTGTTTTGAACACCTGGGGAACATGACCGACTACTGCAAATGTAATGACTCACAGCTTCTCATTTCCAACTACCCATAGGATCCTGCTTACTCAAGGGCTGAATACTATGTTAGTTCCTTTCAGCAAGAGATCAAGCCTGAGGATACCTGGAAAAGAGACACTAGATGATCCAGGGCTAGGTGAGCAGGGAAACAGATGGAGGTAGCATGTGATCAGGTGAGAAGAAAAAAATTAAATTAAAAAAACTAACAGAGTTGAAATAATGGAAATAAGCAACATAGTGCTCACTGCTGAATAAATGCTAACATTAAATACTGCACAAAAATACATCTGCTCACACAGAAGATAATCATGATCTACGATTAGTAATTAATCAAAAATTTACACAGCAGCGTGAAATGTGAATATATATTTTAAAGTCTGCATTAGTTCAGCTGTGCTCCATGAGGCAAAGAAGTTAAAATCCAATGCTAATGATGCTTTACTGAATGGAGAAAGGCCTACCTTTTGCATCATAATGATGTGGTTCTAGAATGAACTAATTTCCCTTACTTTTCATCATCCCCTGCCTGGTCAGCTGGACCTCTGCTTCTTACCTTTTGATCAAACTGTGTCTAGTCCTATCAGTACATGGGGATCCCCTCTTCCCAGTTGGAATATTTTTAAGTAAAATAATCTTTATGAACTCACTACAGGCTGTAGTCCAGTAGAGAAAAAACATCATATTTCTTGTAAACATATAACCAAGCCCTTGAACCTGCAAGTTTGTTCTTTAATTGACGGTGCAAAGTTTTACACTGTGCATAGCCTCTCCTTTTCTTCTCCCACAGCCTTCCTCACCAGTCATCACCCCCTCCCCACGATAGGTGAAGCACAGGTGTTTGCTCAGTCCATCTACTAAATCAGATCCTCTATTACCAAAACCCCCCTTCTAGAACTTGGGTCATTAAGGATGTTCAGAACTCCAGCATTCTGCAGCAGACAGTCAACCAATATTTTCAGAAGTGGAATGGGAAATGGGAGGCCTTGCAGTGAGCTCAGTCCCCCAACAAGGTAGTGTCCCTACTAATGCACAAGCACAGTAAGTAGGTAAAGTGGACATCCTACCTTTCACTGTAACATGCTTAAGCATGTGCAATGCAGCCGCATGTGTATGGAATGTCTCAACAATTGCTCAGATATAAGGTCTGGTTTAACTACTCAGCACTAGTCCCATTATGTCTAGCACTGGGTGGTCTTGGCCATGCAACTGACAAACCACACTACACCATCTGATAGTATGACTGACAGTTCTGCTTAATGCAGTCACAACAGTGCAGACGTTTTCTGATCACCAAATGCAACTGCATGTGGTACAGAAGAGATGGGAATGGCAATGAGTCCATTTGGAAAGATGGAACAGTCCTAACTATAAATAAAGGGAAAAATACTATAAATTAGTTGTAATGTTGTTTAATAAAAATCATGCTGATAAAAATGATCGTCTTGAAACTTGGCATTTTTTTCTATTTATATGGCTTTGTTCATGAGCTCCGATAATTCTTCCACCACTGTTTTTTGCTCATTTGTGTCCATTAACCCTGAGACAGCCTCACTGCGACCCTTGTTCAAAGGGATCCTGGCAATATCTTACCTGACCCTGCATGTGGAACCAGCCCCTCCAGGAAGAGGATGATCTTGCATTCTAAGACCTCTAGGACTGCTACTCCTTGCTTTGATATGGGAGACATGAATTGAGGAGTAAGCACAGTATGAATAGCCTGGGAACTTAATGGGATGATAACCCCTAACTGGGTGGAGTGAGCATGACGCAGGCATAAATGGTCATGTCATTCACTCACACTGCCAGTAACAATTTTAGATATGGTATGATACTGGGTACCACTGCTGTGGCAATGTTGGGTCTTATAACAGAAGCACCAATTCAGGTAATGTGCTTGATGCACTTTGAGGCCATCACAAAATCAGGGGGATTTAAACAAAATACCTGCAACTGTATTTCAGTTTCAGCTTCCTTTATGTAAGTTCCATTCTCTTCTATCTGCTCACATTACCTTTTGAATGCAGAGACACTAACTGTGCAATCAACTGCATACCAGAGTCGGGAGGAGCATATAGCTGTCACTGCTGAAATTATTTTGAAAGTGAGAATTTGACACAAACAGCATAAAGTACAGTTTTGTACCTACCATAAATGTAGATGTTCGAGGATCCACATTGCTGCAGTCCTAACTATTGGGTAGTCCGCTGTCCAGTTTCTTGCCCCAGATGTCAGAAGACCCTGAAAAGATAAGGCCCAAAAAAAACACCAAACATACCTGAAATATGTACAATATATACAAACTCAGCTGAACATAACCTCACCTACACAACCACCCCTAAACACAGAGGACTGCAGCAATGTGGATCCTCGAACATCTACATTTATGGTAGGTACAAAACTGTACTATGTTCTTCATTCCACATTGCTGCAGTCCTAACTAGAATCCCAAAGCAGAGGTAAGGGAGGCTGGCAAATCATAAAGAAGCAGGAGCTGATAACATGCCTTGCAAAATGGCTGTAGCAAACCAGCCCTAGACTTAGAGTAGAGAGGAAGGTGGTAATGCTTAGAGAAAGTATGTACTGAACTCCAAGTAGCTGCCTCCAAAATAAAAAGCTGTTGAAGTGGCAGTAGCCCTAGTGGAATGAGGCCTAATCCCAGCTGGAATCTCCTTGCCATGATGGGAATAACAAAATGCAATGCAAAACCCAATCCACCTAGAAATAGTTTGTTTTGACACAGGCTTGCCCTGAGAACTCAAAGCAAAAGAAACAAACAACTGCTGAGACTGCCTAAAATCCTTAGTCCTGCTCAAATAATAACGCAATTGCCTATGTACATCTAAAGTATGCAAAATCTTTTCCCCTTTGTTTTGGGGATCTGCATAAAATGTAGGTAAATGAATAGTTTGGTTTAAAGCCACACTAGAAACCACTTTAGGCATAAAGGAAGGATTTGTACGTAATGATACCCTATCCTTGTGAAAAATCAAAAAAGGCTCAACCGCCATAAGGGCCTGCAACTCAGAAACCCTTCTTGCAGAAGTAATGGCCAACAAAAAAGCAGTCTTCCATGACAAGTATTTCAGATCAACAGTAGCTGCAGGCTCAAAAGGTTGTAGAGTAAGTTTCTCCAACACAAAATTGAGATCCCAAGCAGGAGTAGGAGCTCGGGTCTTATATTCCCTCTAAGAAATTGCTTGAACAAAGGATGTGAAAACAATGGTGGGTCACAATCATAGTGAGCTGAAATTGCTGCAGCATGAATCTTAATGGAAGAGAAAGACAAACCTTTGTCCAATAACTCAGTAAGATATTGAAGAGCCACACTCAAATTAGGCTCCGAAATCTCCAAATTCTTTGCTGCAGCCCAAAATAAAATCTCTTCCATTTTCTACTTTCCTTGTACTAGGTCTTCTGGCTTCCATAATCACATTTAAAACTTGTTGAGGAAGTTGAGACCTGCTGTCTTTTAAAACAGAATATGCCAGGCTGTTAGATGAAGAGAGTAAAGCTTGACATTGAGCAGGCGACCGTCCTTCTGAGACAACAGATGTGGAATCAAGGGTAAAGGCCATGGGGCTTCTTTACCAGACTCCACAGTAATGGGTACCAGTGCTGCCGAGGCCAATCTGGAGCTATCAAAATCATTCTTGGCTTGTCTTGTCTGACCTTTAGAAGCACCTTTGGAAGAAGAGGCACATGAAGATTTTTCCAACTGAAAGAAAGAGCATCCACTTTCCAAGCTGTGTGATGAAACCTCTTTGTGCAGAACTTTGGCAGCTGGTGGTTTAGTGGAGAAGCGAACAGATCTATGTCTGGAGTTCCCCAGGACACTGTCAACTTTTGAAATACATGGAGATCCAGTTTCCACTCGTGGGGGTCCATGATTTGTCTGCTTAACACATCTGCTAAGGAGTTCTGTGCTGCAGAAACCTTGCCTGAAGAGTTAGTTGCAAGCTTAGCGCAGTCTCCCATAAAATCATTGCTTGCCTGCACAATGGGTAAGAATGTGTTCCCCCTTGTTTGTTGATGTACCACATGACAGTTGTGTTGTCTGTTAGAATCAACACCTGCCCTGGAAGAAGTAACTTCTTGAAAGCCATTAATGCAAACTGGACCGCTAACATCTCCTTCATGTTGATATGTAGATGCTGTAGTCTGGCAGGCCACTTGTCTTGTATCCACTTTCCATTTAGATGAGCTCCCCAAGCAATGTCTGAGGCATCTGTCGATTTGACTCGCCTCTGGCCGGGTCACAGAGTCTCCCTTGTTTAGGTGACATTCCTGAGCCCACCACAAAAATTCCTTTCAATGCAAGGTATTATTTGAATGACAGTGTCCAAATCCTGGCAGTGCTGTGTCCATACATTTTTGAGATACCATTGTAGCTTCCTCATATGCAGTTTGGCATTGGGAAGCACCAGAATAGATGCCATGAACCCTAAGGCTTGAAGGACTGTCCTTGCAGTCAGCCCGGACTGAAGAGATAGTTGATGGAAGTAACTGGAAAGATTCTTTTGTTTGTCCGGGGTTAAAAAGGCCATCTGGGCTGCTGTATTCAGTCTCACACCCAGAAAGCACATGTCTTGAGAGGGTACTAGACTGGACTTTATTTCGTTCACAGAATACCCTAGGCATCTTAGCACTGCTATGACATATTCCAAATGCTGTAGAAGGTTTTCCTTTTCTTGAGCCAGAATCAGGCAATCGTCCAAGTAAGGATAGATTTGAATTCCTTTTAGCCTGAAGTAAGCTATCACTGGAGCCAGAACCTTTGTGAATACTCTGGGCGCAGTAGATAAGCCAAAGGGCAATGCAGAGAACTGATAATGAGAATTTCCAGCTCGTGCAACTTAGTCTTATAGGCACATGAAGGTAAGCTTCCTTGAGATCTAAAGTTACCATCCAGTGATCCTTGCCCAGCAGAGGTAAAAGCTGTTGTAACGTCAACATTTTGAACTTGGGAATGTCCAGATAAGTGTTGAGGATAGATAAATCCAAAATTGGTCTCCACGTGTTCCCCTTCTTGGGTACTAGGAACAGGCGAGAATAAAATCCTAGGCCCTTTTCTGGCACAGGAACCGCTGAATGGCCCCTATTTGGAGCAACTGAAATTTGCTTGTGAGCCTCTTGTCTTTGTAGAGGAGGAATGTCTGGCATGCCTTTGAAAGGAGGCAAGGTATGGAAATAAAACCTGTAACCGTGGTGAATGATATCCAGAACCCATTTGTCTTGGGTAATTAAATCCCAATTTTCTTTGAAAAGAGACAGTCTTCCTCCTAGAGGTGGAAGGTACTGGCAGCTGAAAAGGCAGGTCATTGGGTCTGCTAGGACTGACCCCTGCCCTCACTAGAAGTCTGAGCAGGAGAACTCCCTGTCCTAGGCCTAAAAGCCCCTTGAGCTCTGCCCCTACCACGTCTAGACCTACTCCTAGACTGGGAATCATAAGCAGGATAAGTCCATCCCTTAGCAGGCCAATTTCTACTAAACTTGGAGGCTGCACCTGCAAAAATCCTTAACAGTTTGCATAGACTTAGCCTTGTCCTCCATCTTCTTTAAAACTGCTTCCACAGGCGAACCAAACAACACATCAGACTGTAAAGGAGCATCCAAAATCCTTGTCTTAACATGCTCAGCTAAGTTCTGATCTCTCAACCAGGCGTGCCTCGAAGAACAGAACCAGTGGCAGCCACCCTGGAAGAGGCCTGCACAGCATCAAAACCACATTGCAAGGAATGTTTACCCACTTGTTCAGACACATGAACTAAATCCTGCAACTCTTTACATTCAATACCTTCCAGAGCATCCACCTTAGATTTCAACTGTGAAAGAAGATAATTCTGATATTTTAACATGTGAAACTGACAATTCAACGCCCTCATGGCTAAAGTGGAAGAAGTATACACTTTCTTTCCCCATCTATCCAAAGCCCTTGCCTCTTTATCAGGAGGGACAGGATTTTTAACAACTGAGGCCTTTACACCTTTAGGCCCCTGAGAGACAGTTTCGGGTCTGCCCTAGGACTCCTAAAAGATACTTATGAGCTTCAGGCACCCTATAATACCTATCCGGTTTAACTGGGGCAGGAGGCAAAGAATCAGGATTCAGGAAGCCTCTGCAAAACATCTTCCACCACATTCAAAACAGGAGGTATAGCTAAAGGCCTATGCTGGGGTAAAACAAGAACTCCCTAAGCCTTTTCCTGGAATCAGAGAAATCTTGGCCTTCCCATTTAAAATGCTCCCTCATGGAATGCAAAGTCTCTGAAAATGAAAAATCCTCAGGAGGAGAAGCTGAAGGAGTAGAATCATCCACATCAGAATCAGAATAAGTAGGGAACTCCTGCAAGTCTTCAGCCGAAGACTCAGAAGCCTCGAGCATTGCTCAAAACTCTCAAACTCAGGTTCCACCCTAGGCCTCTTATCAGGAGGGCATAGAACCCCTTATCATAGTAATCAAATCTTCTGCCATTTTAAGCATATGTTTCTTAGGCAAAGACCCTGAAGCACTAGGAGAAACCCCCACTGAAGCAAAACTTGGCCTGCCCCTAAGGAAGCCTTGGGGACAGAAGGGAGGCCCTAACGGAAGAACAGCCACCTGAGAAGCCCCTCAGCCTGGCCTACTTCCTGAGAGGAAACATCCTGTAACAGTAAAGTCTCTCCCTGAGACTCCAAAGAAACACCTGGCAAAACCTCCGGACTGTCGGTTCTTCCCCTTTGCTGTTTTGTCCTTCGGCATTTTATAGTTACAACGCTTCCCAAACACTAACCTAGCACAGTCTAACCTTCTCTTAATAGTGCGTTTGTTAAATCTAGCACAAGAGCGGCATCCAACAACGTCGTGCTCAGGCCCTAAACAAGGTATACACAAAGTATGGTAATCCCTATGAGGTATCTGTTTAATACAGTTATTTACTTTTCTGACATCCGGTTAAATACTGAGGCAAGAAAAACCAAAATAATCCCCAGCAGGTATATTAGCCAACTTGATTCGGTCTGAAACTCTGACTTCAGAAACTTTCAAAATTGCTTCTGCATCGGACCATGCGGCAAAAAGACTGAGGATATGGCGTCGGTCATGCGCATTAGTAGCCGACTGGACAGCGGACTACCCAATAGTTAGGACTGCAGCAATGTGGAATGAAGAACATCTGTAATAACTACATTAAGAGTAAGAAGTGTGTCCTGCTACCAAACTATTCACTTACGTATTGCATTCTAGGAGTAGAAAACAACTTGCATCTATGTTCTTGGTGCTGCTGCATCTTATAATTACATTTTCCATTCTTATTGTAGCAAGTTTATGGACAAAGAAAGCCATTGTGTTCCATTCCACTCACTTGTTAATTAAATAAAAACATTTCCCAGCAGCTGAATAAACCCAGATGATTCAAACCCCACTCAGACTTTCACTATTTAGTAGTTATAACCATGTTTGCTGTTATATTAGTTGGCCACTGATTACTGATGAACTGAAAAAGATATGCAAAAATATTTTCCCTTTATTCATTTTGTTGAGGGGCAGAAGAGAGGGCACAAACGCAAAATAAGACAAACTTCAATTTCAGATAGGACCCATGACTATAACTCTTTGACAGCTCTTTAGACAACATGGAATACAGTTACAGGATCCAAACACACCCATTGTGTTCTTCTGCATTTATAGCTTTAACCCCTGACTATAATGCATTTTCTTTTTTATATCTACCATTCATTAAGTACACAATTTATAGGAATTCTCTCGCAGTAGTTAGTATAATTCAAGACAAGCAAAAAAACAATATAGTGAAATATATAGTTCCAAAATAGTTAACACTGAAGATCACACATCCAAATCTCCTCAGTTTTGGAAAACTGTTTTGTTTTTGGCTTCTCCTAAAGTTTGCTGTCAGTAGCAAGTGTTATTTGAAACTTACTAGACCCCATAGGTTCTCAATAATCTATCAACCCTCCACAGTCAGGACCTAATAAAATGGCCAATCGCCCTTGTGGCCAAAAACATACATCATTGCAAATCAAATAAAAACTAACTGGTGTTATGGTGTGAAAAACTCAAAATTTATTTTATAAAAAGCCAGCCCTCTTTCTCTCCCACCAACCTCTTTATGTTCACATCCGGTAGTGCAGTTCCTATTGATCAAAACTGAAAGCATGTGATCTCCCCACCCACTAGCACTGCCATGACTGCCTCTCTTACATGTCAATGTTCCCTGCATTGGTCTATGAAAGGGTTGCGAAATGGTGCAGAAAGTAACTTCCCCACCTCAAAGGGACAAAGCACTGTAACAAATGCCCAGCCTTCTCATGGCCAGTATTTGCACCTCTCAGTCAGTTGTATAATGACTGGAAGAGCAAGCCCCATATCCCTTCATGCCAGTGGCCATCATTAGCACAACAATGAAAACCCTAAAGGGCATCTAGGTGCTTCTCCTACAGATCACCTACAAATTCATAGTTGAAAGGTTACTCACCATGGTCTTGTTTTAAAACATATCTGCCTGAAAGCCAGAAGATTTAAAAGGTCTATGTTTACATGAGGACTTTGATGATACCATAAACGGTGCCCCTGAATGCATTATTAATGTGATACTATACATTCCTGCCTGCTGCCGTTTTAATGACACTGTGATTTAAAGTCCTTCTCAAGCATTCCATCTGGTTTATAAGAATTCCATGATATTTTTGATAAATCCAATAAGGTATTTTTTTTTCCTGTCATCCTGGTTAAATAAGCACATTTTAACTTTTGTGGGCCTCCAAAAATGCCCAGTGACTGTTCCAAGTCAGTATGCAAATAATAACATGCTATTTGAAATGCCTTTCACTTTTTGGTTTAAATACACTTACCTGAACTTCCAAAATAAGCAGATCATTGAGACCACCTTTTCCAGGCTTAGCTTTATGAATATGATCACATTATTAATGCTAGATTCTACTGCGGGGTAATTCATTCACATATAACTTTCTGAGAGTTTAACTTCCTGAAATCACTTATGTGCAAAACACTGATATTACAGCAAAGTCAGACATGTTTAAATATAGTTGCAAAGGGAAAAATTTGTGCCTTCATAAACTTTGTCACAATTATCAAATGAATAAATACTGCCAAACGACCTGTAGATCTGTCACTCTTATCCACTATTCCAGATACTCACCAGCAGTTTACACGGCCTTTTGTTTGCAGTGCTCTCACCCATACGATGCACTCAGATTCATTCAACTGCTCCAGAGTCGGCATGATATCTAATGCTATTTTTCAGATGCAATTTCAGGACAAGTTGGGTTACAGTTGTCTGCAGTTAGTTTCTTCAGCCTGTCAGGTCTGTCCCTATAAATGTCGCTACATAACATTAGGCATGGGGTGGTCACTGGCCGAGATTAATGGTTAGGTTGGGAGTGGCTGGAGCCAGCAAGGTGGAAGGATGGGCTGAAGTGATCCTTCTTATAAAGGATTTCCACTATATTACTTAACTATGAGACAGAATGCATGTGAAATCCTGTTGGCAAGGAAAATGAAGAACTGCAGTAGCTGTCAAGCCAAACAAAAGGAAGAAAGGAAAGCAGGACAGATGAATAAAGTACAGTACTGAATTAAATAAGGATTAAGTGTGGGAAGCAGAGAGAGAGAGTGCAAAGTAAAATGCAGAAAGTAGCATCTGTCAGTGCTACATTTCAGTTGTCATTCAGCATTTCCCCGAACTATGGTGTAGAAATATCTACATATTGTAAGTAGCATCAAAAATGTTTGGTTTGTATTCATGAGGTGCTCTGAAGAATTATAAATTTTGTAAGCTATGTAAACTAGGAGGTGGCAAACAGCTTCATCCTTTAGTTCTGGGTTTGGGGCTCTCTGTCTTCCCTTGTGTAGGGTGCAACTACTTCATTTAACCAGACAGCGCTCCCTCATAACACCTAGATTAGTAGGCTTTAATCAACTAGTTAAAATAGACTTGCCGTGGGCAAAGGGTATTTTCATCAAATTAAATGCACACTCCCAGCTTCATTGATTTGCAATTTTTTGCCTCTGATTTTCAAATTATTAACTCTGCTTCACGAATGAAATCAGTGAGAATGTGTGTTCCTTGCTTGGAGGCTGATGGTTGGCACAGCAAACAGTACCTGCTTTTGCCTTAGAAACATGTTGGCCTAAACATGAAAAAAATGACATCAATCACACTGACAACATGACCTTACTAAACAATTACAGAGAAAATTTCACATCAGTGGCATTCATAGGAGAAAAATATTGAAGTATGGCCACATCACAAGGCTGTATTCCTAATAACAAAATTATGCTATTCATTTCACATGTGTGTGTGTGTCCAGGAGGTATATTAATATGATGTTTAGAATTATTGCTGTATCAAGCATCACCAAATCTTGAAAAAGAGTAGGGCGTGATATTAAGCAAAGTGCATTTTCCTCTGCCTTCAACTTACTGCAATCGTTGAGTTAGTATACAAGTAAGAATGTAGGGGCAAAGGCTTCTATGGGGGGGGGTTTACAGGGAAGCTACCCCTGCTAGAAACATTTATTTTTATGCAATTTCATTAATGTTTCTTTAGATGGTTGCTGAAATCGGTTTATCTTTTGAAGTAATACTGTAGAGATATTGTAGTCTGCTGCTATATGTTTTGCTATATCAAAGTGGATCCTTCTTAAAATCCAAATGCAAATAAATAACTCTGGTCAATTTCAAACATTTATCAGAAATTTTCATTATATTCTTTTGAGGATCATGTTAACATAAGCATCAAAAGCTCACAGCTTAAGCAAACGGTGATTTCCCATAGTAAGTAAGACATTTCCTTTCGTGTTACAAATAAATACTTGGACATGATAAAATGAATGGATGTCAGATTACCAAAGTACTCCGAAGAGTGTTCCTGTACTGTAAGTTTTAGATTATAGTAGTAAAAAGGTAATGTTTCAAGACTACTTAGTCTGACTTGCTTCTAACAAATTAAATTCAAGTACACAACCTTAAACATTTAGTTATATGCCATAGGTCTTATTTCATGGTCTGGAGGTCAGAAAAGTAGATGCTGAACAAAAGAGATCCCAGCACTGGTCATCTTCATACTCTCAGGCACCTGATAAGGCACCTGTTATCCACATTGTGTTGGTCCTGTGCCAGTGTTCTCTTAGAGGCAGCATAGGAATCCTAAATGCTGATCAAGTCACAGCAACTTGTGGAATTCCATGCAAACCTTAATACAGATATTCAGAGTGTTCTAAAGCTATAAAAAACAGGGAAGGAAGGAAGGTGAACTTTTACACACTTTCCTAAGATGTAATGTAACCACCAATGCTTTATTTACCACAATGGCTACAATATGCAAAAACTGCAGCTGGAAAATTGAGATTTTGACAATAATGGACTTATATGTACGTTACCTAGTAAGATAAGCAAACACTATGCTACGTTTTATTGTTTGCTCTTAAGCTGGCTGTCTTCTTTGTCAGTAAAAGTATATGATGGCAGAACAGAGAGAGACCAGAATTTGGGCAAAATGTACATCATCATACAGGTGTAAAACCTGCAATCCACTGCTGGCAAAAAATGGAACTAACTGTCCACATGAAACTTCAAAAACTGCTAGTGGGTACAACATTCAAAATACTAAACAGTACAAAAATGCAATACCTAGCTCAAAAACACAGATGTTACAGACAATTTATACCCTGAAGATAACCAGATACATGTTATTTGCTACCTTCACCTCACCAATGACATGTAACTAGTCCCACAGTCAGTTTAGTAGTATCTCCATACACCCCCCTGTTCTCATACCATTTCCTAGATATAACCCAGTTACTACAATCACTACCTACAGATTGACTCACTGCCCCCAATACCTTATCCTAGGAAACGTAATCACTGATTAGATCATCCACTTCTAATAAAAGAAATACTAACATTTGTTTTGAAAACACAGATCCTGATTAGTGCAGCCCTCTGCTCAGCTCTTTTTCAGGAACTAATACAGCTAGCAAGAGTAAGCAATTACATGATATTGTGCACCATCGCCTTCTTAACACTTCAGATCACAGACCTTGCTGGATGTGAACAGAAGAGTGCACCACTGCCTAGCAAAGGATTTGGAATGTCTAAACATCTGTATCAGATGGAAGACTGCTTAGAATCAGTGATGGCTAACCTTTTGTGCCAGGAGCTTTTGAAACATCAAACCCAAAATAATTCAGTGCACTTCACATGAGCAATGAATGCAAAAGCAGTGCCTTTGGTAACTCGGCTGTTGGTGATTGCTGACATGTCACCCAAAACGTTGTGGCATATGTTATCTTTGACAAGTGTGTCATAGGTTCGTCATCACTGGTTAGAACTTACCACCATGAACAGAGCACAGATTTCACATAAAAACTTTAATGCAACAACGCCAATAAAACAGGCAAGCAGGACAAACGCTTTCAGCCTTAGCCTTCTTCAGATCCTATTTACTGGGCCTAAAACTGAATGTTTAAAAACTTGGATAGACTAATCACAGTCTTTTGAAAACCATTACATCACTTTCTCATGCTGTAGTTGTCACTCAAAGGACCACTCCTTCAGTTTACATCACTTTCTCATAGTAGCTATGAAGCATTCCCCATAGTGGCTGCTATGAAGCATTCCCTAGCTACTTTATTTTTATATTTATATATATATATATATATATATATATATATATTTATATATATATATATATATATAATCTAGCACAAGAGTGGTAGTTTCTAGCTACCTTTCAACTTTCTGCTTTAAAAGCCCGTGTTTGCATGGGTTTGCATGCCGTGTAGCGCTACTAAGCTAGGGTAAACTATTACCAGTGCCAGAAAGTCTGCTCCTCAATTTTTCCCTTAGATCTTGCTAGTTCTCTTCTCTCTTGCATTTAACTAGCTTACTCACCTAGCACTTCATCTGGTTTCTTGTAGCAATTATTGCAGCACAAATAAGTGCTAACAGCACTAAACGTCCTATAAGAAAACAGCTCCAGTACTTATTAATAATGACAATCCCTCCTGGTATGTCTAAAGGTCAGTTCCTGTGCTTTCTCCTATTAACCTGGAGAACTTGGGCATTCTGAGGCAGGGTAGCAACTGCCTCATGTACACAGACAATCCTCTCTTCTTACCTCCCAACACTCAGACTTGTGTGAGATGTACTTGTATATCCAAACTGGAAGACATGCACTCTCCAGCCAAGACTGGAATAGCTGGTCAAGAGGAGGTCAACACTTGCACCACACCACATGGAACACATAGCCCTCCAGACCACCCACCATCACAGCTCTCACATAAAAACACAAACCACATACCCACCTTCGTGGAGGCTCTCAATAGAAATCTACCCAAACAGCAGAGACCAAATCAGAAATGCACTCGACACCACAACACAGCACAAATCACAAGACACATAGTTCACCTACACAGTGTGCCTCTCAACCTAAGCACTTAAGGCAAAACACCTTGTCCAATACACTAATCACAGGTGACATGATAATGAGACACACTGATGTCCCACTCACTAGGTTGAATAAGACAATGGTAACAGCTGCCTGTCAGGTGCCATGATCCGACAAATAACACACGCACTCAGGTCACTCCACAACAAATTCAAGTATGACTGTCATTGTCCATCTGGGTGTGAATGACCTGAGACATACCTCCCCGGACTACATGAAGAGAGACATGGAGGAGCTCTCCAATTATGTGACCCAGGCAGGTATGACCCTAGCCCTGAGCAGCATCCTATCATTGCCCAGAATGATACTGCAGCACAAGCTGAAAATGACTGACTTCAACAATTTGCTAAGTTTCTATTGTCATTCTAAGAGGATCCAGTTATCTGTCTGCTTGGGATGACACATTCATAAAGGGTATGCACACCTCCAGACTAGTATATCCCAGCATAACTCATTGGAGATACTTCAGGTACAACTAACAGTGGATAAGACGGTGATTCAGGTCATAGCCTGCTATAGGTCCCCATCCATGTCCCAAGACTCTCATTCCACATTCCTAAGCACCCTGGAAACTATTAGGGTCCAACCCAACACTCTCATACTGGGTAACTTAAAGGAAGCCAATCTGGTGGCCCCCTGCCATTAACAAACTCTACAACAGAAGGAAGAAACTGTTGAAGAAAAAGGTTAAGTCCCAAGACTAGAAAAACTCCCTTATTAGCCTCAACAAAAAGTTGAGATCTCTCATCAAAACCTCTAAAGCTAGCTATGAAGGCAAAATTGCGACAGACACTAAAAGCAACCACAAAGCCTTCTACAGTTATATCAAGAATCTCCATGGCAATACCCATATTTGCTGAGTTACTACACAATGGTACCTCCTATACTGAGCCAACATACTGGACGACAGATTCAGTGCCAACTTTACCCCCCCCCCACCCCCCAAAGGACCAATCACAATACCGGAAGACTGCCAGGCACCCAGCATTACTGCAGCACAGGCTAAAGATGCATTGTTTAAGGCCAAGAATACAGCTTCCATGGGACCCAACAATATCCCTGGCTGTGTTCTACATGAACTACAAAGTGAACTGGTACCACGTCTGTGTGTCCTGTTTAATCGCAGCCGCATCTCAGGCTTTGTCCCTACAGAGTGGCGCACTGCTACAGTCATCCCTCTCCATAAAGGAGGAGCGACTACAGACCCTGGGAATTATTGCCCCATTAGCCTGAGGAGTCTGATATGCAAGACTATGCATCGCATCATCATGGATCTAATTAACAAGGATAAAGGGAATCTCCAAACTCTGGATCCCACGCAGTTTGGTTTTGTGAAGGGTAGATCATGCCTGCTCAACCTGGTTGAATCTTTTGAGTTAGTCACCAGAGCTCTGGGTGAGGGCAAGGCAGTTCATACAGCCTACCTCGATTTGGCCAAGGCCTTTGATACCATTCCTTACTCAGGAATTATTGACAGACTCACCAAACTAGGCATCAACCCCTATATCACTAGGTGGGTTACAAACTGGCTCACAGATAGAACCTGCAGTTTGAAAGTAGCAGACTCCAAGTCAGACTGCCGAACAGTCACAAGTGGAGTCCCGCAGGGATCGGTCCTGGGTCCTCTCCTGTTTGGCATCTACTTCTCAGAAGTCCAGGCCCACATGGAGGGACTCTGGCTGACCAAGTTCGCAGATGATTGCAAGCTGGGAGTCATTATTAACTCCCCAAGTGATGTAGACATCTTACAGAAATGCCTCTCTGAGACCAACGACTGGTGTCAAAACCATGGCCTTAAACTTAATGCCAGAAAATATATAGTCATTTCCTTTGGGAAAAACTCAGTTCCCACTAATTACCACACTGATGGGAGCCCACTGAACACTGAAGGTGTTATAAGAGATCTGGGGACACAGGTTGACAGCAACCTCTCCTTCGACCACCACATTGCCACTGTGGTCAGAAAGTCCTTTTATGTGGCACATCTCATTACCAAGGATTTTCCATCCAGGAAGAAAGAAGTCATCATCTCTCTACTCTTCCCTCATTAGACCAGTCATCGAGTATAATGCCCCATTTGGCATGTACCTCACTAAATACCTCTAAAAGCTGGAAAAGTCACAAAAGTACCGCACAAAGAGGATCCTAGGCCTTAAACACGTGCCCTACATGGACAGACTAAAAAAACTCCAGCTTTTCTCTGTCTCATATAGTCTATTAAGAGGCAATCTATGCTTGACTTACAAAGCCATGACTGACCCAGCCCTGTTAGAAATGTTACACCTAAAGAAATCCCAATCCCTCTGCACCACACGCTCCAGGGACCTCAACCTCATTACCACAATCAACAGAACATGGTGGAGGGACAGGTTCATAACCCAGAGACTGGCCATGCTCTGGAATAGACTTCCCATACATATCAAGCAGAGCACCTCACTGGCCCTTTTCAAGAGAAATCTTGATGAGTGGATGGAAATAGAAAGCTCACCCTGGGGATCACTCCAGTGGCTCTACCTGATAGAGGCACCAGGAACTAACGGTGGCATGATGCCAGGGCATGTCTATGGGTTATGCCTGTAAAGGCTCCAGGGCTGTTCGCCTGGTACACAACTATGAAAATATGGGATATAACTGGTATGATAATCAAGAAAAGCTGGCTTATTTGCAGATGATATTTTGAACCTGATTAAACCAGGAAAAGGACATTTCAGTGTTATGGAACATTCAGACAGTTTCAAGTCTTATCTGGATATAGAATTAATAAAAGTAAAACAAAGGCAATAGCTGTAAACTATGAACCCAAACATGAATTGATTCAGCAATAGCCATATTTACAGGGACATGATAAAATGAATTACTTAGGAGTATGAATTAAAAAGGATTTTGTTATGGCAGCTAAGGGTATGAGGGAAGAAACTAAACAAAATATAATATAAAACTGAAAAAGTGGAAGCTGTGTTTTATGCATCGTAAGATACAACCTGTGAAAATGTTTTTATTTGATTTAGTTTTATGCACAGATACGGCATTTTTTTATTGCAGATGTTGTGGTGTGATGGGGAAAATAAGAGATAATTGTGAACATATTGTTGGGAGTGCAATGAGTTAAAAATTCCTTGCATACTACTCCGTCAGAAATACTGGGTGAGCAAATTGGTGCAACTAAGGAAATGATTTGTTTGGGCTGTGATACAGAATCAGAATTGTCTAAACACTGTAAGGCCTTGCTGAGTTTAATTCTGATGGCTGCCAAAAAAGCAATTACTAGAAAATAGAAATCAAAATCCAAACAAACTATACTAGAAGTAGTGAATATTGTAACAGAGAAAAAAAATGGAAGTGGGATCTTAAAGAGTGTCATCATCATCTTCTTTCGGCTGTTCCCGTTAGGGGTCACCACAGAGGATCATTTGTTTCCATGTCTTCCTGTCCTCTGCATCTTGTACTATCACACCAACCACTTGCATGTCCTCTATCACCACATCCATAAACCTTATCTTAGGCCTTCCTCTTTTCCTGTTACCTGGTAGCTTCATCCTTAGCATATTTTTCCCAATATACTCAGCATCCCTCCTCAGCACATGTCCAAACCAACGTAATCTTGCCTCTCTGGCTTTATCTCCAAACCTTCCAACCTGGGCTGACACTCTAATATACTTATTCCTAATCCTGTCCACCCTCGTCATACCCAGTGCAAATATTTAACTCTGCCACATCCATCTCTAACTCCTGCCTTTTTGTCAGTGCCACGGTCTCCAACCCATATAACATAGCTGGTCTCACTACCCTCTTGTAGACCTTCCCTTTCACTCTTACTGGTACTCGTCTGTCACAAATCATTCCTGTCACTCTTCTCCACCCACTCCATCCTGCCTGTACTCTCTTCTTCACCTCTCTTCCACACTCACCTTTACCCTGAACTATTGATCCCAAGTACTTAAACTCATCCACCTTCACCACCTCTACTCCTTGCATCCTCACCATTCCTCTATCCTCCCTCTCATTCACACACATATATTCTGTCTTAGTCCTGCTGACCTTCATTCCTCTTCTCTCTAGAGCATATCTCCACCTCTCCAGGGTCTCCTCCACCCGTTCTCTACTGTCACTACAGATCACAGTCACCTGCAAACATCATAGTCCACGGGGACTCCTGTCTGATCTCGTCTGTCAACCTGTCCATCACCATTGCAAATAAGAAAGGGCTCAGAGCCGATCCTTGATGTAATCCCACCTCCACCTTAAACGGATCTGTCACTCCCACTGCAGTCCTCACCACTGACACTACCCTCGTACATATCCTGTACCATTCTTACATACTTCTCTGACACTCCCGACTTCCTCATACAATACCACAACTCCTCTCTAGGCACCCTGTCATATGCTTTCTCTAAGTCTACAAAAACACAATGCAACTCCTGAGCAGAAAAAATAGGAATTGTTGGAACAATAAATGCAGAATAATGTTTTGGAGGAGGAATGAGGTTTAATGGAAAGCAGGATTTAAATGAGCTATGTCATGTCTGACTGACCACGACTGGATAGATTATAAGTGATGTATAATATTTTCAACTGAAACTATGTTGGTATGGTTTGTTTTCATTTATATAACTGTATGATTGCCTATGTCATAAGTCATAATTCAGTAAAGAGGTTTCTTGTTTAAAAGATAGATCTGTAATCATCTTTTTCTTCATATGCTATCCTAAGTTCACAAGCTGGCAGAATGTGACTAAAATATGGAGCAGGAGGAAGACTTGGATGATGATGATGAAGATTATTATTATTATTATTATTATTACCAAAACTCTAAACCACCAGGCAGAGTGACAGGGTTGCAGCAGAAGCAAACCAAATGCTAGGGTGTGTATTTAAGTCTGCAGAGACTTGAGGTAAGAAGGTGATCCTGGCCTTTTAACAGGCACTGTTAACAACAGATGAGTGCTACATTCTGTTTTGGATACCTTAAAGGGAAAAGAAGACAACTGGGACGGTGAGGGTAATGATGTATGTGGAGAGGCTAACATAACTTGATCTCTCTTCAGTAGAAGAAAAAAGGCACAGGAGAAGGATACAGATTGTACAATAAACACATTTGCTGTGGTTTGTGCTCAGTTTAGCACAGCTGCTCAGAGTTTGGCCTCCTTAGCCAGAGATCAGAATCCAATCTGAATGAAATCCAAGGCAACCTGTGAATTCTACTGAAAAATAAGTATTTTTATAACCCTCTTTACATGTTTAAACTGTTTGCAGCTGTTTTGCTGCCTACTTTAAACTGTTTTTATAGTTTGTGACTATTTTCTGCACTTGCTATTTACAGTACTTGAACAATTTATGGCATAAGCTAGACTCAGACTTGTTGAACGTAGACTGTGGCATTTTCTGAGCACTAAAGACAGCCATCTTACATTATGAGGGCCCTCCTGCAGCCTTGTGGCACAAGAGTGTAGTCAAGGACACAGCTGAGTTGGGGATTGTTGGAACAAGGTTCAGTCTTAGGCTTTCATTTTGGTTGGATTGTTTTAAAACTGTTTTACTTAGCTGATAATTAAACACAGTATTTGCAAGTAGCTGCACACCTTGCAATGGGGGGTTAGCATTGCTGTGTATAGATGCAAATGCTTAAAAAGTCAAATTTTCCCTAGATAACTACTAGGGAACCCTCCCAAGCTTCCCTGCTTCTTGGCATACAAAGCAGTTGTGCACTGCTGCCCAGAGAGCAACCCAGCTGCGCTTTTGGAGGCACTGGCACAGGTTTCTACCCCTAAACCTCCCACAGATTAGCTGATTTTACTAGTTCTACAACAGAACCTAGTCCACCTAGCCTACCCTCCAACAATTATTACAGAATACACCTGGCATAATGGAAGGTCAGTTTATCACGATTTCTCTAGCCAGTCTGATTGACACGGACATCCTCAGGTAATGTAGCAATTGCCTCATGTATATAGACAACCTACTACTCCTAAAGCATGCAAATAAAATATGTGAGAGATGTAAATATACTATGGATCTGGAATCCATGCTCTCTCTCACATAAGCCAAATACCAAGCAGGTTGTCAGCACCCACACTCCTCCACCCACACATACCAAGCACACACCACATAAAACCACATACGCAGAGGTACTCACTAGAAATATACCAAAAGAGCAAAGACCTCCCAAGCGCAAACCTACACACAATACAGCACCAATAGCACCCACTACACAACACACGCATCAGTGTTTCACCCAATAAGCTCCTATGGCAAAACATATCTAAACCAAATGTTTTGGTCATAGGTGACTCCATAGTGAGAGACACAGATGTCCCCCTCACTCGGCTGGACAAGGAGAAGGTCACAGTCAGCTGCCTGTCTGGTGCCAGGATCTGCCAAATCACACATGCATTCAAGTCTCTCAACAACAATTACTGTTATGACTCTGTCATAGTCCATGTTGGAATAAATGACTTGAAACATATGAAACGAGACATGACAGGGCTTTCAGAGTATGTGTCCCAGGCAGGTATGTCCCTAGCCCTAAGCAGCATTCTTTCTTCACCCAGGATGATACCACAATACAAACAAAAAATGACTGACTTCAACAATTGGCTTAGCTTCTGGTGTCAATCCAGGGGGATACAGTATCTGACAGACTGGGATGATAGGGTCAACAGACCACGCTACTTTGCCAGAGATGGTCTTCATCTGCCACCTCTAGGCTTTAGGTTGCTGGAAAAGGTACTTGCCTCCCCCATAGTGCCTTGTTTAGGCAATGTCATAAGAACAAAATTCCCGATGTAAAAATATCCTTCAGAAACAAATTCAGGGTTATGCTTTTTAATGCCAAGAGTCTAAATCAGAAACTGCACTCACTTGAAGCACTTTTCACCCTGGAAGATTCTAATGTCTGTACAGTCCCCAAAGACATGTTTCAAGGTCTTAAAGAGTATCCTGGCCATGCGGGGCTACAATGCCTTCCACACATTTAGACCACCCAACGAATGTGAAAAAAAAACAAGGGAGGAGGAGTATCCATCTTCATTAAAGACATATACACCTCCAGACTGGTTTTACGACTCCCTAGAGTTACTCTAAGTCCATCTAACTGCAGGAAAGACGGCCTTCCACATCACTATTAGCTATAGGTCCCCTACCATGAACCACTAAACCACACAGTTTACCTGAACCTACTTAAGTCACTCTCAGTACAGCCAAATACACTGGTCATGGGTGACTTTTAACTATTCTTCCATTAACTGGATAACATATATGAGCACAAACTTGCTTGCCCAAAGTTTCTTGGGCTTTAACACAAATGCTCTGGAGCAAGTAGGCAGCACCCTCACAAGGGGCTGCAACATCATTGACATAGTGCTCACCAACATGGGGGATCACTGCACCACCCCATGTGTGGGGCCCTCCCTGGTTAAGTCTGATCATAAATCAGTCTTGTTCAAAGTAACAGTTGTACCTGACCCACCTTCAGGAGAAAAAGGGTTAAAAAATTTCTCCAAAGCAAATTATTGCCTACTGAGCAATGCATCAATAGTTTCAGACCACCTGTCAACAGTGACGGCAATGACCCCTACACCGAGGTGTAAACAAATGTCCTCTATAAGCACCTATATAATTATATAGACTCAGCCATACCAGAACAGATCAAATCAAGATCCCCACAAAAAAAGCCACCCTGGTGGATATCCAGCATAAATAGATTATAAAATAAGACAAAGAAACTTCCATCAAAAAACAAGAGGGAACAGTCCCGGCAAAGAAAGAACTCCCTCCACAGCATAAACAAGCAGATTAGATATCTTGTAAAGTCCTCTAAAGCCAATTATGAAACTAAATTACCATCCCTATCCAAAATAAATAACAAAGCATTCTTAGCCATCTCCAAAATCTAAAAGGGAAAACCCAGCTTTGTGCCGAACTAGCTGTGGACAGTACCCCGTATACTGAACATGAGGACTCTGCCAACCTGCTTGTGGACAGGTTTGGCAAAAACTTCAACCCCCTGTCCCCATCAATCATACCCCATAATATACCTGTCACCAGTCCTCTGCCTAGTATATCCAGAGAGCAAGTCATAACCGCACTCTCCAAGGAGAAAAGCACATCCGCTATGGGACCAGACAACATCCCAGGCTGCTTATTAAATGGTCTAAAACAGAAGTTAGTGGAACCACTGAGCATGCTCTTCAATCTCAGTCTAAGCATTGGCTTTGTCCCAGCTGAGAGGAAAACAGCAACTGTAATCCCCTTCCACAAAGGAGGACCCTCAACCAACCCCAGGAACTATAGACCCATATGCCTAACCAGCCTCATCTGCAAGGCCATGGAGTGAATCAACATGGATCTTAACAAGGATACAGGTGATCTTGAAACTCTTACCCTACCCAGTTTGGCTTTGTTAAGGGCAAATCATGCCTGCTAAACCTGGTGGACTTCTTTGAGAATGTCACCAAAGCCCTAGATGAAGGCAAAACAATTCACACTGGCTATCTCAACGTAGCCAAGGCCTGTGATACAATACCCAACTCAGAAATCATTGACAAACTCACCTAGCTCGGGATTAACCCTTACATCACTTGATGGGTTGCCAACTGGCTCACAAACAGAACACATACAGTCAAAATTGGGGATGCCAACTCTACTAGCAGACCTGCTATTAGTGGTATTCCACATGGATCTGTGCTAGACCCCATTTTGTTTGGTATCTATTTTTCAGAAGTCCAGGCGAAAATAGATGGCCTGTGGCTTACCAAGTTTGCTGATGACTGCAAACTTGGTGCAGTCACTGAATCCCCCAAAGATGTTAACATGCTACAAAATGGGCTTACACAGACAAATGATTGGTGTCAAAGCCACGGACTTGACCTAAACACAAAGAAATCATCATCCTCTTTGGCAAAGGAGAAGCCCCTGCTAATTACAACATTAATAATATCCCCCACAAAGTTCAAACTCAGTGGTGAGAGATTTAGGAACACAAGTTGATTGCAGCCTTAATTTTGATCATCAGATGTCCACAGTAGTAAGGAAGGGCTTCTACGTTGCACGTCTCATAAGAAAGGGGTACAGCATCCAAAGCTAAGGAGGTTATAACTCCCCTGTACTTGGCTCTCATCAGACCAATAATGGAGTACAATGCTCCATTCTGTATGTACCTTGCCAGACGTGCAGCAACTGTTGAGACCTCAGGTTTCTCGCCAAGAAAATTCAGGGCCTACAACATATACCCTATGTGGACAGACTGAAGGCCCCTATCATTTTTACTCAGTATTGTATAGACTGCTAAGCGGTGACTTGTGCCTGCCCTACACAGCAGTCTCAGACCCTGCCTTGATGAAGCTGCCACACAAATCCATTGGACATGATTCACACACGCTAGAGATCTTAACCTAGCCTGCAATAGGACATGCTGGACAGACAGATATGTCTCCCAGAGGTTGCCACTCCTTCGGAACAAACTCCCAATTCATGTAAAACAGAGCTCCTTAATGAACCTACTTAAGTGTAACCCAGACAACTGGATGGGAAACTGTAAATTTACACCAGGGTTTCACCTATGTCTCTCTTGGACAGGGGCAGCCAGTGCTGATCTTAGATTTGTGTGCAAACGTAGACTATATATCTTGGTCCATAAGGGAACAAGGGTACAACATGGCTAGGCTTGTAGAGGCCATAAGGCCAATAACCTAGTAACCTCCTAAGATCCTATGAACATACGGAGAACATATGATGGAATCACAATGGAAAATAATAGAACAAGGCATGAGAGTGAAGGCATGATTAGATGATCAAGGAGGCACAGTTTAATCAAAACATGGTAAAATATTTTTCCCAGTGGTGATGGGCCTGTAGAACTGATCACCAGAAAGAATGGTGGAAGCCAAGTTGGATGAGGCTTTTAAGGAAGCCTGGAATTCACTAAGGAGTACGATGGAATAAAGAGGGTCTGCTGGGTTAAGATGACTGCAAAAGTGAGGTAAATTAGAGAGATTCACATTGTCCAGCTGTTGGTTTATTAAAATAATGTAAGTTAATTTTCCTACCACATAATGTAATTATCCTACCCGCAATATGTGCTGGTTAAAAAACATCTGTATAGAAATGTTGGTCCAAGTACAAGTGAATAGGCATTAAACAATAGTAACTGATGATCACTGTTTGCCTGTAGGCACTAAAATGGCACATATCCTGTGCAAATATGGTAGGAAGATGCAACACTTTTGCATTGCCTGCATAAATACTTCTGGTGGACACAACACTGTCATGTATCCTGTACCAATATGGCTTGTGTGTGCGGCACTTTCACATATATCCTGGATTAATATGGCATATTGGGCAGTACAGTCACATAACCTGTAGTAATATGGCAAGCCCAGGACAGCAATGTCACATATCATGTAGAAATATGGCTGGTTGATGTGGCACTGTCACAGTCATTAGCACAGGTAGGTGCATCAATGTCTCATGCCTATACTGACACAGTATGTGGGAGTGTCACTACCACATACTCTACACTGTATGACAAGTGGGAATGGCAGTCACATACCCTGTACAAAGTGTGAACCTGTTGGTGTAGCACTGTTGTCGCATACCCTATAGTAATGTGGCAGGTGGGCATGGCACGGTCACTTACTCTGTACTTATGATAAGCATGGAAAAGTCACACCTGTACAAACATGGAACACAGGATACCTTCACATAGCCTGAATTAATATGGCTTGTGAGTGCTGTGCTGTGTCATGCCCTATACAATATGGCTGGTACATATATTGCCACATGTCCTGTAAAATATGGCAAGTGAATGCCAGTCCATCATATAGCCTATTAAGTATTGCTGGTCAAAATGCTTCCCCTGTGAAGGAGAAAGACTCAATTGCTTGCAAAAATTCCTTCATGAAAACTGATCAAGAAAATAAAAACTTCTACCTGCATACATCAATGAAAGTTTTATGCAGTGGGCTTCTCCATACAACCGTCCAACCACTAACTTACATATACTAACGTCATGGTTGCACAACTGTAAGGAAAGAAAAAAGTCCAAAAGAGCTCACAACAATTTCATGTAAACAATTATCTCATTGTGCCTTGAAAGTCTTAGCATACATGATTAGAGGTGAAGCCAATTAGCTCTGAACAGGCAGCTGGAATCCAATCAGCTTATCTCTGCGGAGGCGCAAGGAAAGCAGTTAATACTATTCTGTCAGAAACGCTACACAGATTCTGCTCCTTCCTTTTGAGCGTTTGCATTTATGTCTTTCAGAATGAATTGGGATGTAAAAACATGCCACACAATACTGCATGATTGTTGCACACAGAAGTCCATATTTTAATTGTGACATGACGATGTCTTGAGAAAGGCACATTTTCAAATGGTTAAGACTTTCCATTCGACACTAAATGCATGTGTCTGCAGTTATTGTCAGCATGTGCACACGCTGCTCCTAGTCTACTAGTTATGTCTTTACATGATACATTTAGATAAATGACTCCTAATGCTGCCAGCTTAATGTATTCCTGGGACTTCCTGAAACTGGCAGTCTTTTTAAATTTGCAATACCCTTCCATATGCTTTACAAGAAGAGAAAACTTGCACTGCAATATTTAAAACGGCATTCGGCCAAGACTTTTAAAAGTTGTTTCTACTCTTGCCATTTATGGATGTTGTCACAACAGATCTCCATGGCACTGCGTCATGTTTTTATCATTTTTTTTATTCACTCCAACTACCTACTTACTGGTGAATCAGAACCTTTAACAATACAGTCACAGTGAAATGGTGTCCATGTTCCCTGACGCACTACATGACTGTAGAGTGGGGGAGGGGAAATATGCTATCATAAGTCATTCTTTGTTGCCCACATGTTGGAAAATTTCCTTCACAACGTTACATAGTTGTAAAACATGCTGCATGAAGTTTTCATAAGCCATTAAACAGTCTTTCTTAGAGCAACACTTCTCTTGAGTCACTGCACACTGTCTCACCATAAAAGAATTTTAGAAACTGCAGCATCAGACAGATTGTGTTTCAAGTTTGATGCATGCTATGCAGGACTTGTCAGAAAACTCACAAACAGGTTCACCCTTAACTTATTCACTTACTCCATAGTCTAAGCAAGTATACCAAGGGAAGGAGTATTGCGTGGGGTTTTATGATTAACAGTACCCTCTTAGGATGGCAGAGATCTGAAAACCTATTAAACATGAACTGCAAATAAAATGTGCTAGTTTTAATTATTTTTATTACTTTTCCTTTTCAAAGCAATAGCATGTGATATTCCCCTGGGGTCATGGCTGAAAGTTGCAGATGACTGCAACCGGTGGGTCATAGCAGACTTTAAGTAACTCTCCTGCCATGATTCACGTGCTTGACTTTTTTTTTTCCAGCTGCTTTAGTTTCTGTCAGAACTGGTCACTGAAGCACACTCAGAGCAGATGCCATTTAACCTCTGTCAATTGTGTGTGTACACCTCAGCTGTCTATAAGATCAAGCACCTCTCCTTTAAAACCAGACTATATGCAGAATACCTAGGAACATGCAACTTGTCATTACATCTCGTCACTGGATTCTGGATTTGCAGCTCTCTGTCTTTGTGGCACTCCTTTTTCTTACTACCAGCAAGCAAAGTCTTCAAAATGCCTGCCATAGAGGAAATAATTACCTTAGATAATGTAGGACTAAACAGTACTGATGAAAAATGGTGAAAAGTGCTACTGTACTTCATTTGTAGCCCACTTTTGTGTCTTTTGGGATCAGGGGACTGAGGTTACATGTACTATTACAAAGAATGTTCTCTTAAAATATGCAATTGTATTAATTTACTTTGGCTACAAAGCATGATGGCTAACAATTTCTGAATAAACAGTATTCCTGTTGGCTTTGGTCTGATTCCTACAACAGCAACATGCAACTCTGACCAAAACCTTCTACTTTATTTACCCTCCTGCAAACAAACAGCTGTGCTTAGCAGGCCTGCTTCACTAATAAAGTCTAATTTGCCAAAATAAAACAAATATTTTCAATAATTCTAAAAGTTAAGTATGAAGTTCATTTACATGCCATTGATCTGCTGTTCCTCCCAGTGACATGACAGACAATAAAACAAGTAGTTAACCGTAAATCCATTTACTGTACTGCTCTCAGCTGATACCTACCAAAGAAAATAATGGTTAATACCAAAAAAATTAAGGTAGTACATCAGCGGTGGTGCAGCGGTAGCGTTGTTGCCTCACAGCAAGAGGTTCTCCCGTTCAATTCGCGGCTGGAGTGCGGGGAGTGCCTGCTAGTCTGCATGTCCTCCCCACGGTTGGGTGGGTGTTCGAAAGACATGCGTAAATGGGCTTGCCTTTGTTGAAGGTTGAATGAAGAGCTGGCACCTCAGCGTTCGTGAAAATCTACTGCCAATCATAAGTGGACCGGAGTTCATGCTGTGCTGACCCCTAACTGGGAAAAGCCGAAAGACAACACCAACCAAAAAATGTAAGATGTTATACTGGAGCACCACGCATAAATATGCCAAGATAGCCAGCATTTTTTTTTTCTGTAGCCTTCACTCTTACAATATGAAATGCCTAGCATTTTGAAATTACCCCCCAGTTATGAATACCTGGTCATCATTCCTGATATCATTAACCTTTGTGCCCGTGCAGGTAATGGTATCTATAACAGGACACCACATAGGATACTACATAAAATAATACTTCATCCTGAAGTCCCAGGACGCAGCTAAATCAGATATTCTCTTAATGTTCATAGAAAACATTTATTTTAATTACGAAGAAACTGGTGAAAAATCCATGAAATGTGAGATGAGTTTTCAAGCATAAAACTTGGCAGCTAAAACAAGAGCTCCAACGCTACTTAGGTGGCTGCTTGATAAGCAAGTAAGTGCTTTAAAGTAAAGTTCACAATTACAAAGTTCTTGCTGTGTGCTTTAGCATCTCTGTGGACATACAAAATGCGACTCACCATGGGGGGCAGGGCATTACTACTTAAAGTCCTCTTGTTTATATTCAGACAGTACACTGCAGGCCAAACATGCTGACCAGAGTATCCATGACACTGTTTCACTGTTTAGTGTAACAGCCACCCTACGCTGCATTGTGACTGGAGTAAAAGGAAATGCACAGACAGGTGGTTAGGCATGATAAATAAATGTGCTGAAGACTGCAAAGATCCATAAAGGAGAGTGGAGAGGCTTGTTTTAGGATTATGATGCAACTATAAAAAACCTGAAAGTCAGGTGGATGACCTAAAAAAAAAAAAAAGAAAGGCAGTGTGTTTTCTGGGTTTTGAGGGAGGAAAAAAGTAAGGGGATTCTCCTCAGAGCAGTATTACCACAGAATTTCAAAAGATACTAAAAACGGTTTACTATCAAAATGTCGAACGGCACTACATTGACTGTACTATAGTCGAACACGGAAGTTCGAAAATAGTAATGTCGACGTAAAAAAAAACAATCTAGGAATGGTTTTAACATGGGTCGAGGTAGGTGTTCAGTATTATTCAGAACTACAAACATCTCCCCTACCTCGACCCATGTTAAAACACAGTCCTAGATTGTTTTTTTTGTCGTCAACATTACTATTTTCGAACTTCCGTGTTCGACTATAGTACAGTCGATGTAGTGCCGTTCGACATTTCAATAGTAAACCACTAAAAACTACCATGCAAGTGTTACATGAGAGGGTTCATAGCATAATTAGCATGTATGACATCATAAATAAAGAGCATGTGCATGCCAAGGACAGGACAGAATGATTCATAACTACCTACTGACCAAAACGAGATATGTACTGCCAGATTATCTGCCAATATTTTACTCTAGGAGAAAACTCTCCTTGCAGCATACCTCTCAACCATACCAAAGTACTCAGTTTTTACTGAGTTTTGGGGTCCAAATGAAGGGGTGCCACGATTGCAGAGTGGTACACCTTCATTTCTGATTTTTTTCGTTTCTTTCTTTTAATGTTTTCAAATACCGCGAGGTCGGATCTGACGTCAATCATCACATGCGCAATGATGTCCGCTTCGTCAGGGCTACCAGCCAGTCGAAACTGAGCTCATGTAGCTCACATTGTCATTTCTGTCTGGTCTGGCTGCAAATACGAGCAGGAAATCTGGATTACATCCATTCATTTTAACAGCAGCACTCCATTCAACAGCAGGCTGCTCGTTTTAGAATGCATGAACAGCCATGCTCATTTTGGATTACAGGGAAGCACTCCAGCCATTTGATTTGGACACCTGTTTTACATATGCAAATAGGTTTGGATTAACTGAGTGTGTGTGTGTGTGTGTGTGTGTGTGTGTGTGTGTGTGTGTGTGTGTGTGTGTGTGTGTGTGTGTGTGTGTGTGTGTGTGTGTGTGTGTGTGTGTGTGTGTGTATGTGTGTAAAAATGCTCCCATGTAATACACCTGGCGGCTAGAGGTATTTCAGGCTCAAACCCTGTACCTTTGGTACAGGGTAAAAAGAGCCTAAAGTCCCTAGCCACCACTACTTGTGAGCTTTGTTTAGGTTTTTTGTTCTAAGAGTTGAGAGCAATGGTGAGATTTGAACTGAATTTGTATTCCCCCATTATTGGCTTTGTCCAGGTTTTTTGTGCTAAGAGTTGAGAGCTATGGTGAGAAGTGAGAACTGAATTCACTAAATGATAGCCATTAAGTTTCAGTCTTCCTATTTTTTAGGAAACTGCTGATCTGGCATAGTGGTATGTTGCTCTGACTGTAGTGCATAGGGTTCTGGGTTCAAGAATTGCCAGTGAAATGCATGGTGGTAATGCAACATTTTATTCTAGCAACTTTCCAAAATTATACAAGCAATGGTTAAAATTTGTCCCTGGTAAGTCTTTAGCCACCACCACTTGCGAGCTGTGTCCAGTTTTTTTGCTCTAAGAGTTGAGAGCTATGGTGAGAAGTGATAACTGAATTCACTAAATGATAGCCATTAAGTTTCAGTCTTTCTATTTTTTTGGAAACTGCTGATTTGGCATAGTGGTATGTTGCTCTGACTGTAGTGCATAGGATCCTGGGTTCAGGACTTGCCAGTGACAGGCATGGTGGTAACATTTTATTCTAGCAACTTTCCAAAATTATACAAGCAATGTTTAAAATGTGTCCCTGGTTTTTGACCTTTTGCCCCTCCCCCCAAAAAAAATGAACTTGAAAAGTGCGAGAAGCTGTGCATGATGCCTATGGCTTACACTACTGTCATTCTATTTATAGTCTGGGTGTGGAAGTAGACTTTTATGATGGAAATGTTCTGAATTGGGCAGTTGTGTCATTACTGGTTCATGCATTTTGTTTTATTGCCTACAGTACAGCCTACTGGAAAAATGTTCAAACAATAAATTTAAAATGCGCTATAACAAGTGTGTTGTATTATACAAGGAATATAACTTAAAGTCAGGAAGGTTCATAGGTAGGTACTAGGTTATCGGCCCAAGGGCCTATGTAAGCCTAGCTAACAAGGTTCCCTGGCTTATGCCACCCAAGAAAGTTAGTTATTAAAAGGTGTATCAAAGAAAAGAAAACATATATGTTTCTTGTTTTGTGTGCAAGGGGCCAATGATTTGAAAACGGTCCAAAGGTAATCTTTATCCTCCACTGGCCATATGCATTTTCTTTAGATGTGGGTGGGTTTCAATGTTATTTCATTGAATGAAAGTTTCAAGGGCAGAGAAGTTTTAATGCCAAGTCTATTTTCATTGAGACGGTATTGCTTTGTTTAGCAGATGTCAAAATAAAATCCAAATAATCATTGTAGAAGTAAAGCAGTATGCACACATTAGTGTTTCTGGTAAATGGGGTGAAATCGCCAGATAATGGGACATTGGAATGGCTGCAGAGGGTCAGTGGTGCCATATTTTGGTTGTCTGTTTTTCAGTTTGCGTTTTAAAGTTGATATCCCACAATTCCATCGGAGTGGATGGGGTTACGTAATGATGTATGCAAATGAGATGTTAATCAGCATTCAGATTTGCATCTATTTTTCATGGGCCTTGTCCAGATTTTTTATGTTTCCAGGCTGAGAGGTATGCCTTGCCGCAACTTAGACAGCAAGGTCTATCAACTTCCAAACAATGCTAAACTTTCTTTCTATACTAGCAATCATCAAAAATGAGCTGGCTTTGCAACCTCTTACTTCAGATGAAGCTGAATCCTACTTGGACAGAATACAAGCTAACTCCAGCCATAAAGAAGTGGTTTCTGTGTGAATTTCTGTCAAGGGTTCTCTGAGATAGCCCAAACACAGCATCATTTAGGTTTAAGTAAGTTAAAAAAATGGTTATAGCCTAGCTTCTATAATACCATGCCAATTGTTTTTCTCAGACAGCAGGTTAAAGCCATAATCATTTCTGCACCCAACTTAATGGAGCTGTGATAGGAAGAACCTGGACCACAATAAAGCAGACTTATTTTCATACTAATCCTCATTTGAGACGAAAAGCAATTATGGAGTCATTATGTGTCTGGAAAAGAAGCTGTGGGGAAGAAAGATGCTGAAAATTTCTCCCAGATGATGGAAGGCCATCTTCAAGAAATAAACAAAGAAACTCGTAGAATCAAAGCTGCCAAATTCTAGAAAGGTACTTGCAGAAAAATACAGACCAAGTGGCAGATGCAAGGGCATTTACATTGTCTTAGATGCACAAGGTTGCTTTTAGTTTATACTAAGTGGCAGGTGCAAGGACATTCACATTGTCTTACATGCACAAGGTTACTTTTAGTTTATAAGTGTGTTGGGTCACAGAAGGGGAATAAGTGCTGACCTGCCAAACAGGGGTTATATAAAATCCATACGGAGACCTTTAGGTCATACTTCTGTTAAAGTAGAATTATCTTTTGTTTTCTTGTGGTAAACAAAGCTGACCAAAGAATTCATCCTTAAATCCTCTTTGCTTATATAATTAGCTCCAGGGCTGATGTATCATATGAAAGAGGAAAGTTCCCTTGGTTTGACAAATCTGTGTTTTAACCAGCTTTGCTCTTGAACAGCTAATTTCTATATGGATGTTAAGAAACACCTGTTGGACAGACATATTTGTTTGCTACAAGGTTCTTACTTCAACTGTGCCTTTTTATTAGTCCCTTCCTTAAAAAAGGCTGGGCATTCAAAGGCAGAAACCATTCAAGTTTTCTTATATATCTAAGCAGGCAAGACCCTCACTCAAGAGCATTGATTGGTGCCAACCTACATCTACAAACTGATTGTGTAAATGTGGGAAACAGCCTCACAGAGTTACAAATAATCAGTTAAACAGCACTCAATACTTAAAATGACTGCCAAAATTCCCTTGTACCAACTTGGATGGGTGTGAGGGTCCAAGTATATATCTTGTCACATCACCATGCCTTCTCACCGACATTTTAAGTGAACTGGTATGATTTTGGAAATAAGAAATATTGTTCAATTTGGAAACTGATCATGAGTGGCAGAAGCATAGCTGGCTGAACCACAGTCATGTGCCAATACCATGAACTAACAAACCACCCCCCTCAGCTCTTTACAGATCCATGCCCCCCATCTTCTGTTCTTCTACTGAAAAGCAAACAAACAAAATTAATGTTCCTTCCACTGGAAACCAACCAGCTGGCCAGATGCACAACAAGCCCCCCCTCCCCCACCCAGCCATTCAAGACACATTTCTGTGCCCTGCTCCTGACTCTTTGAACACATTTTATTAAAAATAAACAAACAATTTCTTCTTTTAAACTATACCAAACTGCTTGCTACAAATGTAGCAAACAACTGGTACAGCCTTTACCCTGCCTGGATTTGGACGGCCACGGTGGTGCAGCGGTTAGCATTGCCGCCTCACAGCAAGAGGTTCTCTGGTTTGATTCTAGGCTGGGGTGCCTTCTGTGCGGAGTCTGCATGTCCTCCCTGTGGTCGCGTGGGTTTCCTCCGGGTGCTCCGGTTTCCTCCCACATCCCAAAGACATGCAGTAGGTGATTTGGACACTCTAAATTGGCCCTAGGTATGAGAGTGTGCATGTGTGTGCCTTCTGTGAAAGGTTGGGCACTGGGCTGGCAACTCAACACCGTAAAACTCCACTGCCAATCATGAGCAGACAGATGATCTGCTGTGGCGACCCCTAACTGGGAAAAAGCTGAAAGAAGAAGAATATATATATATTTTTAAGTTGCAGCAAACTGCTTGCTACAGTTTAGACCACACACGGTACGCTGCACTGCTCAGGTTTGACCACAAATGGAATGCCAGCTTTTAAAAGCTTGTTTTGCATTAGAGATTGTGATCGGCTGATCACAGCCCTCTATACTTGGTGCCCGAGGCAATTGCCCCTCTCGTCCCACCCTAGCTACATTACTAATGAGTGGTGTGCATGGGTTTAGTGGCAATGGTGGTGGTTTGGGTGAGTTTTTCATCTCTGAACATTATCTCCCCAATAACATCCACCATGAAGAGTATTATTGTGCTTCGACAAAGAGCTGTTCAATTTTCATATTTGTTTTTTTTTTAGTATACATTTTTATATTTTAATATAAAATACTTCCTCTGCCTAATGTTTCAGTGTTACTATAGCATATGTAATTGTTGTCAGGGAACGTATTTTACATCCAAAATATATGTTATACAAGTATTTAAACTCAATATACACACACACAAGCATACAAAGAATCGCACAGATACACATGCAAAGGCAGAGAGACTCGCACATATGCACAGAAACAGTCTCTCACACACACACACACACACACACACACACACACACACACACACACACACACACACACACACACACACACACACACACACACACACACACACACACACTCTTTTGCATTCTTTTCTTTACTCTTTCACCTCATTAAAACATCTTTTTTAAACCACTCTTAGCAAGGAGTAAATGAAACAAAGTCCATGCAACTGTTATTGCATTTATCTTTGCTAGTTAAGAGTTTCTTCTTTACTTTTTTATTGCTATTTTATGCTCAATAAACACCAAAGTCAAGCATGAAAAATGGTGATCATTTACTTTTTTTCAGTCACTGCTTCATTGTAGCTTAATATGCTGTTGTGAAGAGGTGGTAATGTTTTTATCAGGATTTACTTATAAGTTAACAGCCTATTCTAGAATGGTTGTTCTCCATCAAGGTGGACAATGTATAGTTAACCTATTGCGTAATACATGTATTGGTAAGTACGTTCCTCCTGAAGTACTTTCTGACAAGATTTCAAAATCTAGGTAGTTTGTTGGCATTTTGATTGTTTGGTGGAAAGTTTTTCCGGGATGCAGGAACAATTTTATTGTAAGCATTACTATAATTTGCATAAAAGCAATCTTAAACCATAACATTTCCATTGATGATCTGCAATTTTTTGCAAAACAAATAGTCACAAAGCCTAATCAAGTCAGAGACTAAATATGAGTTTCCACACTGGACCATCAGATCACTAGCTGGTGAGTACAAGGACACTGTCGATCAGCCTGGAAATCTGGGTTCAACTCTTTCTAACCAGAGGAGCAAAAATGGCACTTGCTAATGGAGCAATTATACCAACCCAGAATATGTCCTTCCCAACATGATTCCTAAATGCTTAAACTCTTTAAGCCCAAAATGGGGACTAAACAAAATATGTAAATGTATCCAACAATCTTTAGTTGCAGAATAACAGGTAATATTAGAAAAAAGTTAGCTGGTCATGTAATGTGGAAAGATGTACTCTCTCCTCATGTACGTTTTAGCTGAGGTTCCCAGTATTTGGGGCCCTAATCTTCTCTTTAATACACATACTCGCATCACTCAGTTCCCAGGACCCTCCAGTATTCTACTACCTCACCACTTCCACTTCTTGTTCCCCAGCAGTCACTCAACTGTACATAAAATTCTGCACTTTCTTCCCAACTGCACCAGGGTCCTTCCCTCTCTGAGCATTTATTATTGCACTAACACTGTATTTAATAACAAAGCCATACAGTTGCCTGAGAGGGCGTATTTGTATTTTCTGGGTTTATCACATAGGTTCTCAGTCTAATCCTTTCACAGTCAAATATATTACAGTGTTGACCTTGCCAGGACTTAGTCTGTGAATCCTGTTAACTAGCACTTTAGAATGTTTGTTATCAGCTATTGACCAGCTGGGTCAAGTCCTAGGGTCATTAGCTTTTTATTTATGTTTTAGTTGCAGTTTGATGAAGGTTTGATATTTCATAGCACTAGTAAATGTTTATTTACAGTCCTGTCACATACTAGGACTTCAAATGTTACTACAAATGTAATATTTTATGCACACTATTCGCATACATTTTCATTTTACTCATGTTCTAACTAAACTGAGGCTGTAAGGTGTTCCAAGTGGCCAATCCACACAGCTGCTTAATAAAAATAAATAATTCACATTGTAAGTACACCAGGGCATACGCGAGTGTGTGCACACACAAAAACACTGTGAGAGATGCACTTACACAGCTAAACTGGAAGCAAAGCTCTCTCCAGACAAGATTGTGCTAGACAGTCAAGAGGAGAAGGGTAACATCCACACAACACCTCAAACAACACAGAGTCCTTCAAAACCCACACTACTAAAATCCACACATAGCAACACAAACCTCACATGTGAGGAGGCTCTTAACATTAACCTGCCCAAGCAACAAGGACCTCCGAAGCTGAAACGCAAACAAACACCACCCCCAAACACAACCAAAGCATCACATAGCTCACAACACCAATGTGCTACCCAACAGCAGCCCCTAAGGCAAGACAATGTACCCAACACTTTAGTCATAGGTGACTCTATAGTCAGCCATACTGATGTCCACTCGCCAGGCTAAACAAGGAGAAAATTACAGATAGTTGACTGTCGAGTGCCAGGATCCATCATGTAACCCATGCACTCAAGTCACTCAACAACAGGTGCAAATATGACTCTGTCATTATTCATGTTGGAGTGAATGACTTGAGACATACCTCCCTGGACTACATGAAAAGAGACATGGAAGAGCTCTAGGATCATGTAGCCCAGGCAAGTATGACCCTAGCCCTGAGTAGCATCCTGCCATTGCCCAGAATGATACCACAGTATAAGGACAAAATGATTGAATGATACCACAGTATAAGGACAAAATGATTGACTTCAATAATTGGCTAAGTTTCTGGTGTCATTCAAAGGGGATCCAGTATCTTTCTGCCTGTGACGACATGATCGACAAACCACAATGCTTTGCAAGAGATTCAGGTTATTGGCTAATGCTCCTGCCACCCCTATAGTGCCTTTTTTAGGCAAGGTTCAAAGGACAAAACTACCACCATAATGGGTACAAGCAAGCAAAATCTGAAGGTAATGCTACTCAATGCTAGAAGTCTAAACCTCAATATGCACTCTCTCGAGGCTCTCCTAAAAATGGAGAACATTGATATCTGTGCAGTAACTGAGACCTGGTTCAAAGTTCCAGACAGCACCCCTGCAATACAATACGGGCTACAACTCGTACCACACTTTTTGGCCACCAAATCAGGACTGAAACATTAAAGGTGGAGGAGTGTCCATATTCACCAAGGATATTCACACCTCCAGGCTGGCTGCCCAACACAATGCATCTGAAACTCTCCAGGTGCAACTAACACTAGGTAAGACTGCAATACAAATTGTAGCTTGCTACAGATACCCCAACATGCCCCAAGATTCTCACTACACCTTTCTAAACATACTAGAAAATATTAAGATACAACCAAACACCCCAATACTGGGTGATTTCAACTACCCTGCCATTAACTGGGAAAACTACTCCTGTACCAACACCTTTGCTCAATAGTTCTTGGAATTCATAAATTCCAATACCCTAGAGCAACTAATTCATAGTCCCACCAGGGGTACCAATGTTCTAGACCTGGTCATTACCAACATGGGAGATCAATGCTCTACACCAGTGGTCATCCACTCGTTGGTCAGATCAGACATCCACATCCCACCCCCTTTAAGGAAACCTCCGTAAGAAACTTCTCCAAAGCCAACTTCATGCTTCTCAAGTCATAAGTAACAAACTTCACGACACCCATGAAGATGGGAACTGGAAGTTCAACTGCTAAATCCTACACTAAGGTGCTGTACGAGCACATTCACTTGTGCATGGACCGAGCCTTCCCAAATAGAACCAAGACACTGTCCTCTAAAAAAAGGAAGCCAATCTGGTGGCCCCCTGCCATAAACAAGCTATACAACAGAAGGAAGAAACTGTTGCAGAAAAGAGGAAGAACCCAGGATTCAAAAAACTCCCTCACCAGCCTCAGCAGAAAGTGGAGAGCCCTCATAAAATCTTCCAAAGCTAGTTACGACAACAAAATTGCCAAAGA
The DNA here is from genome assembly GCF_019279795.1 of Protopterus annectens. Taxonomy (NCBI): domain Eukaryota; kingdom Metazoa; phylum Chordata; order Ceratodontiformes; family Protopteridae; genus Protopterus; species Protopterus annectens. The sequence goes on from NC_056739.1 coordinate 279,167,940, forward strand.
TTCCAAAGACAACCACAAGGCATTCTATAGCTATGTCAAGAATCTAAATGGCAATACTCAGATCTGCTCTGAGCTACAGTAGAATGGGACCAGATATACTGACCCCATGAATATTGCCAATATCCTGGCAGATAGATTCAGTGCCAACTTCACCCCCTAAAGGGCCCATTTCAATACCGAAAGAATGCCAAATTCCGGTAATCAAGGCCACTCAGGTAAAAACCGCACTCTCCAAAGCCAAGAATACAGAATCCATGGGACCAGATGACATCCCGGGCTGTGTACAGCATGAACGACAAAATGAACTGGCACCTCACCTATGTGTCATGTTTAATCATAGCCTCACCTCTGGCTTCATGCCCACAGAGTGGCGCACAGCTACAGCCATCCCACTCCACAAGGGGGGATCCACTTTGGATCCCGGGAACTAACGTCCCATCAGTCTGACAGGCCTGATCTGCAAGGCCATGGAATGTATTATCATGGAACTTATAAACAAAGACATTGGCAACCTTCAAACACTGGACCCCACCCAGTTTGGGTTCGTGAAGGGCCAATCTTGCCTCCTGAACCTGATTGACTTCTTCGAATCAGTCTCCAGAGCCGTGGATGAGGGTAAGGTGGTTCACACAGCCTACTTGGACCTCGGCAAAGCTTTTGACACTATCCCCCACTCTGGAATCATAGATAAACTTAGTAAGCTGGGCATCAATCCCTACGTCACGCGATGGGTTGCAAACTGGCTTACTGACAGAACACACACTGTAAAAGCAGCCGACTACAAATCCAGCTCCAGACAAGTGACAAGTGGTGTACAGCAGGGTTCTGGCCTGGGACCACTCTTGTTTGGCATCTACTTCTCTGAAGTACAGGCCAACACTAAGGCACTCTGGCTTACAAAGTTCACAGATGACTTCAAGCTGGACCCATTATTGAATCCCCAAATGATGTGGATATACTACAAAAGGGCCTTATCGAAACAGATGCCTGGTGCCAGAGACATGGACTCAAGCTAAATGCCAAAAAATGTACAGTTGTCCCCTTTGGGAAAAAACACGTACCTGTGAACTACCACAGAGGTGGCAGCACACTGAACACCGAAAGTGTGAGAAGAGACCTAGGGACACAGGTGGACAGTGGTCTCACCTTTGATAACCACACAGCCACAACAGTTAGAAAATCCTTCTATGTGGCATACCTCATCACTACGAGCTTTTCATCCCAAAAAAAGGAGGTCATTCTCCCTCTGTACTCATCCCTCATTAGACCCATTATAGAATACAATGCCCCATTTGGTATGTACCTCACAAGACATCTGCAACAACTAGAAAGGCCGCAGAAATACCTCATAAAAAGAATCACAGGCCTAAAGCAGATGCCTTATGCTAACTGTTTAAAGAAACTCCAGCTATACTCTGTCGCATATTGCCTACTCAGAGGCGATCTCTACCTAACATACAAGGCCATGTCAAACTCAGAGTTGTTGGACATGCTGCACTTAAAGAAATCCCAATCCCTCCGAGCCACACGCTGTAGGGATCTTAACCTTGTCATCACGATGAATAGAACATGCTGGAAGGACAGGTTCCTGACCCAGAGACTCTCCATACTCTGGAACAGGCTACCCATGCATGTCAGGCAGAGCGCCTCAATGGCCCTCTTAAGAGGAACTTGACGATTGGATGGGAGATAGGAAATTCACCCCTGGGATCACATCAGTAGCCCTGCTAGACAGGGGTGCAGGAAAGTAAATATTTGTGGGAAGCAATAGCCAGGGAATCGTTATGGCTAGGCTTGTATAGGCCCTAGGGCAGATAGCCTAGTACCTACCTATGAATAATATAGTCATACATATGATGCTGGGAGGTCAATCTTAATCATAATAATTTTTTAAATCATAAGTTTAAAAACTGGGAAAATAATAAAGTGAACACCTGGTAACCTTTCAGAAGATGGCTAAGTACTATTAGACTTAATTTTCCCAGGCAGTATAATTTGTCACCGCTCGGAATTTTATGCCAACCAGAATATGGTACTTTGTTTCTGGTACAGACTGCTTGGCACTGCCATAGTCATTTTGTGACTGCTTGCAAACCCCTGGAGGTACTGTCCACATAAGAAACTGCATACCATGCTCTTACAACAGTAGATAAAGGATGCATACAAAAACTCTTAATCCACATAGTTTTGAATTATTAGCAGTGTTGTCAGATAGGCATGTTTAACCTTAAGTATTTTACCTTTACTAGCCTGGGCTGAATAAAAATGTGTGTGAAACAGTAGAAAGCACCTAACCCCACATTTTTAATCCCAGCCATTTGTGTTTTTATGATATGACAAAGTTTACGATTAAATCAGACAATATAAAAAATTACGAACAGAATAAAAGTTGTATGCAAACTGAAATATTCAGAGCACTGAATTTATTGGAATGAACTAGAACATTTAGAAGCCCAACTGTTGAATCAAGCTGTAACTAGGGAAATAAAGCTAAAAAAACAGCTGGCATCAATATACTTTAGTTTATTTTCAGAGCTGCTCTTAAAAATTGGAGCTGCCAGTCCCTTCCCATTCCTCCCAGCAGTGAGATTTTCTACACTGCAGCACAAAGCAGCAACAATTTGCAATATCCAAAAATGGTTCTCAAAAGAGATGGTCAGCTTTGTTGAAACACAAGAAACATGCAAAAAGTAGGAGAATCCCTGACTCTCGATTGTTGTTTACATGCAAATGGATACAAACATAAAAAAAACAATATAGTCAAGTCTTAGGGGACATTGCCATTTTGTATGCACCATACCTAAACACAGATGAGCTTCTAATTCTACACCTAATACTACCTAAATATTTTATATAATATACTTGTCTTACAAATATATACTCTGTTTTGTAGTATCAAATCTTTTTAAGAAACAATTATACTAGTAAGCTTCTCTATAATGCTGGAAGTTATGGCTAGGGAAACCATTTCAGGTTTTACTATTTTTGATGTACTGAAATAAATCATGATCTCTAGGCCTACCCATGAATGCTGCATTTAACAGTGGATGAAAAACACAGTCCTGTAGGAAATCATTCATATCATACAAGCCCATTAAACACACACACCTACATAATACATTTATTTGTTTACAGGACAGGAATTTAACTCTATGGATTTGTCTTAATGGCTTCCACTGAGAAAGGCATCACTTGTAATTACTCAGACAAGATGAATCCATCTGTTGTTAAACTGAGAAGTGTGGGACATAAGCAGCTTATCCCTTTCTCTGACCAGGATTTCTAATAAGGAGATGACTGTGCATCAGCAGCAGCTGTAGATATGTTTGCCTTAAGCTATGGCCTTGCAGAGGACTTAACGCTGCATGCATGCTAAAGATGTCAGAGTTACAAGCATATTCTCTCAGGGTGGCCATCAAAATCCTTCTTCAGAAGACTGGCCTTCTGTCTTACTAAATAACATTCAATAAAATGACTTTATTAACTCTTAACCCAATACTGTTAATCGCATTGCTCATTCAAGCACTTTGCTCAGAAGTCATCAGCACAGAAAAATATATGCAATGGCAATCATTCCTGTGATACATAGGGTGATGAAAGAGCACTAAACAAGAATTATGAAGCATTGCACTATGGCTTATAACAAAATTATGCATTTCAAAAAGCTCATCTTTGCCTACTGAGATCTTACGTACAAGCCTTGTCCTACAGACCTGTGACTGATGCCATGCTGTTTGCTGGTTCTGTCACATTTTGGAAGAAAAAAGGAGTCTCTAATACATTTCTGAGATATCTCTCCAGAAGTTAAACCAACTGTATGGCTACTAGTATGTTATGTCACACACATTTTGTATTAATATGCCTGGAGTTGTTGCTAAAATCAGTATAGCAAAACTCAATATTTGCCTCATGGTTGTTGGAGCAAATGTAACCTCCATGTAGCAACTTGTTGATTTTGTCAGTTGAACTATTCTTGTTAGATCTGAAAACTGCTACTTGGATATGTTACGCCTAACCTAGCTAGTTAATAGAAAGACTGTGTTGAAAGCATAAGCATATGAGAGCTGCACAGACCTTTTAACTGCTAGTTAACAGGGACCTTTATTTGAAATAGACTGAAAACTTTTGAACGAGAGTGGTAAATGTCTGGCAGATGTTCCTAATGCTTTTGATTATCCATTCCAACATCTTCCTGGTTAAATTAGAAGCCCTGGCTCTTAACACACCAAAACAGATGTTCATAGTTTGGTACTAGGCTATCGGCCCTAGGGCCTACACAATCCTAGCCATAACAATTCCCTGGCTATTTTTTCCCACAATATTTACTTCCCTGGCCCCCTGTCTACCAGGGTGACTGACGTCTGAAAATCCATCACGGTTTACCAGCAAGGTTTAACTGTGTGCACATAAATCTAAATTTATTACGGTGTATACCACTAGGCGCACTGCCAGCTTCACAGCAAAGTAGTAAATGTGTGCAGATTGCTAAGAATAAGGAAACTTCAGTGGCACTATTGGCTAATGTTGTGACATGTTAATCCATCGGGTCTATATTAGATCAGTGAACCGGCATTACAGCAAATGCGTTTCTCTGACACATATAGACTGAAATCCCATAACAGTGAAAGCTCAGGTCAGCGATTTTTTTTCCACAGGGAAAAAAAACACTTGGCCTGAGCCGTGACATTGCCCTTTACCCCACTGTAGTGCAGTCTCAGAGTTGGTATATTTAGTTAGGGGGGTGGGGCACAAAGCCCCCCATTTTGCAATGTTTTAAGGGGTGTGTTGTGTTGTGTTGTGTTAGTCTACAGATTTTTTTCCATGGGAAAAAAATCGGTGACCTGGGGTTTCGTTGTTATGGGATTTCGGTCTATATGTATTAGCGGAACAGCATTCGCTGTAATGCCGTTTTGCTGATCTAATATAGACCCAATCCATCAGTGTCTGTTTAGCATTATTGTTCTTATCAAAACAGCTGATGGCTACTAGACTAAAAGACCAAAGCAGAGTAATACAATGCTATGGAAAACTTTTAGGGAAATCCTGGGTTCTTACTGGTTAGTTTGTATCTATGTGACTCAATGTTAAATCTGACAGCTCCAAAGACCAGTGATCAGTCCTGACTTTTGGGCATTGTGTGCATGGCTTTGCATTTTCTTACCAGACAGAATATATGTGTGTGAATGAGAGGGAGGATAGAGGAATGGTGAGGATGCAGGGAGTAGAGGTGGCGAAGGTGGATGAGTTTAAATACTTGGGATCAACAGTTCAGAATAATGCTGAGTGTGAGAGAGAGGTGAAGAAGAGAGTACAGGCAGGACGGAGTGGGTGGAGAAGAGTGTCAGGAGTGATTTGTGACAGACGACTACCAGTAAGAGTGAAAGGGAAGGGCTACAAGAGGGTAGTGAGACCAGCTATGTTATATGGGTTGGGTTGGAGACAGTGGCATTGACAAAAAGGCAGGAGTCAGAGCTTGACGTGGCAGAGTTGAAGATGTTAAGATTTGCACTGGGTGTGGCGAGGATGGACAGGATTAGGAATAAGTATATTAGAGGGTCAAGCCCAGGTTGGAAGGTTTGGAGACAATGCTAGAGAGGCAAGATTACGTTGGTTTGGACATGTGCTGAGGAGGGATGCAGAGTATATTGGGAAAAAGATGCTAAGGATGAAGCTGCCACGTAACAGGAAAAGAGGAAGGCCTAAGATAACGTTTATGGATGTGGTGAGAGAGGACATGCAGGTGGTTGGTGTGACAGAGCAAGATGCAGAGGACAGGCAGTTGATCTGCTGTGGCGACCCCTGACAGGAGCAGCCAAAAGAAGTCATCATCTTTGGTGTTTTCAAATTTTCCTACTGCCTCCCAAAATATGCTGGTTGATTAACTACACTTAATTATCCATTTATCTGTTGTATTAACCCTTGTCCATGTGGCCCAAGTCACTGCTAAAAAGGGATACAAGAAGGACCTGTTTACTTTCCTTTTTAACTCATAATTAAAACTATTTTGACACAATCTCACTGACAATTCCATGCACATTTTAAATCTATCAAGGGTGTCTATCACATGATTAATCACTAGACTGTGGTTACAGAAGAATTACATCTCAAGCAAAAAAATCACCCAATTGTGCCTCATGACAACATTTCACAAGAATAGGGGAACATCCCAAGTAACACCCACCTTGTCAAGCTTTATTGCTTCAACAGGCCACAATTTATGTTGGGGTAAATGAAGCATACACCAGGCCTGACAGCAACTAAAACTTTAGCAGTTTTGGACAGGATTTAAACTATTTGTTTAAGTTTTGGAAGGAAACAGATGTTATTCCCTTTTTATACATACTCTGACTTCTGGTTTTGGTATTAACTGGCAGACCAAGACTATTAAGTTAATCAGGCACCTAAAAATGATCTCTTCAAATTATATGTCCCATTAAAATGATTATCTAAAGTGAACCTTGGCAAACAGTAATTAAAACCAAACAGTTATGCTGACTGTTATTTTTAGTATCACATTATTTACATAAATGAATATGACACCTAAAGATATATTAGCAAAAACAGACTTGTTAAGATGGTGTACACTGAGAGGAAACAAACTCCTTGCAATCTGCGAGCTGTACGGCTGAGATTTGTGGCACATCAAAAGTACTATAAAATTCTATTAAGTAAAAAAAAAAAAACATACATACATATGCCCGCCCACACACACACACACACACACAGAGAGACATACTGCAACACACAATTCAACAAGCTCTGAAGCATGCACAGACTTGGGTGTTTTATGTAGACTTAAATATATATATACTGATTTCTAGACGTGTACGTACTGTATTGATGCTGAAAGTGATATCTGAACTAGTGCTCAAGCTTCTAGGACAAGGTGTGACATCAGCCTTGAAATTTATTTAATGATTTGATCATTGGCTGCTTTCCCCCTTACAAAATACTGGACTTCTTGTCACTATTCACCAACTTCAGATGTTGGGGGAGACAAATAATAATTTATGGTTATATTTATGTTACCTGGCTCTATGTTAATTTTTCATGACTCAAATCTTCCTCAACTTGTATTAACACTGTGAATAGTCCATTTCACATTATGGTGAAAAAATGACACATTGACAGTAGTATACAATATTAGGCACAACTACATGTTGTGCACTAATGAATCTGTTCACCAAAATATCCTCAAAACTCAAATTAATTGTAAACAAAGCAGTTAAATCACACTGCCCATTTGCTACATAGCTTGTTTACTCATTTGTTTATTAACGACGTATGATTATTTTTCCCCAGATGCATCTTCTAGATACCAGAATAGTTTGCTTGGTAGGGGGGGGGGTCATAGGTACATACTGCAAGCTGCAGTTCATTTTTGTTTCAGTAAGGCTGAAAGAAGCTCCTACATTATTTCCCAAGTAAGCAACCTCATCTTTCTCTACTTTGTGTGAGTAGACAATACCATTTCTCTAGGTGCAGACTCTGTTTTGGTAAAAATAGATCCATGGCTATTTTTTGTTTATTTTTGATTTTAATGAGGTGAGTAGACTAATGCTTCCAGACCTTTTTCTGCCATGATGGTAGTTACATTATCGTAAAACATGCACGCATGATACGCCTATATGAAGAGAACAGACAATTGACTCAGAATTGCTTCCTTCTGGCATCTAGACAGCTAGAGCACCTGCTGAAATTGGACAAGAATGAACAGGCTGTTATCCCTTGCCTCTCACAGCATGATGGTATCCCAAAGGGTATGCCTTACTAATGGAATCTCTGCTCCAGAGCTGAGCAATAACAGGTAGTGTTGAAGTTCTCAGTGTCAGCAGGACTAGAGGAGGAGAGGTCGCTTATATAAGCAAGTGAGATCCCATTTCTCTGAATTCTAGGACTGCCACCTGGTTTAGTCAGTAATGTAGGTTGGGCTTACATGAAAAAATAAACAGACATCCTTCAATGAACACTGACTTGGGATGGGGACCATAGGTGGGTCAGGGTACTTGCAGAAGCATAGCCAAACCTAGTTAAAGATGGTGGAGAAAAAAAAACAACCTCTTTGTTGCAGTTACTGAGAAGAAACATATCAGTGCAATATGTGGCCCAATAGTAGTGCTGATATAGAAAAGTGAGTAACTCGATTTGGTAATTATTAGGGAATGCATGGCTCTTAATTTTGTTTCTTTTAATTAAACCACAAACATGTTTGCAATAAGGTTTGAGTCAGTTAATTCTGTACACAGAATCCCCACATGATTGCTCCTTGTGTGGCAGATCATTTTTTCTCTTATCTTACATGTCTGGCACAGGATTGGTGGCCTATATTTTTCTTACGGTTTCACACAGCAGCATTATACCTATAGGCAGGATGGGGGGATGAAAAGATTGCCAACAGAAAACTTTTACTCCCTAGGAAATTCTGGTCCTTCAATGAATCTGGTGCATTTTTTAGTTTTCTTTATCATCCCAACTCATTGGCAACTGTTGCTCAGTAGGATTAGTGACAACAAAAAATGAATTTACACCTAGAAAGTCAAGTGTTCGAGATTTGCTGACCTGTATTCATACCTCTTAATCTGCAGACATTGAAAATAGGAACAAAGGCCCTTGAAAAACAGGAACATACAGTTAAATATCTGGACATCTAATTGGCATAACATTTGAATACCAAATAATACACAACTCTTCCCACCAGAAAATAGTTTAACTAGTGCCCTGTGCAGGTCCCACAGATTTGCATGCTACGATCTCAGCTCTTAAGCGAAGAGCAAAACAAAAAATGCCTGCGATCTGGTACCTGGGGCTCCTGGGATGCAGAACCCAGTCAGTTCCTATTTCTGTGCCCTGTCCCTGACCCTCCTTCCTCAAATTTTACAGGGGTGGGAATGCAGCAAACTGTTTCTACACTTTATGCCATGCAGAGAGTGCTACAGCACTCAGGTTTTACTAAAAAAACAAACGCATATATATATATATATATATATATATATATGTGTGTGTGTGTGTGTGTGTGTGTGTGTGCGTGCGTTTGTGTATGTGTGTGTATATATATATATATATATATATATATATATATATATATATATATATATATATATAATCTTTTTTCCTTTTATCTGTTATACTGGAGCAAACTGCTTGCTTCTGTTTAAACCAGACAGGGAGTGCTACAGCATTCAGGATTGACCAGAAATGCAATACTGGCTTTTAAAAGCTGGTATGCACTAAAAAGCAACCAGGATTGGTCTTGGATGGCCAATCACGCCCTTTAAAATGTTTTGCCTGGGGCAGTTGCTCCCTTTGCACTATCATAATTATAGTACTGCTTCCCGCTTCCAGTATGGGGGATACTACCCAAAAACAAGTTTAATGAACAGAGTGTGTTGAAAATAATGGGAAAATATAAGCACATTATTAAAGTGGGAGTGTAAAATCTGTGGACTTTAATGAACTGTATTGCAAAATTCTACCACAAATGGCCATTTAGTTTTGCTTCAGAAAAAGGGAGTTGCAAGATGTATGCCTTTTTTTTAAATTATTGTTGCCATTAATATGTTGATCCTTTAAACGTGTCTATGTACTAAACAGCTCCAAAAATCACATATGAGGGGGATTCAGAAAATCATGTGAAGGAGTATATCAAGCCTGAAAATAAGGACATAGCTCCAAAATGAGGCACTGCCTAAATCACGTCTGAAAATAGAAATGTTTCTCTAAAACACAAACTGTTGAGCGGTATATGTCTGTATTTGTGCAACTGTAAAGCATAATCATGCAGAATACAGTAATAATTGGATGTAGATGATGTTGATTGTGTCACAAACATTTTACCTGCACGGTCTGAGTAGAAATTTCAAGCTACAGTGTGCAATATGAGACAAAGACATTAACTACTAAATAGATTCTCACAATGAAATTTATCTGTGCAAAGACATCTGAAGTAACTCATTACTAAATTTCTCTCTACCTTACAATACTGACGAAGTACAATACAAAAGGGGCTTTTGGAAAAGGTGGACCCCTTCATAATGCTATATATTTGTCAACAAACAGCTGACAGTATGCATATTCACCTTATCTAATCATGTTCAACAAATGAGAAGGGAAGGAGAGTGACGGACTGCTGGGGAAAGATGTAAACGTAGCTGCAGCTAAGCACACGGTCAGAGGCGAACACTAAACTTTTTTAATATACCACAGTTTTTGCCACGAAAATGCACTGCCAGCTTAAAACCTAAAACTAACCACAGAAATATACTGCTATCCAAGGCTACAGAAACACATAGCTCACCCTCAGACACTTAACTAATTACCAGCTGATATAAAACCAATATTTGTCGTTCAGCTATCAAGTAAGTAGGCCTGTCCAGGGAATTGTTTTCATGCATATCTTGATCCAAATGAGAAACTGTGAAGTGTGCATAGTTATGAAATGATGCATGCTTTACAGAGGAGCTGGGTAGTATCCAGCATAAACTAAAACTAACCAAAATGAGCAGTGCACACTTTTTAAAAACACTCAAATCTAATTTGCACTTCACATTAAAATGCTGCTGGTAGAAGAGTAAAAATTTTAGACCTGCCGTAAAATCTCTGCAGTTTGTAATTAATGTACATAGCAATGCAGAGGAATGCCTGTGCAAAAGGAACTCTGTTTTGTGGTTTCATGGTGGCTGAGGCCAGTCTTTTCCCCCTTTCCCAAGACAATGTGGTAAAATTAAAAAACTGGGCTTGTCTGAATATAATTAAAAACTTACAACTAAAACCTACAACTGAGATTATAGCAAAAATATTCACTTTATGTGAATGTTGAAATTTCTGTATTGAATTATGTCTTTTCATTTTTGTAACATTGTGACAAGCCACTTGGAAATATCATGGAGCTTACCTGTAAATATTTAATTAGCTGTATGAACTATGTCCTTTTGTAACATGTGAAATGTAACTTGCAATTATTGTGGAGCTTTTCTCCCCAGGCCTCCACTGAAAATGGACTCTTCTTGGCCCAGTGGACTTCCCCCGGTCATCAAACTTAAATAAATAAAAGCAATGAATGTTCACCAGACTGTAAGCTGAGCAGTCTTCACCTATGCATTCTTTTCACTGAGAGTGCTACATTAAAAAATTCTGGAACTTTTCTTTAAAGGTTTACTTCAGAACCCCCCCCTTCCCACACACACACACACACACACACACACACCTTTTCTGACATTTGTGGAATAGAACAAGAAAATGACCTACCTCCTATGCTGTCTTTTTACTGCCTACAGGGATGCACTCCACTACCACTGCTTACACGTACACATTTTTTTCTCTCCATATTTTTGGCAGTATTACTGCTTAGTTTCTTTTTCACAGTTTATTTCAGCCTTTGAGGGTTGGCTAATTCTGCTCCTTTATTTACAGACCTGTTATGAAGTAGTGTCACCCAAAAGAATGAACATCCTACATGCTTTGGGTGCATAGATCCTTGTATACTTCTTGCTAACAATCTGACTCACCCCTAACTCCCCTCCAGCTAATTTGCTGGGAAAAGAAACCACCTACAGACCTTAATGAGGATGGAAATAACGTTTCCTGTTGCCTGTGAAACAGCTGATCTCATTTCCATTCAGAATCCTTGGAAGATCTTCATAGGAACAGCCTACACACTTATGGACTATTGGACACATCGTCTTTGTTCTGTATTATTTGTCTGGGAATCATGGGAACTAGCCCTGATCAATGAAGGCATCTGTGGATCTGTAGAACTTTGCTCTAAATTAGGACATGCTTTCCCACTTTTAGAGTAAATATCCTTGATTTCTGTATGGTGGTTGGGCTTTGCTTCCAGGTCTCTTTGCACTCTGCTATTTCTGGCATGTCTCTTCTGTATAGATCACAGGATTTATCATCAACACTGCTCGTTTGGATATTGCTGACAACACCAACAACTGCCTCATATTCCTCTATGACAATATTGTCACTATCATCAACAATGGTCCTCAAAGTCATTGAATTTAAGAATGGTGACATTATCAACAAAACAGTTCCCAGTTATGGAGCCCTCAGTTTGTCAGCTGATAGGATGGACTTCTGCCTTCTTAATATTCTCTCTCAGACTCTGCCAGATACTGGCCTAAATGTCTACTGTGGTTCTTCTGCCCACTCTTCTAGCTGTCTACATTGCCTCCCAACATCATGCTCCATGATGTTCGGTCCTGCACATTGTTCAGGGTTAACCCTTCCTGCATGCATTATGGTCTCAGAAGGGGGCTCAAGGCAATCTTTCCTCTGTTCTTCACTCCACCTCTTTTCTGAATTCATGGTAGTAGAATTCCTTCTAGATTTGCCAAATGCAGTCATGAACCACCCCTTCCCACAATCTCTTTATGGTTGTTGTACCAACCAAACATCTGTTCCATATTTGGTGCAGTAGTTTCAGGAATTTGCTAGAATCGTTATGTGCTGCGGTGGTGGTGCTGCAGTAGCATTGTCACCTCACAGTAAGACATTGTCCTGTTTGATTCTCAGCTAAAGCGTCTTCTGTGTGGAGACATGCGTGAATGGGCGTACCTTCGTTAAAGGTTGTGCATCAGGGCTGGCAACTCGGTACGTAAATATTTACTGCCAATCGGCGGACCGGAGTTCTGCTGTGGTGACCCCTAACCGGGAAAAGCCGAAAGATACAACATTATTGTCTGATAACAACCTGGGGATAGAGAGATAACCCTGGCTTCCCAGAACATCCACAGCTAGGTTTGCAGCTACACTTGCCATCCACCAGAACCAGTAATCCATGCTTCTAGAACACTGTGCCTGCTTTCAGATTTCTCTGCTCCAGATGGACTTCATGTACTCTGTTTTGTTGGTCTGGCCCCTTCTGGACCAATGACTTCCTGGTACCAATTATAGTTTACAAGCACATGCTGAATGCCCCTCTTCCACTATGCTTACCTTTTCCTAGCTCTGAGGCTCATGCTCTTCACTGAGAGAGACTGCCCATTTGCAGCAGTTCCACACTTGCTCTTAGGACTTCCAACCATGCTGTAGACAGCCTACCCACTGCAATTTGCTGATACTGTGGTTGTGATATTTTCTTCTGCACTTTAGGTACCAAGCATTATTCCTGAACTCCACCTGATGTTAGTATGAGATTTAACATCTTCCCCCTCTCTAGCTGAATACCCTTGTCTTGGACACTGGTGGTTACCCTCGACAGTCTAGGCTTTCTTAATATGCTTACACATAATATTTATCTTGCTCTCATGACCTAGATTTTGGCTGCTAATGGTCTTACTTTGCTTACCCAGTTATTAATGGGGACAACTGCATTGGGGCACTTTGAGGTGTGGGGTGTCCAACAGCTTGTATATGGCTGCTGTTAACACTCTGTGGATACCCAATGTACGATTGTTATGTTTTGGGAAATTTTGAGCAGACGTGCTTGGTTACATGGGTGGGTCACTGTCTGCAGCTCAGCAGCTGATGTTACATGCACCATACATTGGTCTGGACCTTTTTTTTGTTATTCTGTTTCTTAAAGAATAGTATTTAAGATGGACATTTTGTGTAGCTCTCCTTTGATGCTTTTAGATATATATTATTTAACATCCGTAGCGTTCACTAACAGCAATTTATTATGGGAGAGATGACAATCAGGGAATCAAAGGATTTCTGGCAGGAAAACATTACCTTTGGCCTGTTTCAAGCCTGGGCTTTTTTTTTCAGTTCAGCAGTTCAGTTTCTGCCTCCATGACTTTCACCTCCATCCCTTTCACTAGGTAACTATTAGCATTTCAAATGTCTAAGCTGTACCTCTCAACTGTCCAGATTTTTACAGAAAGTCCTGATTTTTGTCTCATATTTTTGTAACATGTAATATGTAACTTGCAATATTTGGAGCTTTTCTCCTCGGGCCTCCACTGAAAATGGACTGTTTATGGCCCAGTGGGATTCCCCGGTCAAACTTAAATAAATAAAAATCTACAGCTCATAAAGTTAGTGACTTTTTGACAAATTACTAAGGATTGAAATTACTAAATAATGACATACAATTGAGTTTCAAACATTGTACCCTTCAGAAAATGTATAGTGATGAAAAATCTGTTATTCTAGGAACTTTCTAAGTTTATAAGAGCAATTTTTGTCTAGGCCCCCTCCCTCACCTCCTGCATTATTTTTAGCTTTGTCAAGATTTCTTGTGCTTAGAGGTTGAGTGGTATGGTCTCAACCACTGTTACACTGCTGCATATCTCCCCACCTGTTTCTAGTACTCTGGTATGTGGTCAGAATTAGGCCTACATTTATTGTCCAGTAATGGACATATTTTCTCCTGAAAGCAATGGATGGCTCTGGGATTCTGTTCTCCATCTCTGACACCTCCTATTCTACCCAGCATTGTTTTGTATGTTTGGAGTATGGGTACTACATTATGTTCCTTAACTACTTCAATTTAAAGTTTGGCAAGACATTATAGAGAATTAAGAACAAAGTGCTGAAGAACTTCATCAAGTAGTCCTAGATTTATTCTATTCAGTCACTCACTTTTACTATGCGTGATTCAGAGGTATCTACCGAGTCATTCATGAAAACAGGTATACAAAAACCTATTGTGTTAAAATTGAATGGAAATGTTTCCTGCCACTTTCACCTTGATGTCATATATTGAATTAGTCATTCTAGGTTGACACAGCCACATTTGAAAAGCAAAACCACTCTTTTTTTGGAGTCAGACTCATGGTCTCTTGAACTATTTATTACGTTTAGGGCAGTCTCCTGTAATGCTTTCTTGTCCTACCTTAGACATTAACACATATATTTGCTGGAATTTTCCCTGGTTAGCGGACAGAATGCTTAGATTTTATGTTAGCTTATTTTTTTTAAGTCTTTACAACTGTTTGAGATACTCAGTAGGGCTCAGTTTTCAGCCCATTTTTATTAAACACCTTCAAGACGTCTTTAATCACAGCTCATCAGGCCTGTTTACATTTTGCTGATAGTAAGAAAAGCTATTTTAGCATAAGCAGTCTATAAGCCTGCTGTGTTCTTCAGTCTTGGATATTCTGCTAGCCTGGACCAGGAAGCAGAATACAGAATTTAGTATCAATAAATGAGTGGTATGCACATAAAACAGTATGAGATGAATACACCTTTCAGCACTGACTCCAGCATTATCTGAGTACTATAAGTACA
This sequence comes from Protopterus annectens, assembly GCF_019279795.1. Taxonomy (NCBI): domain Eukaryota; kingdom Metazoa; phylum Chordata; order Ceratodontiformes; family Protopteridae; genus Protopterus; species Protopterus annectens. The sequence goes on from NC_056739.1 coordinate 279,183,117, forward strand.
TGGGGAATCATTTTTTCTAACTTTTCATTTGATGTGGAAGTACAGTCAGTCCATACGAAAGCATCTTCCCTCTTGTATTTCTGTATAACTCAATAAGCCAAGATCATGGAGGTTTTGGTTATGTTCTAAAAAAACAAGATGAACAGTTAATGTTTGTGCTTCCTTCTGCACATATTCTACTTGAAACTATAAGCGAATTACAGCCTACTTAATGGTAATTCACTACAGTGCTTGAACTTCAGCACCTTAAGGCTATGCACATTTCCTAAAAATAAAAACTTATTTTCAGTTACCTTTAAACACATATAAAGTCATCACAAAGGAAGTCCACTGTACCAACTTTAATCTGCCATTTTACCAACATGGGTTACATGTCAGGAATAAAGTAGAATATAATAATATCAAGTTAAACAGCTGGGCAACTTATATTAGGACTGTAACTTTATGGACGCACACTATCTCTTCTTATAAGGTCGGTGCTTTCAAAAATGGTCTAGCTGAATACTATGGGGATAGGAAATGTAAATTATTTTCGAAGTGCCTAGAGATACTTAAATGGCCAGTTCTGGTCCATGAATCTGGTTATAATCTATGATAAACACACCCAAAGCCATCAGCAAAGTGGCGGAATTCTTACAACAAACACATTCACATTTTTAGCTCAATTAATAAATTCCTACTTTTCACAACATATTCTACATGTTCTTAGCATCTCTCCATAAGGGATGTGTGCCTTATAGAAAATCAGGGTCTATATTAAATCACCAAATGCTTAAAAAAGAGAACGGTGATTGATCGACCCTATGTAAGCAAAAGCTTACAATGTTGAAGCGTCAGAACAGCGATTTTTTTTCCAAGGGAAAAAAAACGCTCTTTCAAAAAAAAAAAAAAATTAATTTCAAACATTACATTAACCCCCTATTTAAATATACCAACTCCAAGACTGCACTACAGTGCAGAAAATGGCAAAGTACCGAAGCGGCCAATCAAATTCTTTCCCAGGGAAAGAATTCGCTTAACAGCCGCTTCGATATTTTGCGGTTTCAGCCTTTTAAGTTCGACCCAGACGCAATCGAAAGAATGTGTCTTCGGTCTTCTAATATAGACCCAGAAAATAAGTATTTTTCCTTCATTAGGTACTGCTCTTGTTGACCAAGAAAATTCAACTGGGTGGAAAATCCCTTTTCAGCAGAAGCCCAGGAAGAAAAGCTCAACAAGATACAGAGAGAAAACATACATAGTGCACTGAATCATTAGATTATACAATAATGTGAAAAAATAAAAATGGGTTCACTACAGGAGCTCGAATCTCAAGCACTCAAAAGAACACTATCTCAAAGCGAGGGACTCAGTCAAGTGCCTTGTAGCTCAGTCAGGCTGCTGCTCACATTCTAACTCAAATATGAGTTTGGGCAAGCCACTATGGGGAAGGAATAGATGCAGGACTTTTGGGTTATGGAACAGGATGGGAGTTTTAGGGTTAGGGAGAGGAAAGGGAATTTTAGTTTTAGAGAGCAACTGGGGAATTTAAGTTTAGGGAGTGATCAGGGTGTTTATCCTAAATGTCCACTCCCTACACAATGCTAATGGACTGAGGAGTCTGGTTGGAAACCGGGTGGGAATTTTAGGCTTAGCCCAATGTACTTTATAGTATCAGGTGTTTAGAGGGCTACATAGAAATGGGAGATCAGGCCAGTGGGAGTTGGAGCACTTGCTTTTTTTGAGCTTGTGGCAGTGAGTAAATGTACATTGAGCTACTAATGTGAGCACCTGCAACAGACCCCCAAAACAATAATTGTCTGAGCATACAATAGTGCAAAACAAAAAAACATGGAGAAGATACATAGAGTGGATATAAAAAGTGTACACACCCCTGTTAAATGCCAGGTTGTTGTGATATAAAAAATGAGACCACAATAAATCATTTCAAAACTTTTCCCACCTTTAATGTGCCTATAACTTGTATACAATTCAATTGAAAAACAAACAAATCTGCTAGAAAAAAATAAAAAACGTACAAAATGCTGGTTGCAAAAGTGTGCACACCCTTAAACTAATATTTTGATGTGTGCACACCTTAAACTAATTATTTGTTGAGGCACCTTTTGATTTAATTACAGCATTCAGTCTTCTTGGGCAGACACCTGCCAATCAATTAAAGAGACTCTGATTAACCCCAAATAAAGTTCAGCTGTCCTAGTAGGATTTTCCTATTTACTCAGTTGCCTGCTACAGCAAAAGCCATGGTTCACAGAGAGCTTACAAAGTATCAAAGGGATCTCATTGTTAAAAGGTATCATTTAGGAGAAGGGTAAAAAAAAAATTTCTTCCATAGCATTGGATATACCATGGAACACAGTGAAGACAGTCATCAAAAAGTGGAGAAACTATGGGACAACAGTGATGTTGCAAATAACTGAGTCTCTCTCCAAAAATTGATGAAAAGACCAGACGAAAACTGGTCAGGGAGGCTGCCAAGAGACCTACAGCAACACTGAAGGAGCTGCAGAAATTACTGGCAAGCACTGGTTGTGTACTACATGTGAGAACAATCTCCCATATTCTCCAAATGTCTGGACTATGGAGTAAGGTTGCAAGACGGAAGCCTTTTCTTACACAGAAAAATATCTAGGTCCAGATACAATTTGCAAAACAATAAATCAAGTCTCCCAAAAGCATGTGGGAAAATGTGTTATGGTCTGATGAGACCAAGGTTGAACTTTTTGGCCACAATTCCAAAAAGTACATTTGGATCAAAAACACTTTGCATCACCAAAAGAACACCATCCTCATGGTGAAGCATGGTGGTGGCAGTATTATGCTTTGGGGTTGCTTTTCTTCAGCTGGAACTGGGGCTTTAGTCAAGGTGGAGGGAATTATGAACAGTTCCAAATACCAGTCCCCTTTGGCCCAAAACCTTCAGGTGTCTACTAGAAAGCTGAAAATGAAGAGGAATTTCACCTTTCAACATGATAATGACTCCAAGCATACATCCAAATCAACAAAACAATGGCTTCACCAAAATAACATTAAAGTTTTGGAATGGCCCAGACCTAAATCCAATAGAAAATCTGTGGGTTGCCCTGAAGAGGGCTGTGCACAAGAGATGCCCTTACAAGACAGATTTGGAGCGCTTTTGCAGGGAAGAGTGGGCAAATATAGTGAAGTCAAGATGTGCCATGCTAATAGACTCCTACCCAAGGAGACTGAATGCTGTAATTAAATCAAAAGGTGCTTCAACAAAGTATTACTTTAAGGGTGTACACACAACAAAGTATTAGTTTAAGGGTGTACACACAACAAAGTATTAGTTTAAGGGTTTGCACACTTATGCAATCAGTGTATTGTACGTTTTTATTTTTTATATTTTTCCCCTAACAGATTTGTTTATTTTTCAATTGATTATAGGTCACATTAATGGTGGGAAAAGATCTGAAATTATTTATTGTGGCCTCATTTTTTTATATCACAAAAACTTTGCATTTTAACAGGGGTGTGTACACTTTTTATATCCACTGTATGAATAGTCAAGATACAAACATATTAAAATAATTTTACATGCAATACAGTAATATGAGAGATCATTCGAAGGGAGATAAGAATAAGTGTTCAGACCCATAATATTTTATAATACTGAAACAGTGATAAAGTGAACCTTCATAACAATATAAAGTTGAGGAGAGTACAGTACGGCATATGTGGCCAAGCAGTACATAATAGTAGAGAAGGAGCTTGTTTTTATGTGGTGATCAAACTTCATGGCATCATCTATGACAACACGCAGGAGCTTGGTATGAGTTACAAGTTAAGCTTTGGTTTGGAGAGAAGTAACGATGAAGAAAATTGTGTCCGAGTATCGGTTAGGAGTAAACAGAATACGTTTTGTCTTCTTAAGGTTTAATAGTAATTCAGAGTTATACAGCCATGTTACAGTGGAGCTGAAGGATTCCCGTGTTTGGGTTCAAAGCTTTTGCAGGTTTTTGACAGTGCAGATGAGTATGGAACCTTCAGCATAATGAATAATTGTAGCTTGTTAACTTTTGTTAGGTAGGCCATTTATGAAAACATTGAATAGCAAGGGACCCCTATGTGCACGGGGAGAAATGGATATCGTTTTCCCATTTTACGGCTTAAAAGAGGCCTGTTGAAGTCCTATGGAGGTAAGCCTGCACAGTAGTCTTTGGTGAGATATGGTGTCAAAAGCTTTTTACAAATCAGCTGCTGTTAAGTTTCCTGCATTCCTGTTACTGCTGATGGTTGAACCAAAGCTGAGTAGAACTGCTGTTGTGCTACTATATGACTGGAATCTATTTTGTGTGGGGCTTACTAAGCTGTTTGTGGTAACAAATATAAGTAACTATGACTGGACACATTTTTTCTTACACTTTGGATAGTGTGGATAGAATGGCTACTGTCCTGTAATTAGAGATATCAGTAGGGGAGCCACCTTTGTGTAGCAATGGGATACAAGATTTTTTTTCCTAAATTATAGGGATGTAGCCTTCTGTGATGGAGTGGAATATTGGGATGGAGAATGGTTAAGCTATCATGTTTGCTGCAAGTTTAAAATAATCTGCTGGAGGATTGCCTAAGGCAGTGTAACTGTCTTCAGTTTGAGAAAACATTTCCAGATAATGGATAAAGTGATGGGGTCAAAATCAAATCTGTTTGGACTATTTGTTGACTCTGGAGGGGGTGGGTTGTTACAAGTGGTAGAGCTGTTTAAGAGGAAAGTTATTGTGTTAATAAAATGTGTATAGCATTGGCTGGCAGTGCGGTCATTAGTATGGTTAGTAAAAGGGGCTGGTTGGGTAATACAGGTTTGATGGAGGACCAGAAAAGTTTTGGATCATTTTGCTTAGTGTACTGAAAGTTTGTATATTATGTTTTGCTGTGTGTAGCAGTGGTTTATAGTTTTGAAGGCTGGACTGAGTTAGTTTCCCAGTATTACAACCTCCAGCTCTTTCTTTCATTCTCATTATGTTTTTGTTTCTAGTTAACCAAGGTCTATGGTTTACTTTAACTACTTTGTTTCTTAGTGGAGCATGTTCATTTAGGATTAAGAGAAATGTATCATTAAAGTATGTGACAGCATCATCTGAAGGGGGTATGAAGGCAGTTCAGCTAATTCACTAAGAACTGGTCAGGAATGTTCTAGATTATAAGATGGTGCTTCATACGGGAGCTCAGCTGCCTAATTTTAAATGCAGGGAGGTGACTGCTTAAGGAATCAAGGGAGAGAGCCAGATTTGAGAGTATTGTTGGGGAATTTGTGAGTAACCCATTTGATGGTGGCGCTTTTATTACTGGTTTACCATATCTAGTAGGAGTGAAGATGAGTTGAATGAAGTCATACAAATTGATTTTATTATTGTTGTTGGAGTCATTAATAATAATTTGCCAATCTACAATGAAGTCCCCCATTATTATAGTTTGTTTGATATTTACTGATGCCAATGAGAGGATTTCAGCTATAGTGTCTATGTTGTTAGCTGGGATTATGTAGAAAGCAATGATGGGTTCAGGTGCATAGGCGGCATGACACTCCCCTGTGAGACAGCTGGATGTGAAAAATGTTAGGTTGGCAGTTTAGCTGCAGTGACAAATGCCTGTGGACAATTCCCTGTGGGAATAGAGGAACCCCCTGCACCCTAACCACAGATGGCAGACACAAACCCCCACAGTGATACACTCTGCACCCCCCCAGAAGCCACCATGTGCAACTGTCAGTCGAACATGTGGCTGTCATAGGATTCCAAGTGGGCATGAAAGTGGTAACATGAAACCTGTGTGCTATGGGCAAAGCCTTTATTAACACAATATGTAAAGTGATGTGTGTAGTGCTTGGTGCGTACTAAACCCAAGTATAATCACAACTTGTAGAAATGTGCCACAGCATGTAGGAAATCCTGCACATCACTGTAGTCACACTTATGTTGCAAGATGTGCTTTAGGCGATGCTCCCTTGCAATAGCCTTCCTACATGGTGTCACAGGCATCCCCCTCTAAAGAGACTCCTGTCGGGTATCTGTCAGGTTCTGTTCCTGTTGCAGAACAGACAGAAGGTCAGACAGCTGCACTGTAGGGCGTGTCCCAGTAACACCTTCAGCCAATGATGCAATGCCTTCACCTGTTTATTAGTCCATGGGCAGTCCATGTCAGAGACATCACACAAATTCCAAAACTTCAAAGGGTAGGACGATGGCAGGCATTGCTGTGCTGAGCAGCTGGATGCATACTTCTGTGGTCGGCCTAGCACATAATGATGGTCCAGAAATACGCCTATAGGCTGAGCACAGTCTGGTAAGGTAGCCACAATGTCCAGAAATGCAGAGATAACATCTTCCAGTGGTAGGAATGCCAACGCAATCAGCTTGTGGATGGCAATTGAGAAAGCAGTGTCCGTACCATAGAGGGCTACAAGGTGGTGATGCTGGATCTGGCACCAAATGTTCTGTGCAAAATGGAATAGGCACTCCTTCAGAATACTCTTAGGGAATGCCTTACGGCTGGGCATGGATTGCTGCCTTTTCAAAATCAGTCATAATATACTGTGGAGACAAGGTGCATCCCTGTTCTGCGGCCATACCCTTCAGTATCTCCTCACATATTGGATGCAGACTCTGACTTCCATGTCATGAGACAGTATACCAGGGGGATGATCCTTGATGAGGTGGGGGTGCCAATACATCCATGTAATGTATACAGCTGACGACATATAATCGGCCCGTGTGGGGAAGGTGCCATCCCCAAGAATGATGTCAGACCTGCACAGATCTGTCAGATTCTGTGATGTAGTAAGTAGAACCAAGGAATCAGTCCCATCCATATCAGACCTTCTAAGGAGGATAAAGCTGCCACTACGGAGTGGATACTGGCTGACATCAATATCTGCAAGTGTTACTGGAGGTGTGGACATGGATGCCCGTGCCCTTTGCTGTATCCTAGTTATGCTACGATGCAGGGTGGCATGGCAAGGCATCTCTTGTAGAACATTGTCATCCGCTGTGCCTAGGATACTGCATTACCAGGCTTGGCAGGTCATTGCCGGTTACCGCCCTCTGCCGCAGTTCTGCTCGCAGTGTAGCCACTTGGGCTGTTGTTGCATCTGGGCCATGCTGGTGTGGCAGTGATTTCAGCAGTTCGTCCCCCTCATCCTGGCGAACAGTGATGGCACGACCTCTGCAGGCCTTTACCCTCTGCTCAATACATACCCAGTACCATTTAGGTGGTGCTTCATGCTCCAAATGCTAGAGGTATCCCTCCACTATCAGCACTGGTTTGCCCCATTGGTTGGGCACTGTGCTGTGTCTGTTGCCAAGCTGACCAGGGCTATACAGGTACACAGATTCCATCATGGTAATGCCACTTGTTGATGGCCTCTCGGTATCCATCACATCCAGTGTTGCAGGGAACAGGATGTAGACATGACTCCGGTACAAGTCACTATCAGACGTTGGGTTAGTTGCTGTACACCACCTTGTGTTGTACCCTCTGAAGTAGTGCTGCCTGCCACAGTGGCCCTGTGCAGCTGTCTACACTCCACCTTGCTCTGACTGCCTGGTCTGCTAGGGTTTCACTATGTGCAGTTCACACAGCCGTGGGGTTGACAAGTGATTGGAGTTTACACAGCTTGCTTGTACCATAGGTTGTATGCTGCATTTTTATTTTACATGTGTACGTTTTAGCCTTGTTCTGCTGCTCGGCTGCATAGCATGGCTGTTTCCCACTGTCAGGTGGCAGCCCGCGTACTTGCTTTAGGGGACGTGTCCGTTTGTCGGTTTTCCCAACGTCGTGGATTCCCAAGGTGTATCTCTCTTTTGGCTGCACCGCTTTACGGTCTAGCAGTGCTGCGGCCTTCTGTTTTCAGCGTTGTAACTCACAGGCATTCGTCTCGTGATCTACACGCTGGAACCCAATGACGCATAAGGTCTTATGGTTATTAAGAAGAGAAGACTTTCTGTATAGCAATCTTTGGATTCTCTGTGACATGTAAGGAAATGCCAAGGTAGTTAACATGATTTTGTATCACATGACTTTCAAAAATAAAGCCAAACATATTATTCAAACAATCTAGAAAATTCTGAAGTTTACCTGTGCACCCCTTGCACACAAGTATTAAATCTGTAGAATGATCATATTTAAACATGCACTTAGAAAAAATATTTCTGCAAATTATATTCTCACTCAGACACACCCATACTAAGGTTAGCATATTTCGGTGCAAACGGGGCACACGTGGAACAATTTATTGATGATCAATCTGATTATTAAACGCAATAAAGTTGTGGTTTAGACAAAAGTTAGTGAGTTCCACTATACAGCATCTTATTAGAATCTCAAAAAATGTGGAAAATATCATATGTAACAGCTAGTAGAATGTGCTTACACTACACATTCAAGATCAGTACAAAACAGTGATGGCTGGTGATGTGCAGTGTATAACCAGCTTAGTCAGAGTAGCACGAGGGACCAGTTTTGAGCGAGATTCGCTACACCTGTAGTTCTGATGCTGTTACTGATGTGATTTTGTATTTTAGTTAAGCTTCCTTTTCCTACAATGCACTTGGTGTCTCCATATTTTCTGTACTTCCTTTTGTGCTACTCTATCCTGCATATTCATGCAGACTAGGAGTACTCAGAATTGCTCATTACTTTCAGAATCTCCAGACATAATGTTCACTTTTTTTTCCTCGGTGACTGTTTCTGGTCTGTATTCTTGCTATCTTCCTTTTTTATTTTTACAGTCTGTGCATAAATTAAATTGTTTTTGTAAAGGTTTATAATGTATTTTATTTCTAGTGACTCCACTCATCTTCAGCCCCACTCTCAGCCAATTTATAACACTTCTTTTATTATTTCAGCTCTTTGAACTGATGCAGCACAGTAAAAGTGGTCTGGGAGTCATTCCAGAAAAGTGTTACCTCTATACAGCAGTAGTTTTCATGCTGTTTGATCTAACCAGTATTTGCTTTATGGTTCTTTTGGGAGAAAAAGAAGACAAAGCTTGCTAACATCTTGCCATGTTGGCATTTCCTTGGCTGAAAGTCTGAAATGTAATGGGCAGTAATAATATGGGAGGTTTGTTTAGCATAATGGTTTCTATCACCTCATAGACACAAAGTACAGGGTTTGTTTCTGACCTCAGGTTATTGAGTAGGCTTAAAATGGCACTTCACGACAGTTAGCTTAGTATTCACCTATGAACCTATGAATAGACAGCCAGTGACACAAATTTCTCAAAAAAGTAATACAAATCGCACAAACTTAACATGGTATGAACTGAGAAGGGTAAAGAGCTCAGAAATGTCACACACAGGAAGAAATAGCTAAGTCACACTTTAGTCATATTGGGTAACATACAGATAATCTTTTGTGTACCTACCCAACTACAGGAAGCCTCCAACTTATTCATCCACTCTGACACTTCTCTAAATAATGCTATAGCTCCTATCTGGTCTCAAATGTCATGGCCAGGCAGGCCTACTGACTCTTCAGAAGGCACAGCCTTGTGGCTACTGAGTTCTAGGAGTAGGGAGTGATGGACGTATTATGGGGGGAGGTGAAGAGATGCTGTAATCTGTTATACTACAATGCCCATGCAAGATTCTTAACAGACAGAACAGCATGCAGTGACATCAGCTGACAGGACAAGAATATCCATGGATCATTTGCAGACATTCTCACTTGCCCCAGTTTACATGTTACAGCCTGTCCCTCACCAACACCAGTGATCATGCAGGCAGCACTCAACCATGCACAATTACCCTTGGACAGTAAATCCAGCTGACAGTCACTTCATCCTATCCCCTTCACCCCAATCCCACCCTTCTGGTGCATAGGGTCCATTCTCAAATCTGGGATTCCACTGTCAGAGATAGATTCCTTGGCTCTGCACCCATAGACCAGCTTCAAAATTAGGATAACTTTGTAAAAATAAAAATAATTTGAAATGACATGTTCTTATTCTGTAGTTCTTTGCAAAGTGAAGATGAATCTGTTGGTCTGTGGGAAATTACTACATTTAAAGTCGCACCATAAACCAAGAAAATCAGATACACAGTTCAATGAGCTTTGAACTTGGTGACATTACTGTTATTTTGGTTTTCTCTTCGGATTTCAACATGCTTTTCTAGGAAATCTGTTTAGAGAATATGTTTTGACACTTACTGAGTATGGTAACTTTTGGAACAGGGCTTGAATACCTCTTTACATTTTGAAACATCAAGACACTTTACTGAGAATATAAGGAGGACATTTTAAAAGAGCTTGTACTGGCATTTACAACTTGGACTTGCAGTTTTGTTTAACATTTAATACTCTCGCCCCAGATTTTCATACCATTTTGTGCCAGCTTGTGGCTCACAAATGCAGCTGCACAAAGTTTTTGAGTTTGTCAAAATATTTCACATTTCTAATGAACAACAATATTTTGGTACCGTTTACATTGCTACAAACTCTATCCTTAGGGTAATAAAAAGTTACACTGAGACTTTGGAGTGCAAATACTGTATAATCCTTAACTTATGTTTCAACAATTATTTATAAAGACACCCTGTAAATATTTCACTCCAGCATTATGACAGCCATATTTCATCATTTCCTATAAATGTGATACTACTTTTTAAACCACAGGATCAGACATAAGGGCAGATTTCAAGTGTTGCTCTCAGCAAAAGTCTGCCATGCTTCGAGAAGATGTGCTTTCAGTGCAAGTGACTTATTTCAATTTGATGCTACACTGGCCAGATTCCAAAAGACCTGTTCTCAGTGTAAGTGGTCACTTACACTGAGAACAAGTCTTTTGAAATCAGGCTTATTGGTCTCATGCCTCAGGAGTAATATATATATATATATATATATATATATATATATATATATATATATATATATATATATATTTTTTTTTTTTTAATTTTATTTTATTTTTTTAACCAACGCACTAGAAAAGATAATGACTACATATACAAGCAAAAGTGTCTTTAGGAACTTTGGTAGGAGCTGATTAAAAAAGAAAACAAACTCATCCTTCACTTTCATTTAAAGAATGCTTAGCAAGAAGTTACATCCTAAATGTTGTGGGCTAATTGCCAAACTACTAACTGTTAAAGTCAGTGCTTGCATGTCTGAGGTTAAGTAGTAAGGTGCATTTCCATATGCATAGTTATGCAACTACAAAACACAGCAGCAACCACTACAGCCAGACCTTATGAGATTTATACAAGTGTGCTGGTCACACAACATCCACGGATAAGTAGTTCAACCACAGGAAAGAATGACCTACCCAAGTTTCTGGATGACTGTTAATATGCATGATTGTTTACTGCACTGTCACGAATACTAAAATAATAAGAGTCCAAAAAGTAAGAGAATGCTTGTTTGTTCTCAGCAGAACAGCAGCTTACCATTTACATTAGTGTGGTCAGTTAAGTACCATTTACATTAGTGTGGTCAGTTAAGTACCATTTACATTGGTATGGTCAGTTACGTTTGAGATTTATGGACAGCTTAGCAGAGACAGAGTAAAGATTTAAATTAAGAATCATTAGAGAGAATGGTACATCTAACCTGGTAAGCATGAGCTGAAATCGTATTTAGTACACAGCTTAAGTCACGTTACACTTTCCGGTGCTGCAAACTCACTCCTAAACCAGTCTATGCACAGAGTTTGTGAGGGAATATAAATCCGCATAAATATACTTACAAAGCAAAAGGAATTCAATATCTTGCTAATACCTCCAAGGCACTTAGCATATGTGAGGTGCAAAGTAAAAATCCTGACTGTGCATATGTGATAGCTGGGGACTTCAATAAAGCGGATCTCAGTGAGGTGTTACCCCACTACCATCAATTTGTGAACTTTTCCACAAGGGGAGCAAATACCCTTGACAAGGGTTTGCACCAATATAAAGGGAGCATGCAAAACAGTGCAGCAGCCAAACTTGGGGAGCTCTGACCATCTGTCAATAAGATTAATACCTGCTTACAAACCTCTGCTATCAGAATAAAACCCACAGAGAAACTGATCAGGGTCTGGAATGAGGGGGCAATGGAAAGTCTCAGGGACTGTTTTGATAATACCTTCTGGGACGTCTTCAGAGAAGCAGCCACTTCCAATCAGCATGTGAACATTGACAAATACGCAGACACTACAATGGCATACATTTTAAAATGCGTGGAGGACATATCTACAACCAAGAAGATTACAATCAGAGCCAATCAAAACCCTTGGCTAACCAGCAGAGTGTATGAGCTTCTGAGGGCAAGGAATGAGGCATTTAGGGCCAAGGACAAGGTGGGTCTTAGTGAAGCAAGGGCTAACCTAAAATGGAGCATCAAAGAAGCCAAGAGGGAGTATGGAAGAAAGGTACAAAGTTGCTTTGAGAACATGACAGACACCGGGAGACTCTGGCAAGGGATTCAGCAGCTAACTGACTACAAGACCACATCAGTTTGATGTGACGACAGCACAGAATTTCTGGACAGGCTGAACTTATTCTATGGCAGATTTGAGGAGAACAACCTGGAGGCTACAAAGCTACCCACTGGTCAGAATGACGCAGTGCTCAAACTTAACCCTGAAGAAGTGAGAAGCCATAGTAAGAAAGTGAACCCCAGGAAGGCTGCAGGCCCTGATGACATTCTGGGCAATGTATTAAGAGAATGCATACAGCAACTGTAAATAATCCTTAAAGATATTTTCAATACCTCCCTGGCTCTTGAAAGAGTACCAGCATACTGCAAGGTAACTAATATAATCCCGCTGCCCAAAAAAGCCAATCCAACTTACTTAAATGACTACAGACTGGTGGCATTAACCTGAAATGTCATGAAATGCTTCGAAAGGGCAGTGAAAAAGCATCTGTCAGAAGCTCAGCCACTGACCTTCACCCCTCTACAGTTTGCCTATCGCCCAACAGATCCACTGAGGATGCCATTTCAGTGACCCTGCACCTCTCTCTGGAACATCTTGGAGAGGAACAACTATGTCAGGTTGTTGTTCATTGACTTTAGCTTGGCATTCAACCCAGTGGTTCTGTTGCAACTCATAGGCAAATTAATTAACCTTGGCATTAACAAAAGTGTCTGCAACTAGATCCTTGACTTCTTGATTGGAAGACCACAGAAGACGTGTGGTAACAACATATCAGGTATCATTACACTCAACACTGGTGTGTCTCAAGGGTGTACAGTTATTCCTCTGCAATTCACCATCCTTACCCCACAACTGCTCTGCAAAATTTCCCAATAACCATATCATCACATTTGCAGATGATACCGCTGCAGTGGATCTCATAAAGGATGATGACAAGAGAGAATATAGGAATGAAGTCAGCTCTCTGATCAAATAGTGCAAAAATAACTTCGATCTGAATGTCAATAAAACTAAAGAAATTATCATTGACTTCAGAAAAAGGCCAGACATTCACTCAACACTTCAGATCAACGGTGAGGTGGTACAGAGTTTAATCTGCACAGTTCCTGGGGTACACATCTCACACACCGCTCTTGATTCATGAACACAGGCCAAATAACTAAAAACCTCACCAATGCCTGCATTTCCTGAGAAGGCTCAAAAGAGCAAAGCTTCTCCTGAATGCTCTATCCACTTTCTACAGAGGAGCTATTGAAAGTATTCTCACCTGCAACTTTATTGTGTGGTACAGAAACAGTACTATGGCAAAGAGGAAGAAGCTTCAAAGAGTGGTGAGGACTGTGGAGAAGATAACGGGCACAAATCTTCCAACCGTGCAAGAACTTTTTACAAGAAGAGGCATAAAGAGGACATACAAAATACTTAGTGATGCATCACATCCAGCATTTGGCTGGTTTGCTAGACTTTCATCTGCCAAGAGGTACCGCAACATCTGCTGTAGGACCTCCAGGCTCTTGAACAGCTTCTATCCAACAGTAATAAGGCTCATAAACTCTGACATCAACTTGGACATCTACCTCCAAATGTGTTCCCACTACTAATATTTTACTGAAAATGATTCATTATTTAATTCACTACAGTTAATATATTCTTACAGAAGTGCAATATCTTTCTCTTAAAAGTAAAATTGCAGTAATTCCTCAGGTGCAATATTAATGATCTGCCCTTTCTTTTTCTGTGTACAGTAGTATTTGTTCATATGTTTAGGTTTATCTGTATGGGTAGTTAATGTACTGAAAACAAGATTAAAAAATTAAACAGGGACATAAAAGATTACAAAAATGGTACTGCTTCTCCAGCACCACCCCCTTCTCAGAACTTCAATCTCATTGGTCATGGGGATACTCATCCTCGCTCACTCAATGGCAATAGAGCAAGCCAGAATGAGGAAGTGATAGTGCAGGGCCGAGTAACAGTGAAGGAAATAGACGTCCAACCATAGCTGGCTTTAGGCACCAGCAAACCCAGCAGTCGCTGGGGGCCCCCAGATCCAGAGGTCCCCCAACCACAGCAAGTTATGTTATCCTGACATTTTGTAACATGTTTGTCAAACCAACACAAGCTAGTAAAGCAATCCTGTATAGTTAAAAAAAAACAGATGAATAATAACTCTTATTTGTATCTCCTTTAAAATTCAAAGATATCTCTGGTCATGGTAAGTGTTGCACCAGGTAACATTCTACACAATTCCATTAAATATTTTACCTCTAATGTAGTGCCACAAACCCTGCTGGTGGACATTATCTCCACTAAGACTAGAAACATAATCAGCATTGGGTACCTGCAATACCCCTGGCTGCAGGGGGCCCCTTTAATCATGCTCGACTGTGTGGGGGCCCCACAAAAGCTGCTGCTGCTTGGCAAAAAATAAGGATTAAAAAAATGTATTAATTTTATGATTACGGTCCTTAACCTGAACATGGCTGAGCTATGACCCTTTTAGGATAAAGCTGATAATGAACACGAGCAAGATAAGCATTAGAGAAATCTTTGCTGAAGAATTCAGCTCAGTGACAAAAATAATAGCAGAATAAAGTCTCAAAATCAAGAACACACTTTAAATATTACTCTAATTCACTTTAAAAAGTTATTAGAATAACAAATATTGCATCAACATGCATTTTTTGGACAATAAGAAGTATAAATCTTGATTTATTGACTGACTGTAATTATGAATGATTTACCAGCAAATCAAACTGTGAGGAGTAAGGAGGCATGCTATGTATATGTATGTCAGCAGTCTCTTTAAATACATGACTGTGGCAGTTTGTACCTCTGTTTTTATTCCAGTATAGCACCAGTGGGATGCATAGGCAGTGACTGTCTTTTTTTTTTTGGGGGGGGGGGTTAGGAAGGCAAGCAGTATTCTGGGATAGACCTGTGTATCATCACACCAATTGGCTTGTTAGTTTATTAGGAGCTACTATTTTGTCAGTTTTGAGCATTTAGCCTTGAGAAATACTGTCCTTGAAAGACAAAAAAATAAGACTGAAATTCTTTTCTTACTCACAGTTTTAGTTTAGGCCACCATTGGATTAAAAGGTTGGGAAAATGCTCTAAAGTGCATCCCAGAGCTTCTATAACCCTATGACTTCTTGGACCCTGGCTTTTTTGCGTCATTTCCTCACTTGAAAAAGCCTGGTAGGTACCAGGCGAAAGCGCTCGTGTTAATTTCTGTTTTTGTGTCGACAATAAATCGTTTTATTGGAATTTAGAACTGCATTGGGCTGTCATTTAACGTATTACTTGGATTACTAAACTTTTTCTGCATTGCTGGCTGATATTCAACTGTTCAATTGTTCAAACTTTTAATTTCAAGCACCAGTCCTTGTCGTTTGGACCGGAAAGGTTTTCTGTTTCACTTGTTCCTGGTTTAACGTTGATCTTATTGGTTGTGTATTTCCTCAATGAGTATTACTGTGCTGTGTTGGTTAGGAAAGGTGTGTTGAAAGGATGCCATGAAAACTAAAGTCGAATAGAAACACTGAATTTTTATCTTTGGTCATACGTTTTGTCATCATTGGATAAAAAGGTTGTGTAAAAAGGAAAAAAAAAAAACCTTAAAAATGTGTGGAGTCTGCATGTCCTCCCCGCGTTTGAGTGACGTTAAAGACATGCAGGTAGGTGCGTGTGTGAATGGGCGTGCCTTTTTTGAAGGCTGGGCGTCAGGCTGGCAACTCTGCACCATAAAAATCCACTGCCAATCATTAGCGGACGGGAGTTCTGCTGTGGCGACTCCGGGAAAAGCCGAAAGATTTTCTTTGTACTTCAGAAAATATAGAAAGCTATGGTGTCTTGAAAAAGCTGAAAAATATGGCAAAATGTAAAAAAAAGAAAGAAAAAAAGTAATGTGCATTGTATGGGGAGCCTAACATGGGTGAAAACAAAGGGGAGGACTGGAGGGTGTGTGCATGTGGGGGGGGGGTCTGAAACAGTAGGCCTAAGATTCTGTCTCACCCAAGTCCAGACAGTTACATAGAGTTGTTGTGATGTATTATTGTTGCAACTAAATGCCAGTAACTGTGAAAGTCCCTTTGTGAGATGGGCCAATGTAGTGTGGTACATTGACCTGTTGTAATGTAAGAGCATTGTAGCTACAGGTCAGATGTACTACTCCTAAAAGCTTGCAACATGAACTAAAGATTACTTAGGAGGGGTGCTAGTGACAGGGTAATACTTGCACCGGAAGTGCCTAGGGGGCCCCCAACTTGACATTTGCTGGGGGCCCCCAAAATGCTAACACTGGCCCTGCATCCACCAGCTACTAGTATGCCAAATCAGAATACAAACAATTTTAACAATTTTTTGTGAGCAAGATGATGTCCACCAACAGCAACAACAACAAGATGACGTGCAGGGTTTTCGGAACAACAGAGGACAGAATGACCAATGGCCCTACAACACGAGAGGGGCCACAAAGTTTTACAATGGCATCATCAACAGAAAGAGAAGGTAACTTCTGAGGTTTTGAACAACAGTAACTTCAAGGAATGTAGGTTAGTAACAAATAAGGATGGGGACATTAAAATTTACAATTTGTCTAGCTATGATATAGACCCTGACCTAACTGAACTGTTTTCAAAAGGACTTACATTTGTGCCATCAACTTGTTCTAACTCATCCACTTTAATGGATTTAAAACTTTACACCCACAAACTTAATTTGAATGTTATGTTTGGTAACAAGGTGGCATAACAACACACTAATATATGGGTGTTGAGTACATATACTCCACCTATGCACCCTTTATTACTATTGTTTGAACACTTGTGTGAACCAGATATAAGAACTTTAATAAACTGCACTGTGAAACCAATGACTGGAATGTATCGAAGAAGGAAAGGGAGGCACTGCATCTATTCACATCTCTGCCCATCAGAAATTTAAAACCTGACGAGGGAGGGGGACTTGTTGTGATGGACATTGAGGACTATAATAAAAGGATGAGAATAGTGTTGGAAAGTGAAACAGATGTTAAAGCAAGTGTGAATGAATTACATGTGGCATATAATCGTATAAGAATGTTTTTAAACGATTTGTTTATTGATGGAATGATAGATGTTCAAACACTTAATTACCTTTCTTCACTTTCTCCAAAAATTCCCTCATTGTTTGGTATACCCAAGATACATAAGAATGTGTATGACCCCCCCCTCCCCCTATGAGGGCATTGGTTGATGCTAGAGCCTCCAAAACCTATGCTATAGCAAAGTTGATAGATTTCACCTTACAAAAAATACATAAAAAAGAGATTATGTAGTGAGTTTTATTAACCCTTTTAGTATAGATGCATATGGTATTAAGAATATTCTGTTTAGGAACTGGAACCTCCTACTCACCGATAAGGTATTTGAAGAAAAAGGAGACATTAAACCAACACTGATCTTTGAGAGGGGTAGGAACATGAAAGCCATATTGGAGGGGCAGAGGCATAAAGTACATAAAACCCCAGGAATGTTTAAATGTGATTCATGTAATTTTTGTAAATATATGGCCCCTGGGACTACCTTTTCAGTGAGAGATTGGACCTATAAGACTGATGGAAGGTTTAACTGCAATTCAAAATCTGTGGTGTACTTAGCCCAGTGCCAAACTTGTCCAGCATTCTATGTCGGGAAAACTGACAGAAAGCTTAGAGAAAGGGTTTAACGAGCATCTATACAATATTAAGGGGAAATTGGAGAATGCCTTAGCTAGACATTGTGCTAGATTCCCTGGCCATACCTTTCTGTTTAGAATCATTGAACAAGTTGCACCCGACATCAGAGGGGGCCCCTATCAGTTATTATTGGAAAAACATGAATTATGGCAGCTCCGTCTAGATTCAAGTAGACCACCAGGTTTAAATGAGGTGACATCAATTTGTCTAGGTGAAGTTAGCCTTTTTGAGTCATAATTAGTAGTAAAGGAAATTGAGCACTTATTCATATAACGATGTATATACATATATATTTTTACATGTTTATTGTTATATGTTTTGACATTTAACTTATAAACTTTTAGATATACAAGTTATTTGAATATTTATTGCTGAATAAAAGTTTTTACCATTTATTTTATATGTAGGCTGTTTTATATGTATTAACTGTAAGGATGTTTTGTGCATGGAAGGAACAAAGTTGGTTTGGTGAGACCCAGTGGCTAATTAATTAATGAACTAATAAACTTGATTTAAAAAAAAAGGGGGGGGGTTGTCATTCATTATATTAAGCATCGACTTTATTTGTGGTTTGTCTGATGAAGTCTGGCTATTGAGCCGGACGAAAAGTGCTTCACGTGTATTTTTTATCTCTGACTATTTGTATGTATTAAAATTGTGGGGTTTAGTTGTCCGTCTCCCGGTGTTTTTTTTTTCATAGTTGGTTCATGTCTGGACTAGATTTACCTGACAAATTACAGGTTATAAGGAGTATTTATATGTGTATTAGTCTATTAAAATAGTTGTGTATATATGTCTTATTCATTTTATACTTAAATTGCCTCTGTGCTCTGATAACCTGATACCGGGAATTTTGTTTAGGTTGCACTCGTGTTTCCTAAATGACAAAGTTTTCTTTGTATCTTTGCTGTGTGTAAATTATACATGGCTTCAGCTGTAAGAGCACTACAGTGTTCTGACTTTCTCACTTATGTTGTTAGTTGATTATATAGAAGAGTCATAATCATCCAGAGTTACAGACCAA
Organism: Protopterus annectens; assembly: GCF_019279795.1. Classification (NCBI taxonomy): domain Eukaryota; kingdom Metazoa; phylum Chordata; order Ceratodontiformes; family Protopteridae; genus Protopterus; species Protopterus annectens. The sequence continues at coordinate 279,202,236 of NC_056739.1, forward strand.
ACTCAAATTAAAACTTTTTAACAGCAGGTTCTAAGTAGACTTATTGTTCAGGGCTCTGTGTTAGCTGACCATATTCTATAGTCAATTCCCCCTTAAAGTTCTGTGTCTCCAGGACCAGTTTACTTTCCAGGCATAGGGGCACTATTCATCCATCTGCAGGGTGGTTTGTTTAATCAGTGGGGCTGAAAGGCAAGGAGGAAAACGAGTCCACAGCTTTAGTATTATTATTATTAATGCCTGCAGATATTTTTATTGCATGTTCGGCTCTAACACTCCCAATGTGCTTGGGTACATTTACTCAGTAGATATGCAAATAGGACCTCTCCTGATGTCATCCTATCTCCATGGTGATGCTGTACAGTTGCTGTGCTGACTTTAATTGTTGAGACTTCCATCACCAGCTGCACTCTTCAGGTACACCAAAGCATATGTCTATGCCATTTACCACTCTCCCAAAGATAGCAAGCAGGTAAGTGTCTTGTTACTCTCCTTACTGGGATGTGGAGGTAGACATCCTTCATGTGCAATGTTGCTGTAAAGACATCTTTTATGAAGGGCAGTACTATTTTCAGATTCAAAGTGGAAAGATCTAATACAGGTTTCTATTTTCCATCATCCCAGGAGATGGAAAAAGTCTGGTGTAAAAGCCTACCCCTTTTGGGAGGTCTGGGACCTTCTGTACTGTAATTTTTATCATCAGTTGCCCAACTAACCCTAATGCAGTGTGTACACAAATAAGTATAGGAGGGACCGGGAGGGAGGCATATACTGAAATGGCTGGCAGAACCCACTTGCATTTAGTAATATATTTCCACTTTTGCCCTGTAAAACTGAAAAAAAAAAATTTTAAGGGTGGGTGGTGGTTGTTTGTTGTTGTCTGACAGAAATCAAGGAAGAAGACAAAGCTCTCTTTTGTTTGTAATGCTTCTGCCTAGCACCGTTTCTTATAGAATATTCTGCAGGAAGGAAGATTCCTCTAATATTGAGAAGATTCATGGTAAAGCTACCCAACAAACATCTTATGGGTAAGCTTCAGTCCCAATCCTTAAAGCTGCTGCAGTAGTCTAAGCTTTGGTAGCTGCACTTACAGCATCATAAGCACACATCAGCATGTATAACCCTATCTTATTAGGTATGGGCTTTGGTAGATGCACTCACAGCATCATAAGCACACCTCAGCATGTATAACCCTATCTTATTAGGCATGGGCTTTGGTAGATGCACTCACAGCATCATAAGCACACCTCAGCACGTATAACCCTATCTTATTAGACATGGACTTTGGTAGCTGCATTCTCAGCATCATAAGCAGACCTCAGCACATATAACCCTATCTTATTAGACATGGGCTTTGGTAGATGCACTCACAGCATCATAAACCCACCTCAGCATGTATAACCCTATCTTATTAGGCATGGGCTTTGGTAGATGCACTCACAGCATCATAAGCACACCTCAGCACGTATAACCCTATCTTATTAGACATGGACTTTGGTAGCTGCATTCTCAGCATCATAAGCAGACCTCAGCACATATAACCCTATCTTATTAGACATGGGCTTTGGTAGATGCACTCACAGCATCATAAACCCACCTCAGCACGTATAACCCTATCTTATTAGGCATGGGCTTTGGTAGATGCACTCACAGCATCATAAGCACACCTCAGCACGTATAACCCTAACTTATTAGGCATGGGCTTTGGTAAATGCACTCACAGCATCATAAGCACACCTCAGCACGTATAACCCTATCTTATTAGACATGGACTTTGGTAGCTGCATTCTCAGCATCATAAGCAGACCTCAGCACATATAACCCTATCTTATTAGACATGGGCTTTGATAGATGCACTCACAGCATCATAAACCCACCTCAGCACATATAACTCTATCTTATTAGACATGGGGTTTGGTAGCTGCACTCACAGCATCATAAGCACACCTCAGCACGTATAACCTTATCTTATTAGAGATGGAGTTTGGTAGCTGCACTCACAGCATCGTAAGCACACCTCAGCACATATAACCCTATCTTATTAGACATGGGCTTTGGTAGATGCACTCTCAGCATCATAAGCCCACCTCAGCACATATAACCCTATCTTATTAGACATGGGGTTTGGTAGTTGCACTCGCAGCATCATAAGCCCACCTCAGCACGTATAACCTTATCTTATTAGAGATGGAGTAAGCTGTTTCATTTTGATGCCATTATCAGGAAGGGTCTTTAGATTTCACTGTAATTTGCTGAGTATGAACTCTGATACAATACCAAATGTGGAAAGTAATTAACAGACCTTATCACAGAATCATAGCAGTATAAAGCCTTTTGACACAACTGTTCAAAATTCTGGACTCTGAATGAAAAGGAAGGTAATCTAGAGGCAAAGTCTTCATTTGCTTCTGACTGATAGTTAAAGGACTCTAAGATTATTAAACAAATCTGGTCTGCTTGTAGAGACATTCCTCTATACAGCCTACCTGCCTTTTGAATTCGTGTGACCAGGTGCCTGTATACTGAAATTTTAAATTTGATGGATATTTGAGCAATAATCCATGACAGAGTGTGGATATCACATGAGTTACCCGTGGCTTGATACAAGGACAAAGCTTGAATGATCAATTTACAATGGGCACACTGTGCTGTCCAATCAAAGAATATATTTTTGAAGAGTAAGGACCAAAGTGTTATTACACAATTAGCGGTACAAAATAGTGACTCAGAAGACCATGTGGTTTCTTTCTACTTCATAATTTAAAAGTATTTGCACTTAGATGATGAAGGTAAGTAAATTAAGTATAATGAGATATAAACTGGAACTTATGTAAAGTGGTGTAGTGAGGTGTTTGCACGATTCATAGTCCAATAATACATGCACCATATGCACATATATTCTTAAAGGCATTGCTTGTTTTGTATCTACTTTGCAATATGCAAACCATGTATGCACAAGGACCTGCATAACACAAAATGAATTCTTTCCCCCAGCGAACCCTTTAGTGCTTGTCCATGTATGCAGAAGCACTCAATTGACACAATGAAGTACTGCCTGCAACAAACAATTAAGTGGTTTGCCCATGTATGTATAAGCACTCATCTGACAACAGAATGAAGTATTTCCTCCAGTGAACCCCTCAGTAGTTTGTCCGCATATACACAAACACTCAAACAATAAAATTAAGTATTTCTACCAGCAATCTTTTCAGTACTTTATCCATGCGTGAAAAGCACTCAAATAACAAAATTAAGTATTTTCACCTCATTTGAGCTCTGCATAAATATATGTATCCATGTTGTTACACATTACTGTTATCATTTCAGGCTCCTTATGTGTTTTGTATGCAAATGAGGCCCTTTTATGTTTATCTTTATGAATCAGAGTAATATGCCAATGTGCAAGATGCTTAATTCTCGTAGCAACTCTCCCACTAATGCTTATACCTTAAGTACTTCAATTTTTGCTGTAAGGAGGCATGTTTATCATGATGCCTCTTGTTTCCGTAGTCAGCAAGGTTCACATATGCTAACCATATTTACATATCCTTGTAGTGCCACTGTTTGCGGGATACCACTACGTACTAGTGAAATGCAGGACTATGAATACTGCCCATTCTCTTCATTTGTAGAGAAAGTAGAAGCAGATTTTCTTGTTTTATGCTCCTGTAGCAAGAATGGAATAGGTGAAGGTATCACCTCTTCTGGCTTCAGAGACATTCCGAATGGATCCTGAATCCATCCACATAAAGACTGCTTTGATTTTATTTTTTCCTGTACAATATTAAAATATTCCCTCACCATACCTCTCAACTTCTCAGTGCAAGAAATCTGGACAAAGCCAGAAAGACTGGTGGACAAAGGCCCAGAAATAGGGACATAATTTAAATATTGCTCCTATAAACTTAGAAAGTTGCTAGAGTAACAGGTTTTGTATTATGCTGTATTTTCCTGAAGGAAATAAAGTCTGAAACTCAAATGTGTGTCATTATTTAGTATTATTTAGCGACTTAAATCTTCAATGATTTCCCAGAAAACCACAAATTTTATGAGGAACAAATCAAAAATATGAGGCAAATATCTGGACATTCTGTGAAAATCTGTACAGATGAGAAATGACCTTCACAAATGATTCCAAGTTTGAGACCAAAACAACTTGCTAGCAGTGTAGATTCTACCATTTTCAGGATTCACAAATGAATTACTACATCCCTACTGAATATACATGATTTTAACTAGTGTGTGTGTACTGCAGGTGCACCAAGGATAGGGTACCTCTCTGTGCTCTGCATAAAACATGTCACAGACACAGAGATTAATGGCCATCTTTGAAGAAGTAATGCCTCAGACATTATGATTTATAACAAATATAGACAGGTCAAGTCATTCCAAGATAACAGTTACATTTTTTGGGGCATGCTGACTGGAAAATATGAGAGGGAGACAGAATCTACCTCAGAAAAGGAGAGGAAATACTGTATGAATAAATCAAAATTGCTGTCACAAAGATAAAGAACTTCTCCGCAAAGTCAGTCAGCAAAACAAAGTGATGGAGAAAATTAACAGTGGTTCTTAGTCGATGACAAAGTTGAGAAAAAACATTTATACACAGGAAGTGAAAGAAAACAAAAGGAAAAATACTGAATACCTTGTAAAAAAGGGATAGTGTGGAATATGACAACTGCTAATTCATACATTAAGGAGCAAAGAATAGCGAAATAAATTTTTCTAATTTGCAAATAAAAAAACTGGAAGCTAAACAAGTTAAGTCTTTTTAATGGAGATGTAGTTATTCATACAAGCACAGGATCTGAGTAAAACTTTAAAACTACATGAACAAAGCAGTATGGCCCATTGTGATTCATACCAGAATCCTCCTCATACCATGTCTAGAACCAGCAATACCTTTTAATCACATAATGAAGAGGTAGTGGTAGGTATGAGGAAAACAGATACAATATGTGTTTATAAAAGAGGCAGGAAGGGAAAGTCTGAAAACTACAAACAAGTTAGCCTGGTGGTTGAAATAAATAACCATTTTTATTTATTGACATTTGATTACCAGGAAAGTCCAGATGGGTAGAAGCCCGGAGAGAAAAGCTCCAAATTATTACAAAACATTTCAAGAGCAATAATTTTACAATATTCAAAAGTAAAACAAAATATCTGCAGTTTAAAAAACTAACAAATTAGTGATAATATAAAAACATTTGTTAAGAATTGATATATCATTTATAGAAATTTCAGACAGTTTGTAGAGAAATTACAGGTAGGTTAATCTGATGCAAACAGGAATTGCAGTATGACGTGAGGGAAAAAAAGGCATATGGCATATTTAGAAAGTCAGGGAAGATAATTAGATATCAGTAAGGACGTAAGTGAAGGGAGAATAAGGACATATACGGAATGAAAATGTACTTGTTCACATTTACGGATATAGCTTATCCTGGTTTTAAGCAAGAACAAAGCCAGATTTTAGCTAGGAAGTCTTTCAGTGTGGATTTGAAAGATGGGAGGGAGGGTATTAACCTGATGGATACAGATCAGGAGTTCTAGGCCTTAGCAAACTTGTACAACTACAGACAATGCCCAGCAGATTTGACAGGTTTGTATATTTTTGTTTATTTATTGACCTGGTTAGCCCTACAGTGCAGAACTTATTTGAGTGAGGACTCGCTGAGAAAGGGATCCTAAATGTGTGGTACAGGAAGTCAATGTAAAATCTGAAAAACTGCATCCCCAGTTTTTAACAAATAGGTGATCTCACAAATCAACAGATGATAAATGTGGTAGCACCAACACAACTGAAATGAAAATCAATTTTGAACAGAAAACCTAATTAGACCGTTGTTTGCAGCTAAAACAATAGGTCAGCTAAGGTTACTCAGGAGCTGAAATGTGGAACAAGCAGCCTGGGAACATTGCAAAGTTAATCAGCAAGTATGAATCATCAGTTTGTCAGTCACACATGAACAGTACAAGCATAAACTGGACAGCTGAAACCACAACCTGAAGCAATACAAGGTGGGGAGGGAAATACCTAAAACCTCAGATCAGTGTTAAATAATTTACCAGTACTTTCTGGCAGGACATTAAGAACTTTAGTAAAATTCTATTTAGAAGACTGCAAATTATAACATTTCAAAGGAAGCAAATGAAAAAAGATGTGCTCTTCTGGGTAAAGGAAAGCAGTAAATCAAACGTCCTTCACTGCTCATTAGTGGAGAGATGGGAAACTGCTGTGTCCTTCTGATGTCACACAGTGGGGAAAATTGCATGGTGGGAAGCAGCAGCATTCACTGTTAACATTTTAAAACAACTTCACATCAATATAGAGACTGCTATCATACCAGTTTGGATTGTAATAATTCATAAAACAGCAGCAACCTCTTACTGATGTATAGATATTACTATTGCACAGAAGATTAATACATAAGGGGAAACTCCGTGCCTCCCATTTCTAGCCAGACTTTTTTTCTAAAGATGGTGGGAAGATTGAAGAAAGCAAGAGGCTTGCAGAGACATGAGGGAGCATTCCTTAAGATGGGTCAATCAAAATAAGGTGTGTAATTCAAGAAAGCATTGCACAGACATAAAAGTATTCTGTTTGGATACAGAAAGGAAGATATCTGCATAGAGGACTCTGATTTTATTTTTCCGAAGCAAAATTGCTCTGCCATTCCAGTCTGACTACAGATGGTGCAGATTTTCACTTTTTTATTAGCTAAATGGTAAAGTCCATGAGAGAACGAGTTGTTCGAACTCATCATCGTCATATAGACCAACAGCAGATCAGCCACACATTTAGTGCCACTGTGGTTACTTCAAAAAGTATGCCAATAGTGCAGGATGTTTAGTGACACTAACCAGTACCACATGATATAGCTGCCAAATTTTAGAGGCACTGTACTGAGTTTAAAAAAAAGCATCCCAGTAATTCAGGATACAGAGCTTAACTTGAACATTGGTTTCTCAAAAATGAAACATTCAAGAATGACAAAGGAGAAAGCTACAATGTAAGCCAGCAGGAATAAAAAAAAATCTGTAGCTGTAGTGGCTGCAAGAATTCTCAAACATTTACGACCAAAAAACTGAAAACCGGACCCAAACTGAAACCCAAAGGTCTGCTTTAGCGTACCAAAACACTATTTCATGCTTTCATCCTAAGACTTCTTCAGAATACACAAAATGACAAACAACACAGCATTAAAAAGAAGGATAGCAAAAATGCATTTTTTAAACACACAGCAGTGTCAGAATCACAAGAAGTTTCTTTTTTCAGTCCTTGAACAAGGTCTTGGTGATCAGAAGATGGGGATTTTAAGAACTGCTTAGAACAAAAAGAAGCCTTGTGGCAAATTCTGACAAGAAACCAGGACTTAATGATGTTGTCAGTATTAAATGCGTTTTTGAAAAATCATAGTGTGCACTTAAACAGGTTGTGATTTTGTTTTTTAATGTATTTTACTTTAAATTTTTATATACTGCTGGTTAATTTTAGATTTTATTTGGGTGATGGCAATTATATAAATTAATTGTTTGTTATTTTATGTATTCTGAAGATGTCGTAGGACGAAAGCATGAAATAAAGCGTTTTGGTACACTAAAGCAGACCTTGTTGTGGTTATTTTAGTTGTGGCTGGTTACAAACGGACTGTTTTCATTCTAAAATATTTGCTGTCTGAATTTCTGTGGCTGTTTTCAGGCAGAGTCTTGCCATTATGCCAAACGATGAAAGATCTTATTGACTGTCATTGTCCCATTTCTGTATGCTGCTGGCAATGTACTTCTGTAAATATGTCTGATTGGCCTGTTGATGGAATAAAAGAGGGATTTGTTCTACTAATACAGTTTGCATTCTCCATGCTGGGCTACTGGTAAATTCAAAGTCTAGTGCATCTGCTGGCAAGGGAAGCATACTTCTCAACTGATCCCTGATTTTGCCTCATATTTTTGGTCTCTTCCTCATAAATTGTGTGGTTTTCTGGCAAAATCACATTTGGGTTTCAGATTTCATGCTTTTCAGAAAATGCATCCTATTGCAAAACCTCTTATTCTAGCAAATTTCTAAATTTGTAAGATTAGCATTGAAAGTCTATTCCTGATTTTGGATCCCCCATGCTTCTCAACTGTTCAAATTTTTGTCTACATTTTGGTTCCGTTTCATATAAAATGTGTGATTTTCTAGCAAATCACTGAGGACTGAAGTAACTAAACAATGACATGCATTTGAATTAAAGACTTCATATTCCTCAGAAAATGCATGCCAAAAGACTTCCAAGATGGCTGCACATAGAATAACAGATTAATTTCAACTCTCTCAGTGTGAAAACAGAAACTTAGAAGAGAGCGCTAAAGAACTCATTTTTTGGATAAATTTCAGTAACTGGCTAGTAAGTGTACTGCTCAGATGCCAGGAAAAAAGAAATTCAGACAATCTAAAAGAAAATCAACCACAAAAGATGAGGGAAAAACACTGTCTGGAAAGAATTCTGCAGCTGTTCAGCAAAAAGCGGTGCAAGCTCAAGCTTTGGTGCATGACATGACTTCCAGTAAATGAGACAAAATAAGTCAAATGTAATCAGAGCTTATTACAATAAATGAAACACTGAAGGAGTATATCAACTCAAATAAAGGTTAAAATGGAAGAAGCTTTAAACATTTTCAGATAAGGTGATAAAACTCCACAAATCGGATGTCAAAATGAAGAAAAGGCTGGCTGAATAAAAGACTGATCAAAAAGAGATGTTTCAAAAAATAAGAGAATTAGAGGAGAGAGCACTCAGCGAATATCTGAGATTTTCTGTTTTACCAGACACAGCTGGAAGGAACAGACTACTAATTTTATGAAAGCAAAAATAATCAACTGGACTGGTATTCCACAGTAGAAGTTATTAATTGAAAGTGCACATCATGTTTATGCTCCAAACCTGGCATGAGAAAGCAACCTGGATGTTTAATAGGTGCTCCTGTTTTTCTCTTCTTTTCTCTTTCTCCTTGTACAGTTTTAAGAAATGTAGGCACTGCAATGTAAAAAAAGAAGAAAAGTCTGCTCAAAATAGTATAATACAAGAAAAAAATGATGTGTTTTCTCCTTGCTGCATAGGAGCATGACTGGATTTAGGCTCTTCGCTTTATCTAGTAACAGGTTTCAAGAGAAAGCAAATAAATGAAAAAAAGAATATTGAACATAATACGGCTGTCCTCTAGCCAATAATAAATACTTGTAGAAACAACTATCTGGTTCTTATGTTTCCATGGTGACAATCTCATAAAGAGCAATAAAAACAGAACTATGAGATTATGCTTTCTGAAAGCATTTAAGTGCTTTCTCATTCTGCAAGAGCAATAAATATAAGACAAAACCAGACAACGCTTAGTAGAAACACAGGCTATACCATGCATCTTAACATGGATAACCTTTTTAAGTTAACCAAAGTCTGAGTGTGGCTGTTAGTTTGGCACAATTGTCCCTATTAGGAAGGTAAAACTTCAGTATTTGAAGATGTACACAGTTGTGTGTGTGTGTTAGTATTAGGTTAATAGGTTGTGGGGTGTAAAGGCACTCTGTAAAGGCTGGATGCGGCCGAGGCGCTAAGAGATTTTATGCTATTTATTGTGGAATATAAAACATTTGGTGAACATAAGAACGAGACAGCATTGGTCTTTTGTCTTTGTGGTTCCAATGTATTTGTCTTTTTGTTTGAGGACTTTCAATAAAACAAAAATATTTTGTAAGATGTGACATAGGCTCAAATGGATATGACAGGAAGCAACTGTATAATAGGCCAACCTGCCAAATATTAGTGTGTGCTTGTAACACAAAAGCTAGAACTAGGCAATTCACAAACTCTTACAAATAAAAGGTCAGAATAACTTTTCAACATAATGACCCTTTCAATACTATCTTTAAATGTTAATGATCTCACGGATATATACAAAAAAGAAAGACTTGTGAACTATATTAAAAAATCTAGAGTGCAAATAGTTACGTTACAGGAGACATATTTGGAAAGAACTGAACATGTGAATTTCTTAAGAAAAGTTTTCAGGACAGTTATTCAGTGGAATACATGGGACAAAGAAAAGAGAAGTACTTGTATTAATTACAAGAGGAGCTCCAACAGAAGATAAAAAAAGATAATAATGGTAGATTTGTAGTACTAAGGGGCTACTGGCAAGTGAGGAGGAATACACTGGCATGTATTTATATTCCAGCTAAAACTGCTATAATGGAGCTTAAGAAAATTCCGGGGGAAATAAACAGTTTTCATCAGGGAATATTACTTACAGATAGGTATTGGACTTTGATTTGCAGCAGGGAAGACATGTCTGGGGGGCACAGAAGGGAAAATATAACAAAGGAAGGTAGATTTCTGAAGACATTTATGAAAATATTTGGTATGGAAAATGTGAATTCAGTGGTAGGACTTCGGAGTGAATTTGCATATTATTCCCCAAGATACAAAAATTGGGCTAGGCTAGACAAAACTTAGATTTCACAGGAACATGTTCACTTAAGTTTTGATACACATAAAATAACTATTTCAGATCATGCGCCAGTAATAACGCCCCTACTACCACAGCTACCCTTCTGCCTTGTTACACCACTTTTTTTCACTACCCTACTTTTTACCTTTGCACTGCTTCCATCTCTTTATAGCTGTTATAGATGTGGCCACTAGATATGGCATCATCACCCACCCTAATCTCATTTCTGCTTACCTTCCTCCTTACTGATTGTTTCCTCTCACTGCTCCTCTTACTTGGTCTGCCCCACTTCGGCCCTACCTCCCTATCCCACCTATTCCCTCACCTTCATGGAAAACCTTACTACTCTTAAACAATACCATAATGTCAAACAACTCTATCTTATATTTTGTATCAACACTCTTACTCACTGTAACATAACCCTATGTCTAACTACATACTCCAAAAAAAGAATTTGATTAACCTCAATAAAATCTGAATATAAAAAAACTACTTCACCATGTCTCCCTCTCTCAGATGGTATTCATCCAAAACTTCCAAGAGACCATTGTACTAGGAGATTTTAACATTGACTGGCTCACCTGTATTCTCTCTGACCCCAAACTAACCACTTAAATCTTTTGGAAAGGTTCACATTCCAAATACTCCTATCTTATAACCCTCACGCCAAAAATCACTTTAACATGTAATTGGTCACCACTAACATATCTGGAACTTAATGAGCTGTAAACTACTTTAATACTAACTTTATTCAAATAACTAAATCACCATTCTCCATACCGCCCTCCATTAGAAAGAACCAAATAACAAACTAGGCAGAAAATGCTACTTAGAAACAAAAATTTGGGCTAAATGGAGAAATACCCACAAATGCCCATTCTTCTTCTCTTCTCAAAAACAATAAACCAAGAGAGAGAGAGACCTTAGGGATAAAAAATACCTAAACCCTAAACCTCCAACAAATTCACAACATACACTAATCCCTGATGCCTTTAATAAATACTTTACAGAAGCCATTCAAATCTCTAAACTCTCTACCACCTTTACCTGCTTCACAATTGAAATTGAAAATACTTCTTCCCAACCTTTTTTTACACCCTTCCAAACATCTCTTATTTACTCTTATTTACAAACTTAAAACCTTGTGCCCCATCCTACCCCCATCCCATCATCATCCCCATCTGAATACTACAGATTGCTGAAATAATGGAAAATGTATTCACAAACAAATTCTTAACCACCTTCTACAAAACAACCTACTAGCCAACTGCCAACATGGCTTTAGACCATTTTCATAGTACTACTACTGCTTCTCTCTCCTTCACTGACACACTAAAACAAAACCATAATAATAACTCCTTTTCCTCTGCACTATTCTTAGACCTGTCAAAAAGCCTTGATGGTTAATCACTACTTGACTTTCTGAAAAAAAGAAATAGACAGCAAGCTGTACTCTGGATAAACATTTGTCTTTCAACTTTTCCTGTTAATATTGAGTCCCAGGCTCAATCGTACTACCAATAATATACCCTCACTCCAATCTCTAACCCAAACTGTATTCCAGAAGTAGAAAACTACATCGTCTTCTTCTGAATCCAAAGAAAAAAAACTACTACTTTTTAACCAACTCATAAGTCACCCACTCCATTCTTTCTATAACCTCCAATAATTACTAATATATAGCCAGAAAACTTGGTACCCTCTACAAATCAAAACCTTTCCTTACACCCTCATCTCCAAACTATCTACCTGCTATAATAGTATGCTAGAGATTCATCACATGCTCCCTTTTAAAACAACCACTGCCCTACAGCTTAAACACTAGGATGGAGTTACTTATGACACAAAAGATCTTATACCCCAAACAATACCCCCCCCCTCTCTCTAATAATCTCTCCAAAGAACATCTAAAAACTAGTGGGCTCTGTCCTTGTGCTAACCCCCAGACTGACCTGTGTATTCCTATTTCAACCCCCCCCTCCTCCTCTCTTGCAAAAAAAACTTTCTTCTCTCCTCGTTTTTTATTCTTGATAATTTGATAGAATTTGAAAATTCCTAGTGCATTTGCTTGTTTATGTCTGGTCTAGCTTTTGCCTAAATGTTTTTTCTAGTCTGTGTGTTAGTCATGTGCTGCTTTCTCTTTTTACCTATGTGTTACTATGGTACTGTTTTTTTTATTACTCTTTTTTACTTTTGTTATATTGTTATTCTTATGCTTGGAGCTTTTCTCCCACAGTTAGACTAGCCTGGTCAACAAATGTAAAATAAATAAATAAATAATAACTAAAACAAAAATGGAGGAAAATGAAATAAAAAATGAGACACTAGTGCTTTCCCACCTGTCTGTTGAAAAGAGAGGAATTTAAGGAATGGGTAGTGGAAATTATACAGTAGTTATTAGACAAGACAAAAATTTCTTCTGAAAATACAGCAAGAGAGTGAGATAAAAATTAAAGTGGAGTTTAAAAATAGGATGGAAATAAAAGAAAGAGATATGGCTAAGAAGTAACAAGAATTATGGAGACTAGGGGGAATCTCAGAGAATAAGATGAGGAACAATTGCAGAATGCCAAGATGAAAATAAAGGATTATCTTGTAAATCTGCATGAGTTTAGAAAGATTGCTGTTAAGCAACCATTTTTGCATAATAATGCCAGAGCACAAAAACTTTTAGCACAACAGATCAGGCAACAGAAAGTAGAAAGGGTTGTCACCAAGCTTAGGGAGCCTAAAGCAAGAAAGATAAGAAATATTGTAGAGGAGGTACTAGAAATATTTTGGACATTTTATGAAAGTCTGTATAAAGCAAAAAAATACAGAGATCAAAAAAGGTACAAATGGAAATTTTTATGGAAGAATTAAATATGCCAAGTTTAGAGGTAGATGAGGTTCAGTTACTAATAGGATTGGAGGAGATGAGATAAAAATGTACATAACCAATCAACAGGAAATTCCCCTGGAACAGATGTTATTCCTGTTCGAGTTTGGAAGCTAGGAGGGGAAAAAAACTGATAAAGGTCTGGAAGGTTTTGTTTAACAGTGTTTTAAGAGGAGGAGAAGCACCAACATGCTGGAAGAAAGTGATGGTGGCTGTAATACTGAAGAGGGTAAAGACGCATCAGATCCAACTTCATACAGGCCCATTTTTATTCCAAACCATGATTATAAAGTGCTCATGTCTATAATGGTGAAAAGAATGGCAAAGGTGAAGCCAAATTGATGAACATGGATCAGTGTGGTTTTGTGGAGGGGAGGGAAACATTTGACAACATTAACAAGACACTGATGAGCCAGAGGAAAGCTGAATGTAAGAAAACCCCACTGTTGTTGGTGGCTCTTTATGCAGAGAAAGCATTTGACAGAGTAAGCTGGGACTTCATGAGCAGAGGAATGGACACATTTGCATTCCCTGATAAAATTATAAGGTTGATTAAGAGGCTATATGAGGGATCAGAGGTGAAAACTAAAGTGGGCAGATTCCTCTCTGATAATTTCTGTTTGAATAGAGGAACCAGCAGGGGTGTCCTCTTTCCCCTATGTTATTTGTACTATATTTAGAACCACTGGCAACAAACATAAGAGACTCAGACATTCAAGGATATAACTGGTATAGTCATCAAGAAAAGCTGGCTCTATTTGCAGATGATATTATTTTATACCTGATAAAATCAGAAAAGGACATTTCAGTGTTGTGGAACGTCTGGAGGCGGTTTCAAGTCTATTTGAGATATAAAATTAATGAAGCTAAAACAAAGGCAATTATGTACCCACACATGAACTGGTTCAGCAATATCCATATTTATGGGGATAGTATAAAATGAAGTACTTAGGAGTATGGATTAAAAAGAATCCTGGTGTGGCAGCTAAGGGTAGGTGGGAAGAGACTAAACAAAAGATAATACAAGAACTGAGAAATTAGAAGCTTTGTTATATGGATATGGATGGTAAGATGTAATCAGTTAAATGTTTTAGTCCCTTTAGTTTTATACACAGGCCAGGCACATTTTTATCAACCAGAGAAGAAATTGTGGATAGCAATTAATAAAGAACTGAAGAATTTTATCTGGGAGGGGAAGTGGGATAAGCTGATTCTTCCAATTGAATGAGACAGTTTGGGATTACCCAATTTGAAAGGGTATTTTAGAGCTGCACAGTTTAGGCTTCTATACATAGTACAAGCAGAAACCTACAATCCAAAGTAGGAAGGGATGATGACAAAACCAGGGGAAGCTCAAGAAACAAGTAGAAACTGGAATTTTGGATGCAGATCCTTAAGGAAAATAACAGTAACCATACAGAATATTATAGTCATACAGTAGCAGAAAGTATTCTGAAGAAAGGAAATTCTGCTGATAGGGAAGACTGCAATTAGGATACAGACGATAGGCAAGGGGGATAGGATTTATTGGTGAAAACTGGTAAAAGTCCAAGGTATTGGGAGCAAATAATTAGAGAGGGAAAGGCAATAGAATGGGAAGAGGCCAATAATTTATTTGGACTGTGGGATGGAGATTACTTTCCTTATCAAGGATTGGTATCAGAGTATAGGTCAAAATAAAGAAATAGAAGGATCCTAAGTGAAAGATCAGCACTGGTAGAGTTTTTAGTAGAATCTAGAACAACAGCTGCTGTTAAGAAAGGAATAATTAGCAGAGCATACAAAATATTACATGATAACTATAAGAATCAATCAGAGGAGGTTGGAAAGGATTTAGAAGAGAGATTGGATAAGCAATTCACAAACAAATAATGGGGGAATATATGTATGTTTCCCAAGTATGCAACAAAGTCTAGAAGATTTAGGATTTGGAAGTGTGTATATACATATGTTTACACCCAAAGTAGACTCCAAAGTATTTTTCCTCAGGTGGACAGAAAATGTTGGAGGTGTGATGGGGAGAAAGAGGTAACTTGGAATATATTTTCTGGGAGTGTAATGAGTTGGCACATTTTGAATATTCCCTGCAGACTGCTGTGTCAGAGATACTGGATGAGCAAAATGATGTAACTAAAGAAATTATTTTTTCAGCTATGATACAGAATCGGAATTGCCTAGATATAGTAAGGCTGTGCTGAGTCTAATTATGGTGGCTGCTAAAAAAGCAATTACTAGAAAATGGAAATCAGTCTAAACCAACTTTACTAGAAGAAGTGAATATAGTAAGAGATAAAACTGGCATTGGGATCGTTAGAAAAGGGTAGGAGCAAATTATATAGGAAAAATGGGAATTGTGGGAACAATACATGGAGCGGAGGAACGAGGTTTAAAAGATGGCAGGATTTCAATGAGCTGTGTAATGTCTGACTGATTACGACTGTATAGATTATAAGTGATGTATAGTGTTTGCAACTACAAATACGTCAATGTGTTTTTTTTTCATTTATATAAATATATGATTGCCTATGTCATAACTGATAATTTAATAAATTCTTGTTTTAAAAAAAGAAAGAAAATGCATGCTAACAAAGATCCTGTTACTCTAGCAACTTTCTAAATTTATAAAGAACAATATTTCATATCTGTCCCTATTTTGGCCCCTTACCTCTCTTATTTTAGGCTTTGTCCAGATTTCTTGTGCTAAGAGGTTGAGAGGTATGATTCACCCCCCCCCCCCCAAATGATTTTTTAACTTTGTCCCAGATTCCTGTGGTAAAAGGTGGAGAGCTATGAGTAACAGTTAAGGCAGTGGGTCATTTGCTTGTTTTACACCTATCAAGGGCAATTACTGTATCCTTTGCAGTTTTACTGTGGTTATGAAGACTGAATGAAACAATGCATTTTGACAAGCATTAAGCTTCAGCACTGTCACCACTGTGTAGCGTATATGGAGGGGATTTCACAGCATGCACCTGACTGCCTGATATTTAAGGTGGTCCAGAAGTAGCAGGTCTCTATATAACTGAAATAATGTATGTAACAAATGTTATGACTTTCACACGTGCAACATTGAGAAATTTCCACAGTAATATTGATGTGTTTTATGCTGTAGTAAGAGAAATAATAGTTTGTTAGTCATGCCTAGAAGGTACACATAAGAATCTTGCATTGTAAATGTGCTTGATATATGAAGGCTAATTTAATTAACCGTTTAATTTGTTTAGGAGTGTTCTGTACATTTGCCTTCTCTATACGCTTAATTAGCATTCTAGATGTATATATGTAACATATATATTTGCTTGCATTTTTTATATGGTGCACAGATTAAAAGTGGCTTACATTTAAACTGTTACAACTTTCAGCAAAATCTAGCTCTGTGTTTTTCTTGTGGTTAGTAGAATGTGTCATCATTTTAAAGGTTGTCCCTCCCTGAGAGGGCAAAATTATGCATTATGCCTCCAGCATTCAAGGACACAAACTTACACATAAGCACATTTTAAGTATTATGATTTTTAACTAAATTATATAATTTTGATGGTACCCTGCTATGATTTTGAAACTGAAAGGTATGGAAATTTGTCATCAGACACCTGCAACATAACCATTATGCAAGACAAGGGCAGATGAAATGGTTCTTTTCTCTCAATAAATCCCATGATTTATGCAATAGCAAATACAATAATAAACATGCCAGGAATAACTCACAAAGGCTTCATCTGCGTATGTTTCTACAAAGACTGAAAGAAAATATCTGCCAATGCTTGCCAAAAAATGTATATTAAGACACATTAACGATACTCTGGTTAATTATAAACGTACCAAGATATTCATTTTTAATGATTAACTGCACACCTTGTACTATTAAATAATCCCCAAGTAGGCATCGAGACAAATGTAGAAGTGTGCACTACACTTTGTGACAAAGCTACTCCCAACAATTGTTAAGTATTCACATGTCGTTTTAAATGCTCCCTAGAGAATAGTTTTACATGTACATTAAGTACTTTTTAATTTCCTGCATTCAAATTTCTATGTTGAAGTGCTTTTTAATCTCTTGCATTCAAATTTCTGTATTGCACTTTATGCAAACTCATAGCTAGCAATCAACATTACAATAAACTGTAAATCTCAAATTATTAAATGGGCATGCAACAGAATGGCAAAGGCATACAGATACATGAGACTACAGTCTGAGGTGGTTTCTTTGTTGCACACAAATATCATACACTCTGCCAAATGTACTCTGTAAATATTACAATTTAAAGTTAGGTCTCTGACATTTGTAAATATATGCACTTGGAAAAGGGGGTTGCTCTTCTGATACTAGTAGGATATTACAGTTGAATTTTGAATTTCTTACCGACTTCCTGAGAAGGATTATATTGTGATCAGTTTCTACTATAAGTATATATTTTCAGTACATATTCGTTAAGGATGTTTATGCTTGAGATAACTACCTACAAACCATACATACATTGTCAAAAACGTGTCGGTCTTGTTATAATCTATTAAACACAACTTTCATTCAGTGTTGACAATTTTTCTTTTTGGGTTCCCTCTGGACATTGTTTGTGCCCAGTAGGGAGAACCTGGTAAACAAAATACATGTAACAAAATAACAGGTGTTTTCAAAATAGACCTTTAGGACTGTTCCAAGTGTAGAGTTACAAAAGAACACTACAAAACCATAACAGGACAAACATAAGTCTTTGCTGCAACTGTGAGATGGCAATTCAAAATAAGTACTTCATAATTAATCAGTTCAAAAAAGTTCCAGTGCATGCTTTATGAATGTTAGTGTCCCCAGTTGGATGGTTTTGAACTTTGGTCCTCCCAAGTAGTTTATATGGACTCCTGTCAATGTTCACTTTGTGTTCCCTTGCACATATAGGTCCAGTTAGTTATAGACATTTCTCAAATCCAGATCCTCACTTCATACTCCTATATTCCTAGGTGGACTTTTAATAAGTATTTCATGGTGACCAAAATGGACTGCACCTTTCCTTGAGGTTTTAAGACAGGTGATGCAGATTTTTTTTTTTTTGTTGTTTCCTAGAACCAACTGATGTAGACATATGAATGCTGGGCTCATGCTTAACAGCATGTCTTACTGGAATGTGTTTAGTGTACAAAAAGTATTCATATTTAATACATTCTTATACATTGTAAGATCTGAAAACACTGGCACATACTAGCAATAAACTCAAAGAAAGAGAGATCCCTCCCCAGGAAGAGTCAGAAACTGAGCTCTTTTCTGAGTCTGAATCAGAAATTTGAGGAAAAACCCTTAATCCATCTCTGGATCTTCCTGTTCAGATACAATCTTTAATCTCTTCAGGAAAAGAAGCATTCCTCTTTCTTCTACCAGAAACTACTCTGCAAGAAGACTAACTAAAGTACAGTTTTGTACCTACCATAAATGTAGATGTTCGAGGATCTACATTGCTGCAGTCATAACCTGTGGGTAGTCCGCTGTCCTCGGTCGGCCCGAATACCAAAGAGCTAGGCTGGCGTCGGTCATTGTCGCCCAGAGCTGGACCGTCGCCATATCCTCAGTCTTTCTTGCCCCAGATGTCAGAAGGCCTACAAAAGAAAGGCCAGAGCCAAAATAGTAAACACCCAACAACCACCCGTGTGGAAATAAAGAGTATCCCAAAAAGAAACACAGCAACCACAACTATAGAGGGGGAAGGAGGGAGGGATAATTGGACTGCAGCAATGTAGATCCTCGAACATCTACATTTATGGTAGGTACAAAACTGTACTATGTTCTTCGCCTCACATTGCTGCAGTCATAACCTGTGGGTAGAATCCCAAAGCAAAGGAAAAGGGAGGCTGGCAAACTAAATAGCATTAGGAGCTGCTAACACGCCCTGTAAAACTGCAGTGGCAAACCCAGCCCTGGACTTGGAATAAAGAGGGAGATGGTAATGCTTAGTAAGTGTGTACTGAACTCCAAGTAGCTGCCTCCAAAATATCCTTAGTAGCTACCCCCCTCAAAAAAGCAGTAGATGTGGCAGTAGCCCTAGTAGAATGAGGTCTGATTCCAGCAGGAATATTCTTCCCATGATGAGAATAACAAAAAACAATACATTGACCAATCCACTTAGAAATAGTCTGCTTTGAAACAGCTTTCCCTTGTGAACCCAAAGCAAAGGAAACAAATAACTGTTGAGTCTGCCTGAATTCCTTAGTTCTGCTCAAATAATAACGTAGCTGCCTGTGGATATCCAAAGAATGCAAGACTTTTTCCCCCTTATTTTGGGGATCAGCATAAAAAGTAGGCAAATGAATAGACTGGTTCAAGGCCACATTAGAAATCACTTTAGGCATAAAAGTAGGGTTAGTACGCAAAGAAACTCTATCCTTATGGAATATTAGAAAGGGTTCAACTGCCATGAGTGCCTGCAATTCAGATACCCTCCTAACAGAAGTAATGGCCAACAAAAAAGCAGTCTTCCAAGACAAAAACTTCAATTCAGACATAGCTGCAGGTTCAAAAGGAGGTAATGTGAGCTTCTCCAACACAAAATTGAGATCCCAGGAAGGAGTAGGAGCTCTATGTGGGGGTCTTATATTTTTTGCCCCTCTAAGAAATTGTTTGAACAAAGGGTGAGAAAATAAGGGAGGGTCACAATCATAGTGAGCAGAAATGGCTGCAGCATGAACCTTCACAGAAGAGAATGACAAAGCCTTGTCCAGTAATTCAGTAAGATACTGTAGTGCAAAACTCAAATTAGGTACTGAAACATCAAAGCCCTTCGCTGTGCTCCAAAGAAAAATCTCTTCCATTTATCAGCATAAACTTTTCGAGTACTAGGCCGCCTGGCTTCCAAAATGACATCTAAAACCTGTTGAGGAAGCTGAGACCCCACCGGCTCCATTACAGAATACACCAGGCTGTTAGATGCAGGGACTGCACCCTGACATTGAGAAAATGATTGTTTGACTGGGATAACAAATGAGGAATCTGTGGCAAAGGCCAAGGAGGCTCCTGAATTAAACCCCTCAGCAGAGGATACCAATGCTGACGTGGCCAATCTGGTGCTATTAGAATCATGCAAGGCTTGTCCCGCCTGACTTTCAAGAGTACCTTGGGAAGAAGAGGCAGAGGAGGGAAAGCATAAACGTGAAGGTTGTTCCAACTGAAAGATAGAGCATCCACTTTCCAAGCATTTGGGTGGAACATCTTTGTGCAAAATTTTGGCAGTTGGAAATTCAGTGGAGAAGCGAACAGATCTATGTCTGGAGCTCCCAAGCCACGGTCAACTGTTTGAAAACCTGAGGGTCCAGTTTCCACTCGTGGGGATCCACAATTTGTCTGCTCAATACATCTGCTAGGGAGTTCTGTGCTCCTGGCAGAAACCGTGCTTGAAGATTGATGTGCAAACTTAGAGCAGTCTCCCACAATATCATTGCTTGTCTGCAAAGAGGGTAGGAATGGGTTCCCCCCTGCTTGTTGATGTACCACATGACTGTTGCGTTGTCTGTTTGAATCAACACCTGTCCCGGCTGAAGTAGGTCCTTGAAGGCCATCAAGGCAAATTGGACTGCTAACATCTCCTTCATGTTGATATGTAAATGTAGTAGTTTGGGAGGCCACCTGTCTTGTATCCATTTCCCATTGACGTGTGCTCCCCAAGCCAAGTCTGAGGCATCCGTCGTTAGGATCTGACTCGCCTCTGGTCTGGTCACAGAGATTCCCCTGTTTAGGTGACATTCCTGAGCCCACCACAAGAATTCCTTCTGGATGCAAGGTAAAATCCGAATGACTGTGTCCAAATCGTGGCAGTGTTGAGTCCACACACTTTTGAGATACCATTGTAGCTTCCTCATATGCAGTTTGGCATTGGGAAGTACTAGAATGCAAGATGCCATGAACCCCAAGGCTTGAAGGACTGTCCTTGCAGTCAGCCTGGACATTACGGATAATTGCTGGAAGTATAGATGAAGAGTTCTTTGTTTGTCCGGGGTCAGAAATGCCATCTGAGAAGCTGTATTCAGTCTCACACCCAAAAAGCACATGTCCTGAGAGGGCACTAGACTGGACTTTATTTCATTCACAGAATACCCTAGGCATCTTAAAACTGCCATCACATACTGGAGATGTTGTAGTAACTTGTCTTGGTTTTGAGCAAGAATCAGGCAATCGTCCAGATAAGGATAAATTTGTATTCCTCTCTGTCTGAAGAAAGCAATTACAGGAGCCAGAACTTTTGTGAATACCCTGGGCACAGTAGATAAACCAAAGGGCAATGCAGAGAACTGATAATGAGAAGTACCAGTCCAAAATCTCAGGAATCTCCTGCAGCTGGGCCTGATAGGAATGTGAAGATAGGCCTCTTTGAGATCCAGGGTTACCATCCAGTGATCCTTGCCTAGCATAGGCAGAAGTTGTTGTAATGTTAACATCTTGAACTTTGGAATGTCTAGGTAGGTATTGAGAATGGACAAATCCAGAATTGGTCTCCAAGTGTTTCCTTTCTTTGGCACTAGGAATAGACAGGAATAAAATCCTAGGCCTACTTCTGACGGAGGGACCACCTGAATTGCCCTCATCTGCAAAAGTAAAGAAATTTGCTCCTGAGCCTCCAGCCTTTGCTGAGGAGGCACCTCCGGCATGCCTTTGAAAGGAGGAAAAGTGTGAAAATAAAACTTGTAACCTTGATTTATTATATCCAACACCCCTTTGTCCTGGGTGACCAAATGCCAGTTTTGCTTGAAAAGTCCCAACTTTCCTCCTAGAGGAGCTGCCAGTAAAGAAGGGTCTGGCAGCGGAAGATACAGGTCATTGGGTCCGTTTACGAAAGGACTGACCCCTGCCCTCACCAGAAGACTGTGCAGGAGAACTCCAAGTCCTAGGTCTGAAAGAACCCTGAGCGTGAGCCCTGCCTCTACCACGTCTAGACCTGCCCTTAGACTGATAATCCGAAGAAGGATAAGACCATCCTCTAGTAGGCCAATTCCTGCTAAACTTAGGGGGCTGCACCTGCATAAAATCCTTGACCGCCTGCATAGACTTAGCCTTATCTTCCATCTTTTTCAAAACTGATTCCACAGGAGGACCAAAAAGTACTTCAGATTGTAGAGGAGCATCCAAAATCCGAGCCTTAACATGCTCTGACAAATTTTGATCCTTAAGCCAGGCATGTCTACGAATAACTGAACCTGTAGCAGCCACCCTGAATGAAGCCTGAAGAGCATCGAAACCACACTGCAAAGAATGTTTGCCAACCTGATCTGATGCATGAACCAACTCCTGGAGCTCCTTACACTCTATACCCTCAGATAAAGCATCCACCTTAGATTTCAATTGGTCTAACAAAAAGTTCTGATACTTCAGCATATGAAATTGGCAATTCAAAGCCCTCATAGCTAACGTAGAGGAGGTGTACACTTTTTTACCCCACCTATCTAACGCTCTAGAATCTTTATCCAAAGGAACTGGATTCTTAGCCACAGAAGCCCTAACACCCTTCGGACCTTGAATAATAGTTTCGGATCAGCTCTGGGACTCTTGTACAAATACTTATGTGCTTCTGGAACTCTGTAATACCTGTCTGGCTTAACAGGGGCAGGAGGCAAAAAATCAGGATTAAGGGAAGATTCAGAAAAAACATCCTGAACAACATCTAAGACAGGAGGAATAGCCAAGGGCCTATGTTGTGGCAGAAACAAAAATTCCCTAAGCCTTTTCCGAGAGTCTGAAAAATCCTGACCGTCCCACTTGAAATGTTCCCTCATGGAATGTAAAGTCTCAGAAAAAGAAAAATCCTCTGGAGGAGAAGCAGAAGGACAGGAGTCCTCTGCCTCCAAATCTGAATAGGAAGGGAAATCCTGAATTTCTTCAGCTGAAGAATCAGAGTAGTCTGAAGAATGATCCATTCCCTCCAAATCTGGCTCCACCCTAGGCCTCTTCTCTGGGGGGGGGGCATAGAACCCCTGATCAAAGTAATCAAGTCCTCTGCCATTTTCAACATATGCTTTTTAGGAACAGGGGCTGGAGAACTAGAGCTATGACCAGGGCCCACAAGACAAGATTTGGCCTTAGCATGGCCTTTAGCCACTGAAGTAGAAGGCCTAATCACCTTTTGTAAAGATGGAACTACAGATACCTGAGAAGCACCCTCAGCTGGGCCTAACTCCTGAGAGGCCAACTCCTGCAAAGTAAGGTTTCTGGGATTCAGCGAACCTCGGCAGGATCCACAGATTCAACAGGAGGCACGACTCATCCGGTTTAGACCTCAAAGATTTATCTTTGCTTTTAGCAAAACAAGCCTGGCACAGTCTAATCTCCGCTTAATGTTATTAAATCTAGCACAAAAGCGACCCCAACCACGCCGTGTCAGGCCCCCAAGCAAGGAATACAGAAAGAATGATAATCCCTATGAGGTATCTGTTTCCCACAAAATGCAATTATTAACTTTTTCTGACATCCGGATAACTGAGGCAAGAAAAGACAAAAATTTCCCCAACGGGGTACTTAGCTCAACTTAGTCTTCGGTCTGAAACTCGGTAAATGAAAATTTCAGAATGCCGAATGGCACTTCTGCTTTGGACCACGCGGCAAGAAAGACTGAGGATATGGCATCGGTCATGCGCTTAAGTACCACTACGTACTGACATCAGCTCTGGGCGACAATGACCAACGCCAGCCTAGCTCTTTGGTATTCGGGCCGACTGAGGACAGCGGACTACCCACAGGTTATGACTGCAGCAATGTGAGACGAAGAACATCCTGAATTAAACCCGGAGACATGCCCAGTAAACTCCTCTTCCTATACAAAGAAATTTGAGGAGTAGTAGATACATGTTTGGTTTTCTGTTTCTTTTTGACAGGAAAAATGGGGCCAACAGTTTTACTAATGGCAACCACTAGTTCCCCAGAGATGGGCTCACCATGCTGATGACAGGGAAACCTTACCTGTTCCCTCTCTAGGACTGACAAGAGTGGCTCTTCACTGTCCACTGAGGGGACTCCAACAGCCCAGAGGACTTGAGTAACCCCCGGTCCATTGTGGCTGTAGGTGCTACACCAGAGGGATTTGGGGTAAAAGATGAGTGGTCCGAAGTACAACAAATGGCCATAGCAGTCACCCACATGCAGCTGATGCAAATTGCTAGTCTATTGTGGTGGTAAACACTGTTTGCTTAACACTTTCTTTTTGTGGCTAGAAGAAGGGCCGACAGAGGGACCAACAATCTGTTCCATAGTCAAACTGAAAATGATGCCTCTTTCCCATGGAACACAAGCAGGCAAATGCCAGTAAAACCACCAGTCCACAGAAGTTAAATTTTTTGACAGAAAAAACACAGTAAAAAGCACTTTCAAACACTATGGCAGCCCCACAATGGAAAATTAAATACAATTTCTCCACAGAAAATATGGTATAAGTTAGTTTACACTACTTTAAAACTAACAGCAAGAGTTCAGTTTAAAAGTGCATAACAGTACAGAGACAGTCCATTAAAACATAACAATTCTAGTTTAAAATAACATTCCTGAAGAGGAAAGTAATAAAACATCAGTAAATATCAGTGGCGGCCCGTGATATTGGACTGTGGGACTGCATCCCCCCCCAGTTGTAAAATAAAATACAAAAATCCTGCATGTGTGGTTTTTAACTTGAATCTGGACTGCTGTTTAACCAGTCCAGATTTAGGAAAATGGCAGCAGTCCACAGAAACCCCAGAAGTCTATGCGATTACAACCGCATACACTGGAAGGGGATTGGTCTGCAGTCTGTGCATGATTCCAGCACTAGGAAACAGGAACTTGCATGCATGATACATACAATACATTCCAGCGCCAACATGAAGATTAGGAGCTTCAGAAGAGGATGTGTCTGACAGCTTCAGTTACTGTGGGAGAAGCAGATTCCAAGGAGTGGACCATTAAGCTGTGTGTGTGGTGCCGAGAACAATTCACTTTGCTTCAGTTAAAGCAGAGGATTGAGCAGACCGTTAAGCTGTGTGTGTGGGGCCAACAACAATTCACTTTGCTTCAGTTTAAGCAGAGGATGTTTAAGGTGTGTGTGTGTGTGTGTGTGTGTGTGTGTGTGTGTGTGTGTGTGTCATTAAGCTGTGTGTGTGTCATTAAGCTGTGTGTAATTCACTTTGCTTCAGGTTAAGCAGAGGACTGACTGGACCATTAAGCTGTGTGTGTGGGGGGCTGAGAACAATTCACTTTATTTGCTTCAGTTTAAGCAGAGGATGTTCACTTTGTTTGCTTCAGTTTAAGCAGAGGATGCTTAAGCTGTGTGTTCACTTTGTTTGCTTCAGTTTAAGCAGAGGATGTTTGTGAGAGAGTGTGTGTGTGTGTTGTCCCATTTGATATATACTGTTGGCTACAGAGAACTCAGGATACCTGGTGGTGTTTAGAGAATACCTCAGGCTTGAACCCTGTGCCTTGGGTGCAGGTAGCAAGAGCCTGAATGTTCTAACCACCACTATTTATGAAAACTTTGCAGATTTTTCCCTCATATTTGTGTTCTGTTCTTCATAAAAGCTGTGGTTTGGTTCCTGGATTTTTAATTCATTAAATAGCTGATGGTGCAGTGGTAGTATTGTTGCCTCACAGCTAGAGGTTCTCTGGTTTGATTCTTGACTAGGATGCCTTCTGTATGGAGTCTCCATGTCCTTCTCGTGTTTGTGTGGTTTTCCTCTTGGTGCTCTGGTGTCCTCCCATGTTACAAAGACGTGTCTGGAGTGTTTCTCCCTGGGCCTCTGCTGAAAATTGGCTTTTGTTCCAAGTCAGACTTTCCTGGTTAACAAATGTTAAACAAATTAAGATGACAGGCATTTGAATTTCCGACTTCATATTCTTCAGAAAGTACATGGTAACACAAAACCTTTTATTCTAGCAATTTTCTAAGTTTATAAGATGAATATTTGAAATTTGTCCCTATTTTTGGGACTGTATTCCCCCATTATTGGCTCCGTCCAGGTTTTTTTCTGCTATGGTGAGAACTGAATTCACTGAATTCACTGAATATGTTTGGGGGCTGTATTCCCCCAGTATTGGCTTTGTCCAGGCGTTTTGTGCTAAGAGGTTGACAGCTGTGGTGAGAACTGAATTCACTAAATGGTAGCCATTTAGGTTTCAGTCTTCCTGTCTTTCACAAAACAGTTGATTTGGCATAGTGGTATGTTGCTCTGACTGTTTTGCATAGGGTCCTGGGTTCAAGACTTGGCAGTGAAATGTATGGTGGTAACACAGCATTTTATTCTAGCAACTTTCCAAGATTATACAAGCAATGTTTAAATTGTGTCCCTGGTTTTTGGGCTTTTGTCCGTCCCCCCCAATAAATTTGTTTTTTTTTCCAGATTTCTTGTGCTGCAAAGTTGGGAGATACAGCTGAGTGTCAAGTAGATTTTTACAAGGAGCTGAGAGCTGCAGGGGAAGAAAAGTTTAGTGCTGCTTATGGTGAGTTTGCTTGTATTTTTAATAGCACAACAGGTAGTGTACTTGCTTTTGATGCAGAAGGCTGTGGGTTCTACTCCCACAGTATGGAGATGCATTGCTGATACTGTACTGTGTTGTAAAGGGAGCGGATGCTGCAGTCCTTTTTGGCGAAGATACCTAACAACTATGAACCTGTTATCAGTTTGCCATCCATTCCCTATTGCAAGATTACTAGCTTATCCCTTTTTTATAATGTAACATAGGCAATTTATTCCTCAAGGGAAAAGGCACTTTATTTGTAGATGACACAATGAAATATAAAGTTGTTTGCTAGCAGAAACCTCTTCATTAGTTACAGATCTCTTTAATGTGGAATTATTTAGATGACATTTACTTCTTCTGCGATTGTGCATGTTTACTGATACTGGTGGATTGTAGAAGTTTGAGTAGACTTTTCTGATGGAAATGTTCTGAATTGGGCAGTTTTGTCATTATTGGTGCATGCATTTTGTTTCATTGTTTACTGGAAAAATGTTCAAAACAATAAATTTAAAATTCCCTCTAACTACTGTATTATACAAGGAATATAATTTATACAATCAGGAAGGTGTATCAAAGAACACATATATGTTTTGTGTCCAAGGGGCCTATGATTTGAAAACAGCCCAATGTTAATCTTGATTTGCCACTGGCAAAATGTATTTTCTTTGAATGTGGCTTTCAATGCTGTTTCAATGAATGTTTGTTTCAAGGGCAGATAAGTTTTAATTCTAAGTCTATTTTCACTGTGAGACTGCATTGCTTTGTTTAGCAGATGGCTATTAGTGTTTGTGCTGTAAAATGCAAAATAAAACTTTCAAATGAAATCCAAATCATCGCAGAAGTAAAGCAGTATGCACATTACAGTGTTTATGGTAAATGGGACGAAATAGCCAAGTAATGGGATATTGGAATGGCTGCAGGGGGAAGTCTCCATTCAACCATGATTTTGTGAGGGGGAAGAGCGGCAAACTCAAAGAGAGCCCTGGCTGAACTATACCTCTCAGCTGTCCAGATTTTTGCAGAATGAATAGATTTTTGCTTCTTATTTTTGGTTTGTTCTTCATAAAATTTGTGGTTTTCTGGCAAATCATTTAGGAATGAAGTCACTAAATAATGACACTGAGTTTCAGACTTCATAACCTTCAGAAAAATGCATGCTAAAGCAAGACCTGTTGTTCTATCAACTGTCTAAGTTTATACAAGAACAATTTTTCATACTATTTGTATGTTCCCCTAATATATTTGGCTTTGACCAGATTTCCTGCATTAAGAGGTTGAGAGGTACATGCAAATTGTTTTATAGAATTAGGAATATCCAAACCTCTCAACTGTCCCCGATTTTGGCTCAAAATGTTACTCCCCCCCCTAATAATCCCTCTGCAAAATGGCAATTTTGGAAGAAAACATGGACGGTTTACAATTATAAATAAACATAATCTATAACTCTAATTATTACTGTTATTTCAGAAATGCATGTAGATTATCTTATTTTGTCAGCTGCTCAAGTGAACAGTACTAATATTAAAAAATTGTCCCTTCTTTGACAGGTTCCCAGGTGTATTTCTGTGGCAATTTTATATTTTTGCATCACATTTTGGTCCGTTTTTCATAAAATTGTGGTTTTCTGGCAAATTAGTGGCAAATCATTAAAGACAGAAGTTAGAAAATAATGACAGTCATTTGAGTTTTAGATTTCATACGCTAAGAAAATTCAGACTAATGCAAGACCTACTACTATCTTATTATTTTTCTAAGTTTATAACAGCAATATTTAAAAATTGTCCTTATTTTTGGGCCTTTGTCCCACTTCTGTGTATGGCTTTGTCCAGATTTCTTGCTCTGAGGTTGAGAGGTATGACAAATGTGTCAGAGCCGCTCTGAGGTTGAGAGGTATGACAAATGTGTCAGAGCCATCACAGTCAGCCAGAGACATTTCAAATTGTGGCATACTTGTTGCACTCCACTCCCCCATGTAGTGACTCTGGAGGTGTCCAAGCAAGGCAAGGAGCAGTTATGCAGTGTAAGTGTGCAGAGTATTCCCCCATCCAAGGTAGACACAAGTACAACAGTGGCTTTTCATCTGTCCTTGCTTTTTCAGAATGTTCTGGTTTTCTGTCATAATTTTATCCTGTTGATTTATGCTTCTTATTATTCAGAAAGTGCCTGTTGCTCTGTATTTAAGTAGCAATGCTTTAATGACCATCAGTTAAGCTTGTCTCAGATTGTAAGATGCAAGTAAGCTTTAATAAGCATACTGTTAAAGAATTACCAACATTGAAAGCCTTTTTGTTGTTGCCATGCAGAGAATACTTGCATAACTAGATAACATATAAGCCTTAGGTATTGAAATGCATATGACAGTATTTGTAATAAATGACAGGATTAGTATTTTAAGAAGTTCATTACATTTGTTGGAGACTTTCAGTCATCGTTGCATGCTTTACCCGTAAACTAAAGAGAATGCCAGTCTATCATGTGTGGTCCATAACCTGTGCCGTAATCCTTTAAGCAATTTATCTTGAGCTTGTTTCTTGTTTGCTGTTCATTGTTTATTTTGATCATGTTTTTTCCATGAAACAAGTAGATAGTTGTCAGGCATGAGGTCTTTTTTGGATAAGAAACATTTTTACAAGTGGGGGTTTCACAGAGATTGCTACTTTCAGCATGTTACTTGGTACTTTTATAAAGCTGAATATTAATTATAATTAGAACTGCAGTGCAAGGAGAAGTGGTTTGAGTTGAGTGCTGCTTGTTTTCTTATACTTGATTTTGACTGGCATTCCAGTAATGTATTTAAAAAGTAATTTATTTTTTCATGCCTCACAACCTTTCTGTTTCCATCTAGATATTAAGTAAGCTGTCATACAGCCAATGCACTGAAATATTTTTTTTCTTCTACACTTCATTTTGGTTTGATTGGACTCTCATAATGATGGTTTGGCACCCAGGGCAGTATATTTAATTCAAGTTCCAGTTGTTGTGGTTTTGAGCATAGCTCTGCCCCTTTCTAGTTGCCCCACCCCTTCCCATTGGCTCCACACATTCAGCTGTCTCCTGCAGCCCCCCTTTGATTTGAAGTCACCAGCTGCCACTGGTAAGTATATGAAAATGGAACTTTTCCCCCCCCAAAAGGAACTTATTTGCCCAGCAAAGGAAAGCACAATCTGACCATTGATTCTTGAAAGCCTCAGAGGAGCATACTCTACAGTGGCAGGAAAGCTCTGAAGGGCTTTACATCTAAAAATTCTCAGTCAGCACTTCTCGAGCTGCTCGAGTTTGGTGGCATGGATGCTGCCTTGAAATTTTGGAAGCTGGCCAGCTGTGATCTCCTTGGGCCATATGCAAGCAGTTAAAAGTAAGATATGAAATCCTGTGTTTAATTCCATGTAATCATTTGCTGATTTTCTATTAGTGACAAATATGAGTTAATTACTTATGGTTCTTGTGTGAAATAAGAAGAAGACAGAATACTTTGTGCTGAAATAAGTGCAAGTCAGTCCTTCTCTAGAAAGTGCTGCATGAACACGTGGAAGTTTGCTGGTCTGCAGTCTGCCTGTAAAGTTTTCTGCTAACTTATTTTGGTATTCTTTGGGCTAGATTCAGTCAGTTTATATACCTAATGCTAAAGTTTTCCTTCTCTGCATTCTGTCAAATTATTTTCTGTTCCATCTTTACAAATGTATATACTTTAGCATACGTAACTTCTTGTATCATAACTACTTGTCCTTATTTTCTAAGTTTTTTTTTTTGTATTAACTTTTAAGATCTTGTGTCTGTGGTTATTTATGTATTTATTAGCTGAGAAGAGGGTGCTGTTTAACACTGTAGGTTGTTAAGCTGCTGTATCTGGCACCAAGCCAAGCTGCTTTGCTCACTATCAGTCACGTCTCAAGTGTATTTGGTTATAGATCAATAGTGACATGATAATTATTGGGACCCTACCCCAATAACCCAAAGTGGTGAAGGCTGTACCTTGTCAGAACAATAGCCGTGGAAGTTTACAAAATTCCTGTGAATTGTGTACAAGTAATAATTTGTTCGAAATGCCAGTTACTATGTGAAAAGAGCACTTGAAGGCAATGAAGCTCACAGAGAGGGTGATAAGGAGAGGGCTTTGGGTGCTGGGCCAAAGAGCTCAGTTAGTGGTAAGTGTAGAGTCCTACTCTAGATGCGAATGTTGAAATCCCATAATACCTAGGACAACAGTGCATACCTCCTGTATCACCTTGAGGCCAGGTTACAGTTAGTGAATGGTTTAATAATTCAGAACTGTGTGCATCTTTTCTCATTTAACCTGTAATGTGCCAGTGGTACAACTCAAGAAATGATCATTCTGGAGGCCATCAGACCTGTTTGTAGGCAGTAGATCCAATGACCATAAACTGTGCGCACATATCTGGGTACCCAGTGGTGGGCTACTGTCAAGTCTTGCACATGAGCCCAGCATTACATAAATAATTATAGGCAATCTTATACTGAGATCTAGATTAAATAAATGATTTCAGTCTTATCGAAGCTTAACTATTCTAACCAGCAGAGATTAAGGGAATAATTTGATTCAGAATGTGTCTGTTTTAAAATCTGTGCACCGATTCTCATAGGCTTCTAAATTAAAATGAGATTAGGATAAACTTTCCAGTTATGTAGAATTCATTTTTAGCTACCATAGTGACATTTATTACTATGGGGCAAATACAGGAGTTTTCCCATTGCAAATTAGAAAGCAATACATTAGGATCCATTGACTAATATTATTCAGCATTATGTCCATCCACACCGATCCTTAATTTATTCCATTAGCAATGGGTGAGATCTGTGACATGCTGGATTCAAGTTGTTTTATGTGTGATAATCACAAGGGTGCAAAATGAATTCAAAGTTTTAAACTACTATGGTCAGAGAAAAAAGCAAGTATGTTTGATCATACATTAATCTTATCTGCAATGGTAATATTCTGCATTATTCTAAATTGTTACTATTACTTTCTAATTAATTTTGCCATACTTGTATAATTGTATTTTTCAGCCAAGGCAGCTTTTAACCACAATGTACTGTGTCCCCCCATAACATGACATCATATTGGGCCAGATTCAATAAAGCCTATAGTAAGTGTACACTAAGTGTACATTGTTCAGGGTGAACAGACATGCACCACTTTCTTCCTCCTAATTTTAGTTTTCCTTCTGATATTATTACAGCTTTAAATATTGACAGGGCTTCATAAAGGTTACCACAAAGTACAGACTACATGTACACTTAATGTAATCTTTCTGAGTGACTAGAAAGCACAAAAAAATGTGATAAGAATTTTAAGTACATATTACGTACACTTAGTGTAGGCTTTATTCAATCTGGCCCATTATCTATCCATTTTTAGTATTCTGTTTCCAAGGACTTAAAATGATAGCATCCTAAATTATTGTTTTTGCCCCTTTTAATACCCAGGAGAAAGTGACAACAGTTTTTCTTCTTCCATGGTCTTTTGTTAGCTTTAAGCTATTAAAAGAGTATTTATGGTACGTTTGTTTCAGTAAGAAACAGTGGCCTAATTAGTTGATTTTGCAAGCATTCTTCACTTTTCCTACTCATTTGTTGTCTCAGCAACTTAGGTTCATAGGTAAATACTAGGATAGCTACTCTTGCATGCCACTGTATCCTAAGCCAGTTTCCCATTCTGTGCTCAAAATAACCTACCCCATTTGGTTATAGATTGGCCTTACCCATTCCATGGTCAGTAATTATATATTACCTCTAATAAGAATAACTGGGAATCATACCATATATAATTTGAGGGGACTCATGCATGGGATAAAGCATTTAGGAGCTGCCTCTGTCCATTAGTAGTATATGGGGCAGTCTTGGGGTAAATTTTCTGTTTCTCATCCATACATCCAAGTTGTGCTTGACAGTGGACAGTGATGAACTTTGTTTTATGTGGATGGGGAGTCTGTTCCACAGCAACGGTATCCTGTCTGAGATATACCTATCCCTAAAAAAACATTCTGTTGCATAAGAGGTTTAGATCTCTAGACTGAACATTTCTGATGACGTTTGACTTGCTGATGTGAAGTAAATCCATCAGTAATGGGTCAGAGGATGTTTTTTATGCCAGACACAGTTCACCTCTTAGCAGTCAATGGTTATGTCCTTGTACTAACCCTGACTGAAAACATGTCTCCATACACCTCTTCCTCCCTTACTGAGATCCTAACCTACACTTTCAATTGCTGAGAGTCACTTCTTAGAACTATGCCTTATTAATTATTTTTTTGTAACGTATTCCTACATTGTTTCCTTCTGTTTTATTAGTCTAACTATAGTACCGTGCCTTTAACTTTTTTTCTTATTTTATTTCTACTTTTAATGTATTTTTAGATTCTTTTTGCAATTTTCTCGTTTTTCAACTTGTATATTTTTGTGCATATTAATTTTTTTGTGATATATAATTGTTGCTTGCCTGTTCTGGAGCTTTTCTCCCCGGGCCTCGACTGTAAACGGATATATGTCCAGCTTGACTAGCCCGGTCAACAAATGTAAAATAAATAAATACAAATTTAAGTAGCAATGCTTTAATGACCATCAGTTAAGCTTGTCTCAGATTGTAAGATGCAAGTAAGCTTTAATAAGCATACTGTTAAAGAATTACCAACATTGAAAGCCTTTTTGTTGTTGCCATGCAGAGAATACTTACATAACTAGATAACATATAAGCCTTAGGTATTGAAATGCATATGACAGTATTTGTAATAAATGACAGGATTACAGTATTTTAAGAAGTTCATTACATTTGTTGGAGACTTTCAGTCATCGTTGCATGCTTTACCCGTAAACTAAACAGAATGCCAGTCTATCATGTGTGGTCCATAACCTGTGCAGTAATCCTTTAAGCAATTTATCTTGAGCTTGTTTCTTGTTTGCTGTTCATTGTTTATTTTGATCATGTTTTTTCCATGAAACAAGTAGATAGTTGTTGTCAGGCATGAGGTCTTTTTTGGATAAGAAACATTTTTACAAGTGGGGGTTTCACAGAGATTGCTACTTTCAGCATGTTACTTGGTACTTTTATAAAGCTGAATATTAATTATAATTAGAACTGCAGTGCAAGGAGAAGTGGTTTGAGTTGAGTGCTGCTTGTTTTCTTATACTTGATTTTGACTGGCATTCCAGTAATGTATTTAAAAAGTAATTTATTTTTTCATGCCTCACAACCTTTTTGTTTCCATCTAGATATTAAGTAAGCTGTCATACAGCCAATGCACTGAAATATTTTTTTTCTTCTACACTTCATTTTGGCTTGATTGGACTCTCATAATGACGGTTTGGCACCCAGGGCAGTATATTTAATTTGAGTTCCAGTTGTTGTGGTTTTGAGCATAGCCCCGCCCCTTTCTAGTTGCCCCACCCCTTCCCATTGGCTCCACACATTCAGCTGTCTCCTGCAGCCCCCCTTTGATTTGAAGTCACCAGCTGTCACTGGTAAATATATGAAAATGGAACTTTTTTTCCCCAAAAGGAACTTATTTGCCCAGCAAAGGAAAGCACAATCTGACCATTGATTCTTGAAAGCCTCAGAGGAGCATACTCTACAGTGGCAGGAAAGCTCTGAAGGGCTTTACATCTAAACTGTCTCAGTCAGCACTTCTCGAGCTGCTTGAGTTTGGTGGCATGGATGCTGCCTTGAAATTTTGGAAGCTGGCCAGCTGTTATCTCCTTGGGCCATATGCAAGCAGTGAAAAGTAAGATATGAACTCCTGTGCTTAATTCCATATAATCATTTGCTGATTTTCTATTAGTGACAAATATGAGTTAATTACTTATGGTTCTTGTGTGAAATAAGAAGAAGACAGAATACTTTGTGATGAAATAAGTGCAAGTCAGTCCTTCTCTAGAAAGTGCTTCATGAACACGTGGAAGTTTGCTGGTCTGCAGTCTGCCTGTAAAGTTTTCTGCTAACTTATTTTGGTATTCTTTGGGCTAGATTCAGTCAGTTTATATACCTAATGCTAAAGTTTTCCTTCTCTGCATTCTGTCAAATTATTTTCTGTTCCATCTTTACAAATGTATATACTTTAGCATTTGTATCATAACTACTTGTCCTTATTTTCTAAGTTTTTTTTTTTTGTATTAACTTTTAAGATCTTGTGTCTGTGGTTATTTATGTATTTATTAGTTGAGAAGAGATTAAATATAACCCACCTGACAATATATGGATTGATACCCATCTGGGTGAGTTTATCAATGAAGTCTGAGTGGGGGATTGTGTAAAATGCCATGGCTAAGTCTAGATAGGCCATATGCACAGATTTACCCTCATCTAGGGCTTTGGTGGGTTGCAAACTGGCTCACTGATAGAACTCATATGGTCAAAATAGGGGACTCCATCTCCTCCAGCAGACCCATAACCAGTGGTGCTCCCCAGGGATCGGTTCTGGGACCCCTACTGTTTGGAATCTACTTCTCCTAAGTGCAGGCTAAATCTAAAAGACTGTAGCTGACAAAGTTTGCTGATGACTGCAAACTGGGAGCGATCACTGAAACCCCTAGCGGTGTCAACATCCTGCAAGAAGGTCTTGCGCAGACTATTAGCTGGTGCCAAAGTCACTGTCTTAAATGTTATGCATAAAACTTCATTATCATCCCCTTCAGCAAAGGTGATATTCCTGCAAACTACCACATCAATAGCAATACCATAAGCACACAGTCAGTGGTGAGAGAATAGTTGTGTAAAATCTTACCATAACCATAGATGTCCTTCTCTTCCATGTTGCAGTATTCTAGTTGTGGGATTTCCTGCCCTCAGGCGACTTGTACATCTGCTCCTATACAAAAGCTTCAGCTTGGCTGTTGCAGCATGGATGGGTTGTCAGATGTAAGGCCATAAACCAGAGGCTTTAAATGTGACGTCTGCATACACAATCTTCAGAACTTGAAGGTCAGCAGGTAAAGAAGAAGGCCCAGCAGGAGGAATGCCAGTGGGGACAGGTGTGTGACCTTGGTGTCCTTCAGAGGCATAGAAAGGTCCAGGTCTTAGCTGGGACTAAAGGAGAAAGCATTGGGGGTAATGTTTGGTGGGAAGGAATACTGCAACATGGAAGAGAAAGACATTTATGGTTATGGTAAGATTTTACACAACTATTCTACATCCTTCTGTTCCTATGTTGCAGTATTCTAGTTGTTGGAGAGTACCACAGCTTAGATGGATGTGAGGGTGGTGGATGCTGAAGAGGATTCTACAAAGCACTGTAGGATTGTCCTGGCGAATCCTGCCCGCGCTCTAGAAACTTGGTCAAGTTTGTAATATTTGGTAAAAGTGTGGCCAGTGGACCATGTGGCTGCTTCCATAATGGATGCTGTGTCCAGACCTTTTATGAAAGCCTTGGAGGGGGCTACCACCCTAGTGGAGTGGGCCTTTACTCCCACAGTTTTTTTTTTCCATGGTGGGAGTAACAGAGACAGTTTTCCTAATCCAGCATGTGATGGTTTGTTTGGAGACTGCCTTGCCCAGCGCTCTGGGGTGAAAGGAGACAGAGAGCTGCTTAGATTTCCTAATGGTTTTGGTTTTGTCCAGGTAGAATCTTAGTTGCCTGTGCACATGGTTAAGAGACAAGTCAATGACCACCTTGGGCATAAAGGAGGGATTAGTTCACAGGATGACTCTGTCTTTGTAGAAAGTGGTGTAGGGAGGGCAGGCCATTAAGGCCTGCAACTCTGAGACCCTTCTGACTAAAGTGATAGCCACCAGAAGGACCATTTTCCATGTACACATCTGTAGGGAAGACGTCCCAGCCAACATCTGTAGGGAAGAAGTCCGAGCCAGTTTGAAAGGGTGCTGGGCTAGTTTTTGTCAGGATGTAGTTAAGGTCCCAGGGTGGAGGGATAGGTTTCTTTGGTGGTATCATGTGTAAGACCCCTTTAAGGAAGAGCTTTAACATCGAGTCTGGTTAGTAAGGGGGGAAATCAAGGGCCAAGCAGGCTGATATAGCAGAAAGGTGTACTTTCACTGAAGAGTAGGAAAGTCCACTTTTAATCAATTGACACATATAAGTGAGAACAAGGGGGGCAACTGTAGAGCTAGGGTCCCTTCCCTTGTCCAGACACCACTTTATAAATCTTTCCCACTTAGCTAGGTAAGATTTTCTGGTGGTAGGTTTCCTTGCCTTCCTCAGGACTGAAAGCACGTTCTTTGAGTAGTGGTGTCTGAAGCGGATCAAAAGTTTATCACCCATAGAGTCAGGGATAACATCTGCAAGTGTGGGAGGAGGAGAGTTCCTTTTTTTGTGTCAGTAGATCCACCTTGTAGGGTAACTTGTAGTGATTGCCCTTGGCTAGATTGAGAAGTAGGGGGAACCAGTGCTGCCTTGGCCAGTAGGGAGTCACTACCAAGATTTTTGGTTTGTCCTGGATTTTCAGGAGGACTTTCTGTATCACTGGAAAGGGGGGAAGGCATAAAGAAACTTCCCCTCCAGAGAGATGTTGTATGCGTCCACTCTCCATGCTAGAGGGGAATAGGTCTTTGAGCAGAAGGCCTGCAACTGCCTGTTCTGGGGGGAGGCAAATAGGTCTATTTCTGGAGTAACCGAACAGTGGACTATATCTAGGAAGACCCCCTCCCTGTCCAGCATCCATTTGTGCTGTGGAGAGGAAGTCCTGCTTAGGAGATCTGCTTGCTTGTTGTCCTGTGAAGGGATTAAGGTCACATGCAGGACCAAGTTGTGGCAAGAGGGTAGGTCCCATATCAGCAGGGTCAGCCTGCACAGCCGATAGGTCTTTGTTCCTCCCTGTTTGTTGAGGTACCACATAACAGTGGTATTGTAGGTCACTACCCAGAGCACCGTGTATCCAAAGGGGGATAAAGGTCTTTAGAGCTAGGAAGACTGCTGTCATTTTCCTGCACATTGATGTGCTTGGCCTGAAGAGAAGGGTGCCACTTTTCTTGAATCCTGTAGGATGCCAGTGTTACCCCTCAACCTGAATCTGTGGCATCTGTATGCATTGTTTGGACTGAGAGTCCTGGGTTTAGGTGGACTTGCTGGAGCCACCAGCTGATTTCTGTCTTTAGACAGGGAAGGAGGGGAATAACCTGTTCTAAGTGATGTAGGTGTTGGGACCAAATGTTTTTGAGGTACCACTGTAGCTTGCGCATGTGCATTCTGGGCAGTGGTAGCATGGGGATGGTTGCTGCCATTAAGCCCAGGAGACGAAGAAATTGCCTTGCCGTCAGCTTCTGGGAGTTAAGGGTTTCCTGGAAGTGAGAAGTCAGGGATAGAACCTTGTCCTGTGGGAGAAAGGCCTTCATTTTGTCCATCCTGATTCTGCACCCTAGGAAAATCATGTCCTGGCCTGGGTTCAAGGAGGACTTTGGGTGGTTGATGGAAAACCTTAGATTTTGCAGAAGGGACATGGTGAACTGCAGATTCCTGGAGAGGGTATCTTTTGACTTTGCTAGTATTAGGATGTCATCCAGATATGGGTAAATCTGGATTCCCTGAGTTCTGCAGAAGGCAATGGCTGGGGCTAGGCACTTTGTAAAGACTCGGGAGGCAGTGGATAAACCAAAGGGCAAGACAGTAAATTGGAAATGACAGGAAGGTCCAGAGAAATGCAGGAATTGTCTGTGGGAAGTCCTGAAGAGTATGTGTAGGTAGGCTTCTTTTAGGTCCAGAGTGGCCATAAAGGTCTTGGCTGTAATAAGAGGCAGCAGAGTGGGGAGTGACAGCATTTTAAAGGGGGGTACCTGAAGATGCAGATTTAGAAAGGAGAGATCTAAGATGGGTCTCCAGGGGCCATCTTATTTGGGGACCAGGAAGAAACGGGAGCAGAATCCCTCTCCTTCCTGTCCTGAGGGGACAGCTTCTATGGTGCCAAGTTTTAGCAGGTCTGACAAAACTTGTGGTAGGAGGTGAATTTGGTTTTTGGGGGAAAAGGAATACCTTTCCTAGGTGTTTTTTCTTCCCAGGATAGGAAGTACCCTTTTTGGATAATGGATAGGACCCATTGGTCTGTGGTGATGGATTGCCAGTGGGAAAGGCATGCAGAGAGTAGTAGGTGGACAAGGCAGTCACGCATTACTGGGACATCCTCTGTCCTGAAAGGGTTGTCTGGGCTGAGGAGGTGGTGCAGTAGCTCTGGACGTGGTAGGGCTTCTAGCCCCTCGTCTAGATCTGGAAGAGGAAGCAACTGTCTGAGGAAGGTTACACCTTACAAAAGTGGTTTTAGCAGGGTAGTTCCTGTAATACTTGGGAATGGGGGATACCAACAGATGTTTGATGTCCTGTAATTCTTTACTTTTTTTTCCTGCAGATTCTTGAAGAGGTCTGCAGATTGTTTTCCAAAAAGGAAACTGTGATCCAGGGAGGTGTCCAAAATTTTGGACTTGGTCTTCAGGTAGATTCTGTAGTCTCAGCCAGGAATATCTCCTGAGGACAAAAGCAGATGCTGCAGAGCGGGCAGATGCTTCTGCAGCATTGTAGCTGCATTTGATGGAGTGCCTGGCTACTTGCTGTGCCAAGGACAGCTTGGAGGTAATGTCAGCCTTAATGGGACTGTCAGGCATAGAAGCCAGCATGGAGGAGGTTTGAGACACTAAGTCTAGAGCATACTTAGAAATGTGTGTCAGATAATTTATGGCTTTGAAAGAAAAAGTAGAGGATGTGTATACCTTCTTCCCCATCCTATCCATATATTTGCTATCTTTATCAGTGGGTAGGAGGGAGGCAGAAGGCAGCAGTCTAGACTGTTTATCAGGAGTGGTGGCAATCATAGCTGGGTCCACTAATGGTAGTTTAACTAGGAATTTTTGCTCCTCTGGCACTTTATAGGAGTGGTCAGAGCACTTAGGTGCCGGAGGCTGGGAGTCTGGGCCTTAGAAGCTGAACTAAAGGCATCCAAGTAAGCAGGTAGAACCGGAGGGACAGCAGAAGGGGAGGGTGACTACCTGAAGCAGCTCTAAGCATTTCTTTTGGGTGTCAGTCATTTGGGAAGTATCCCATTTGAAGTAATCTTTCATCTTGGTAATGGTCTCACCAAACGTAATATCCTCAGGGGGAGAATCCCCTTCCACAGATTCCTCATCAGGAGAATAATACTCCTGAGGAGAAGCAATCTGGGATGTATAAGAAATAGAATCCTCTGAAGAAGAAAAAGAAGAATCATGCTCTTCTGTCCTAACTTGAGAGGTCATGGGTGGGAGGGAAGAGGCAGATGTAGGCCTAGGGCTCAGTAAAGGCAGAGTGGTGGGGGCTGAGGCTGAAGGCCTAAGGGCCATAAAGGCCTGCATGAGAGAGGAAGTAAAGCCTGCCTATCTGGTATGGCTTTTGGAGAGGAGGAGGTATGCTTGTTTTTCTGCTTATTTTTGGCTGAGGTGGAAGTACGAACCAGCTTGGCGTCAGGATTAGAAGTCTGGATTCCGGTCGGAGGTACCACAGAAACTGTTTCCCCCTCGACTTCGATGGTAGTTGGTGTCTGGGCAAGCTCCGAGGACGTGCCAATCATTGGCTGTGCAACGGCTTCCTCAAAGGATGTCACTGAAGTCGACGGATCCGCCGAGTGCTCATCTCCTAGATCGGCAGTTGGTAGGGCATCGGAAAGCGAAACGGCAGGTGAGTAAGGCCTAGGAATCTTGGCCTTCTTTCACAGAGGTTTGGATGCAACCTCTGATGCAGGATCCATTCTAAGGGCTAGCCGTTTAAGGCGCTGGTTTCCTAGGTAGAGGTTTAAAGTGGGCAGATGGCTGCGTAGGGTCTTCAGCACAAATGACTGACAAATTGAGCAGGAGGAATGGTCGTGTTCCTGGCCTAAGCAAAAAACACACCTATCATGGGCGACTTATGGGGTATCTGGCACCCACATTGGCACTTTCCCTTTTTACCTGACATCAGCTAAAGGCTACAAAAACCAAGCCTAAGCAATAACAATTGGAAAACAAGAAAAAATGGAAACCCAATGGGTTACTTAGCTTTATTGATGCAACGTCTGTGAAGGAGCAATCATATGATACACAGGTCGTCTGCGGCTGAAAAGTTCTGAGGATTGTGCAAGCAGACATCATATTTAAGCCCCCTGGTTTATGGCCTTACATTTGACATCCCACGCACGTTGCAAAAGCCAAACTGAAGCTTTTGTATAGGAGCTGACGTACGAGTCGCTTGAGGGCAGGAAATCCCACAACTAGAATACTGCAACATAGGAATAGAAGGACATCTGGGCACACAGGTTGATAGTAATCTTAACTTCAATTGCCATGTCTCCACAGTGGTAAGAAGGGCATTTTATATTGCTCACCTCATAAGTAAGGGCATTGCCTCCAGAACAAAAGAGGTTATAACCCCCCCCCCGTACTCTTTTCTCATCAGGCCAATAATAGAGTGGAACACTCCCTTTGCTATGTTCCTTTCCAAATACCTGCAGCAACTGGAGAGACCACAAAGGTTTCTTATGAAGAAAATTCAGGGTCCTCAATATCTGTCTTATGCGGACAGACTAAAATCATTGTCACTTTACTCTGTGTCATACAGACTGGTTAGAGGCAACCTGTGCCTTGCATATAGAGCAATCTCTGACCTAGCTTTGATGGAAATGCTGCACATTCGCAAGTCAAATGGCACATGGTTCACTCACTCACTCAAAGGACCTTAACCTGGTATGTGACATCAACACAACTTGCTGGAGAGACAGATTTGTCTCACAGAGGTTGTCTCACCTTTGGGACAAGCTTCCTATTCATGTTAACAAATCCCCTCATTGGCCCTATTTAAACGCAATTTGGATGACTGGATGGGTAGCTGGGAATTGACCCCTGAGGTTCCACCTGTATCCCTCTTGGACAGGGGCAATAGGTGCTGATTTTAGTGTCTGCTTGAACCAGACATCCTTGGGAACACGAGTTGAACTTGGCTAGGCTTGTAAGGGCCCTGGGCCTATACAATATACATATATAAATACAAACTATACATATAATATACGATATATCAGATTATGTTATAGACTCCAAAATAAAATCATAAAATTTAAAGGAAATGCAAAATGGATTGCAGCAAGCTGGCAGAACCGAGCACAAACAGGAAAGATAGGAAGAACTGCTTAAAATCACATTTTTATGTGACGCTTTAACAGATGGATGAAAAGGGGAGCACTTTATGATGAAAAATATGTTCAGTTGTAATTGTAATTTATACAGAATTATCCCTTACTGACTTAAACATTTGGCCTTGTACTCTAATAATTGACACATTTAAGGCATCATATTTCAGTAATAATTTTAACTTCTTTTCATACCATAGACCTCTAATCTTTCCAAAATTCAATCAGAAACAGTATCAAGCTTAAAGAGAGTGTTATTCAATTTATCTTTACTTAGGTATACATTTCTCTTCCATTATATATTTGCTCTATGGCCTGTTCCTTAAAGTCTAAACTACCAAAACTGAAAACCTTAGGTATGAAGTTCTGAAATGCTGATTACAACAAATCTGCAATCACCAATACTATAATAACTGAAATGTGAACTGCAAATCTCATTTGAAAGTTCAAAACTGTAAACTTTCATAGAAAGTTAAAAATATGAAGGAATAGTAATTTGCAGGGACAGCCAAGTACACATGCCACACCCCACATATATATTTTAACTCACAAAAAAAATCCCCATAAAATGCACTAATTTATAATGGCTTAAAACCTTGGAGTTAGAATAATAAACAGATATGAGGAAGTGCAGTTATTTTGTGAGATGATACAAAAACAATTTTAACTGCTCATTCTGATTATTTATCTATTTATTCTTTTTAGGTAGAAAAGGGCATATTTATTTGTTGCACTGAACCACCAAACCTTCTTTACCAATTCTGCACGTTTTCCAGTGGTTGTCTTTTGCCTCCACTGATTTAAAATGAAGTGCCTCAAAGTATCAAAATGCATAAGTGGCTTAGAATC
Source organism: Protopterus annectens (assembly GCF_019279795.1). NCBI lineage: Eukaryota > Metazoa > Chordata > Ceratodontiformes > Protopteridae > Protopterus > Protopterus annectens. The sequence goes on from NC_056739.1 coordinate 279,244,976, forward strand.
ACACAAAAAGTATTCTATAGGTATCTTACAACATTAATATGGTAAAATAAATTAGTATGAAAAAATATTATTTAAATCAGCTTCCCAATGCAGGACTGGAATACTCTTCTAAAGAGACGATACATATTAGGTACCTCCTAAAGGAGGTTTCAGAATCAGTTTTTCCCAAGTCAGTGAAGGTAGCGGACTCCAGAGGTCTACAGACAAAGCAAGTAAAAGACAACCTGCTAGAGTTTTCCATGTGAATTCTAATGGCAAGCAGTCCTTCCTGATTACCAAAGGGTTGCAGCTAGAACATGGGACACCGTAAGCTCTTTGAAATGTATGGGGCCCAGGATGATAAGTATCATACTGTTAAACTGACCTGGCAACAACTGCAAATTCCACAGCGGAGGAGGACTATGACATGATCAAAAAGCCCCAGACGCAAAATTCTGCACTTGCTGCAATTATAAGAAGGACCTATCCAAAGGTCTAGGATACAGGACAGCTCATTAGTGAATTTAAAAAAAAATCAACATATAGATCACTACTGCAGCACCAACTGAATAAGTTTCCAGATCAGGGCAATATTCTTTAAATAGAAATATAAAATTTTGATGGCAGCTGACAGTTGTCCACTTCACTGAGACTGCGTTTTGAAGAATCACACCCAAATCATGGACCTCAGATTGAAATTCCAGTCTCTTTCCCCATCTATATTAAGAGGAGATGAAACATGTGACACGAACAGTAACATGTACTAACTCTAGGTAGAGTCTTCACTGTGATGAGTTTTGGCTTACTGTTAGTCATCCATTGCAGAATCAATTCCAAACAGTCCTCCAAGACAGTAAAATGCTGTCTAGACTCTGAGTAAGGGAAAGGTAAAGCTTTACATCATTAGCATATACTAGTAAATACCTCTCCCTTGAATGACCTCCACATGAGCCAGTATATACACAATGCATAGCTACCTGTTAGATATTCCGAGACTTGTTACCACAAGTCCAGGAACAGTGCAACTAAATGAATGAAAATGTAGGCTTACATGTTTCAAGCCTGAGAATGTTTTTTTTAGAATACTCCTTTTTCTCTGAGGTATGGTATTCTCCTCAGGGGAAAATTCATGCTGCCTGTTCAAAGGAGGATGGCCAGGTGAAGGGGAAGAGAGAAAGGAATTCAAACACAATATGGCTTGATATAAGCCTTGGAAAAACTCAAGCCATTATTTCTCATCGTTTGCCTGGTGAGGGGAGACATGCTTAGTTTTTTTTCTTCACTTGGATTTCTGCTCAAACAAGGTGCATTGTGTGGATCAGACCTTGATAAGGAAACCAGGTACCTCTTCTCATACTAGGATCTGAGGTATGCCCTCCATTCCCTCTGAAATAGTCCCCCTGGGTGCCCCCTTCTCTTCCCACAGCAGTGGAAGATTGATTCAGTCTCACTGAACATGTGACAAAGATGCCATACCAGTTTCCAGTAGGGTCTCAGTAGGAGGCATCTTCACAGAGCTTGGATGTACTGCAGATTCCTGTTGTATCTGAGTCGGTACCATTCAAGACAAACTTGGTAACAGAAGTATCTGGTTTCAATTTTTATAACTTCTTTTTGGGTGCAGGTAGGGCACCCAAGGCTGAGGGTTCCACCATTTTGGAAAGCTCAACGCTCTTGAGACATTGGATCGGGTACAAAGGGTCTTAGGAAAAAATGATTAGCAAATTTTACAGTTACAATAACTGTGCTCGGCCTCTAAGCAAAACAATCACTGAAAATGGAGGTCTTTGAAAGGGAACTGCTTTCAACCATTCAACTTGCCCTCTCTTAGCAGGCATAAGTAAATCTTAAAGATGAGAAGATAAAGAAGGCTCCCCAATGTGGCACTTATCTGACCAAGCCATGGCAATGGTAGTGGCACAACAATGTGCTATACAGGCAAAAGATATCCTGAGGATCCTATTCTTATGTACCCCTCTGTCCACAGTTTAAGGTCATACGCTGGACATCTGGAACATCAAGAATGTTTTTTTGCTGTGGTACTTCAGACAGACATTGGTTTACCCTTGTCAGGATAACCTGGAAATACTGGAATACTGCAAATCTGATCTAAGGAAGGATATATTTCCTGATTTCCAAGGTGCGTTTCATTTTTCAAAATGAACCTGACTCAGATACTGTGAGATTTACTGATTATCCTCTTGCATCACCTTCGCTGTTAAATTACTTCTTGGTAATGTAAAATGCCATCTTTGCTATTACTATGTTGCAGTTCAGAGAGCTAACAAATGCAATATTTAAAATGGCACAAGTAAGTTGCTGATTTACAGAATGATAATTTTTAATTTTTGTACAGTATAATCCAGATTATTTTAGAACCTTGTGATCCCCAAAAACCATGCTGATAATCAGCCAGTTATTGCCTACATTACAGCAGACAGGTGATATTGATATACTGTAAGCTTTCGTTTTTCCTGGTGCACTGTAGGTATCATGATTTAATAAGCACGGTCTCTGCATAAACCTAGCAATGGGTGAATATATACATTCAAACCCAAACATTTGAGATCAGAAGTACAGCACATTCACTTCAAAAAGTAAATAAGATATGAAATTATCATTCAATATGTCACATTAAAAATATTAAAATGGTATTCATATTATGTAGAATAAATACATATAAAAGAAATGTTACCAGACTAAATCTGATTATTTACAGACCACGGCATGAAAGTGATTGACAGGTAATATCACAAGAAACTACTGTACTATTTAGTTTTTAATAATGTACTGATGAATATTATACATTTACCTGCATAACTTATAATGACAGACAGCATAATTCTTCAAGGCTTGTATACGAGCATTCCTGAAGTTATGGTAGAAATGAGTCCTAGGGAAAATTTAATTTTTGTAGAAAATATCACGACATGTCTTTCTTTCTACAGTGTACAGTTTTAGAACTCCAAATATCAGTTATTTCCCTAATCCGTAAAATCTTATATTTCCAATGGCTAATGTAGCAAGGAGCTCTCTTTGATAATAGAAAGAATATATTTATTTACTTTTTTTTATTTCCTAACCAGGTGGCACAATTGGACACCAAGTTATAATATTGCCTCACAGAAGAGGTTCTCCCATTTAGTTCTTGGCCACAGTACCATCTGTGGTGAATCTGCAAGTGTTCACCTAGGCTTTCTACAGGCCTTCTAATGTCCTTCCACATCCCAAAGACACACATTGAGTGGATTGGTGATGCCGAATTCTCTGTAGGTGTGTGTGATATGGAAGAAAGACAAACTTATACTCTTCCACTTGCCTACTAAACTCTGCATGCCACTCAGAAAAGTTGGATGCAACTTAGCAGCGCTGCATGGATGAGTTTCTTAACCAGGGTGCTCCAAATGGCATAACCCATTTTCAATGGTGGACTGCGGAGGAAGACTTCAAACAACAGATAAACAAGCTTAACTATACAACAATGTATATTACTCACAGAAAAAATAAAGTACAAGATGAGTAAAAGGTAATGACTGCAATGGTCATACAACAGACAGTTAATATAAAGAATTAAGTAACTAATACCAGAGAAAGCATGGTCTTATAATTATAAATTCAAGAATATCAACTTCCTGAAAATAAAACATTAGTAAAATTAGAAAATGCTTGATGCAGACTAGGAAGAAACAGAAATAAGTAATAAAGCACATCTGGGTTATTCTGGAGTTCCTTGCACAAATCCATTTTTTTTATTAATCTGCTCCCCGAGTGCATTCTTAAAAGGAACTTGAGAAGGAGTTAACAGACTAGTGTAAGGTAAATCATTCCATACTTTGGATATAATGACTAGGAAGAAACAGTCCTCAAAAATATTTAGAGCTGAAGTTGTTCTCAAAAAGGCATTTTGTGACTGCATATTCCTGGACTGGGTATATACCATTCTATCAGTGTCTGGCTAGCAATATATATATTGAAATGGATTAAGACAGAGGGTGTATGATTAAGCAGGAACACATCTCAGTATGGCAGGATAATCAGGCTATTGATAACCTTTTAAAGTGATGCAGTGATGTGATTTAAAAAAACTTTGCCGACTTCCTCAGAACAGTATTCATACCTACTTAACTGCAGGATTTACTGAATATCCATTAAAGTCCTTAAATCCTCTAAAGAGATCATAAGATAGAGAAGTGCTGATAATCTAGCAGTCTGTTTTCCTTAAAATTATCATTAACAATTTTTTAGAAATTGGATTTATCTAATAAGCCCCTGACTACATCTTCTGAGGCAGACCTGATGCCTTTTTACTGCAGTCATTAATGATAACAAATGCAATTCTCCTGCTCTCTTAACTGTGGCTAACAGCTGATCCCCTTGTTCTGTTACAGCAGACTACCTTGCTTTTACTATCAGCTTCCATAGACACTGTTACGGTCCCACTGAACTACTAACTAGGGTTTCCATGACTCACCACAGTATAATAGACAGTATCATGTCCCATCTGAAAGGATAAGGTGAAAACCAATGTCACTACAATATTTTTAATGTTATAGATCTGAAAAAGGCATTTGACTTAATTCACTACTACTTCTTCTTTCGGCTTTTCCCAGTTAGGGGTCGCCACAGCGCATCACCTGTCCGCTCATGATTGGCAGTGGAGTTTTATGGTGTCAAGGTGCCAGCCCAATGCCCAACCTTCCACAGAAGGCACACACATGCACACACTCACACCTAGGGCCAATTTAAAGTGTACAATCCACCTACAGCATGTCTTTGGGATGTGGGAGGAAACCGGAGCACCCGGAGGAAACCCACGCGACCACAGGGAGGACATGCAGACTCTGGCACCCCAGCCAAGGACTGAACCTGAGAACCTCTTGCTGTGAGGCAGCAATGCTAACCACTGCACCACCGCTGCCACCCCGACCTCATTCACCACCATCTTCTCCAAAACAAACTAAATTAATTTGGTGTAAATCCATATGCCACTACCGGATTTAAAATCTTCCTTACAGACAGACACATCAGAGTGAAAATAGGATCATCCTAGTATGAATCTGCAGCTATTTCCAAATGTGCACCACAGGGATTCATTCTTGCCCCCCCCCCCTGCATAAACAAACTTCCTTGTGATCTCCCTCATCTTCCATTCGTCCTCTATTGCAATTATATGGTCCTTTGTTGATCAGGATTACTCTCACACTAACATTCACTCAGCTCCAGTCTGACTTCCCTGAGCTCCACCAATGGCTCAAGCCATAAACAACTTCTCAATCCCTCAAACCAAAAATATGCTTTTTGGAACTCCAAGGAAAAATTCACCAAACGCCTTCATCTTTACCTATCCTTGACTTATGTAATCATGCCATAGAAACAACCTCCACCTTCAAAGTACCTAGGATTATGGCTTAATCAATTTCTAAACTTCCATTTCCACATAGATCAAAAGCAAAAATAAATGTCCTCCTTTTTATGGACTAAAAGGATCTCCCCTTTTCTAGCCCAACTAACCAGAGCAGCCAAAGACAAAGGAGTTCTCCTTTCTCAGGTTTAATATGGACTACCCATTTTCACTTCTACCTCCAGGAAAAACACAGCAATACTCCAGACAATCTTTAACAGCATCTGCTGTTTCATGCCAAACTCACCTCTTTGTAAGCATCCCTATATCACCCTAGAAAAAGACAAATGGCTACCCATAAAACAAAGATCCAACTTTCTGTTAGGATCCCAACTCTAGAAAACTGAAACACAAGACATTTACTCCCCTTGCAAAGAAACTTCCTTAAAAATAATCTCCTCATACAACCTGAGACGCTACTCAAAAGCCATACCAACTTACATTGCCCCTTGAACCAAACTCCACATCACTGCACATGCATTCTTCTCTCAGGTTATTTCATTACATTTCGTGTGTGTGTGTGTGTGTGTGTGTGTGTGTGTGTGTGTGTGTGTAACATTTTGATCAGTGCACTGCTCTTGCAAACAAACTATAAGTATGTTATATATCTATCCATCCACATATAGATAGATATATATAAAATAAACAATTTACATTTGTAGACTTCCGCAACACCCATAACTACTTCTGTAGGTAAATCTGAATGAATAGAAATATTTTTCTTTTTCAAAAAGATACTCTCTTTCTGAATGGCATTGAAAAGTATGCTTTCTTCCTTTCTTTATGCAAGGACCTTAATAATTTAAAAGCCTATAAATTATAGAATTGAGTTTTCTAGAGAATGCTCTGTAAAGTCCATCCTTATTCAAACAAAATCTGCTCACTGCACTGCTAGTCCAAACTTGGTATTGGGATAGCATTGTTAATATGTGCTTTAAAGGCACAGCACCCCTGAAAATTACAGAATCTAGTTTTACAAACAATACATTTTATGAATACTACATGTACACTGATATTGTTTATAATATTCTGCAGTATTAACAAACACATTGCCATTCTTAAATAAATTAACTAGTTTACCTGCAGCAATGCCAAACCATTTTTCATGAACTGTATTTGCTTGATGTAGTCCGTCTTTAGTTCTCTCTCATAACGCTCCTTGTTCTACAGGATTGTGATTAGTCTGTCCTTTTAATTGTGATTCTAAGACTGTTGCTAGGGGAAAGAAAGTGAACCATACACTTCATATTTTGTTATTTTTCTGAGTTTGCACAAGCTCAGAATGAGAATCTATAGTAAACGTCATGTGAAAGGATAGAGTGGACTTACCTCCTTTGCAAGATCATATGATCTAATTTGTAAGTTTATTTTTCTATTTCACTGTGGTTATATTTTTGTGTGTGGTTAGTACAGTGGTAAAAGCAGTTCCCTTTGGCTTAAGTGTGTTGCAAGAGTTTGTGTTGAGGTAATATGTCATTGTGGAACGGATGTCAGGAAGTTCTATATGTGTTTTTTAGGTTTTATCCAAAATATTGTTATTGTTTAAAATGCGATATTAAAAAAAATGGGGCCCACTAAGACATTTACATAATGATGTACAGTGCCTCGCTTTATTAGTGCAAACTAAGGCACATTATTGCCAGCAGTAAAAGTCACTCAGTGACTACAGAACTCTGTAGTTGTATAAGTGACTGTAAAAAATGTAATGCTGCCTCTGAATTTGCAATGTAACTGTATGCAGTTTATTTGGCCTTGAACAGTCTCGATTCACGTTTATATTTTTTAGTTTTTGGTGTATTAAAATTTGCTGCAAAGTGACAGTGTTCTACCTTAACTCCCTAACTGCACTTTGGGGGAACTCTGGGTGTAAAGCCCAAGGAAAAACTATAGTAGCAAAACTGCCAAGAAAGTGAAGTCAATGACATTTTCCTGAGCATTCAATTTCTTTCTTCTTTCGGCTTTTCCCAGTTAGGGGTCGCCACAGCGGAACACCTGTCCACTCATGATTGGCAGTGGAGTTTTACAGTGTCGAGTTGCCAGCCCGGCGCCCAACCTTCCACAGAAGGCACACACATGCACACACTCACACCTAGGGCCAATTTAGAGTGTCCAATCCACCTACAGCATGTCTTTGGGATGTGGGAGGAAACCGGAGCACCCGGAGGAAACCCACATGACCACACGGAGGACACGCAGACTCTGCACAGAAGGCACCCCAGCTGGGGATTGAACCAGAGAACCTCTTGCTGTGAGGCATCAACGCTAACTGCTGCACCTCCGTGGCCACCCTTCCTGAGCATTCAATACAAATGAGCATTCAATACAGATGCTCAAAAAGCTGTTGTATGTCTGCCCCTTCTACTGTGACTTCTTTAGAAGTTCTGCAGTAAGAAAGCCATACAGGAACATAACTCTCAACCTCTTGTTGCAACAATTCTGGGCAAAGAAAAAAAATAATGGGTTGGGGAGGCAAGGCCCAAAATCAAGGACAGATTTTAAAAAGTTGCTAAAAGCATTTTCCTATATGAAGTCTAAACCTGAAATGCCTGTCATTATTTAGTGATGTCAATCTTCAATAATTTGCCAGAACACAATATGTTTTATGAACAGCAGACTAAAAATATAAAGGAAAAATGTGGTTGCTTTCCAAAAACACTGGACAGTTGAGAGGAACATGTATGTAAGACTGGAACCATGAATTTCTCCCTACCACTTAAAACTGATAAAAAGGTATCCCAATAACACTTAAATAAAACCAACAAATCCATATTAGACTCACCACCTCCTGTAGCTATATTCCCCAAACAGCAGTCTGCACTGCTACATGCTTTCACAATCTTTTAGACAGCTTAGGAGATTTCCCTGCTTCTGCAGTTCTGCTCAACTTGTACAGCCACTACCATTACTGATACATATGATGGTCTTTCCTAAGAATAAAAGCTCAAGGTCCTATTTTGGATAAAAAGACTCCTACTTCCACTAATGGTGAAATGCCTCAGTAAAGTTATTTCATTTTTTTAAATGTTTTTATTCTTCAAACAGTTCTGTATTTTCTAGAATTATAAATAAATTTAGTTTTTATCTTTCAGTTAACGTCTCCATTTTTTGTTGCTTTAGTAGTAGCATGAAATTTAGTAGTGCTGGGATCTGTATATATAAACTGGTAGAGACCCTTGTTAGTCAGAGTACATAACTAGGGAGTCTGCTTTTTAAAAGTACATTTTCCAGATAAAATAGTCATTCATGCTCAAGGCCTAATGGTATCAAAGGTCTAACTTGGCACATAATGGATACAAGGCAGAGAAACCAATTGAAAAAGGAAGTCAGACTATTACAGGCTGTATATACACACACAGACACACATGAATATTACACACACACACACACACACACACACACACACACACACACACACACACACACACACACCATAGAAAATAAATGAAAACGTGGATACAGGAAGGACAGGCACTTAAGCTGAAAATTGCCCTGGAGAAGCATATACTGCAAGCACCAATTCACGTTTGTCACCTCAGAAATTGTACAAGTGCAGTCTCACCCTTTCCCACATGAACGTCAAGAATATCCTTTATATTTTTCTCATACCAGCCCTCCTCAAGTAACATTTAACATCTGTCTGTTTTACAGCTATAGCCTAAATCATAATGTTTTACATCCATGACAAACTGAATCTTTGATAACAACACAGATTTTTTTTCCAGTTTAACTAATACAAGTAGACTAGACCCTATAACCCCTCTTAAGCTATGATTGTTTTACAAAGAAAAATAAATTAGAAAAAAAAAATCACAGGCTTATAGGCAAGTACTAGGCCAGTTTCCCTTGCATGCCATTTTAAGCCTAGCCAGTTTCCCATTCTGTGCTTGAAATAATCTATCCCGTTTTGGTTATAGATTGGCCTTACCCATTCCATGGTCAGTAATTATACAGATAATTTAACCTACTTTCTATCAATGCTATTCCGTGTGAGTTATTACTACTGTACATGAGACTATAGACACATTAAGCGATTTAGATTGTTACCTTATAATTATTGTTCCGACTGGACTATTGATTAGAATATACTTTTGCTCATTTTCAATCATAGGCTCTTCTCTATACTTGTACATATTTACACTTTGTAACTTCTTTGTAATTCTCCTTGTAATTTATATTTTGTAACAACTCTGTAATTCAATTTTGCAATTCTATTTGTTAATTTCTTGTACTGTGGAGCTTTTCTCCCTGAGCCTCCTCTGAAAATGGGTTCTGTTGGCCCAGTGTACTTTCCCAGTAAACAAAATGCAAATAAAAATAAATAAATAATTGAGGGGACCCATGCATGGAATAAAGCATTTAGGGACTGCCTCTGTCTATTACTAGTAAGAAGGCAGTCCTGGAGAAAATGTTTTGTTTCTCATCCATACATCTAAGCTGTGATTGAAAATGGACAGGGATGAACTTTGTTTTATGTGGATAGGGGGTCTTTTCCAGAGCAACATTATCCTGTCCAAGATATACCTGTCCCTACAAACCATTCTGTTGATGTTACAGAAAAGGTGTAGATCACTAGACCAAGTGATCCTGACGCCATTTGACTTGTTGATGTGAAGTAAATCCATCAGTAACTGGTTGGAAGATGCCTTGTATGCTAGTCATAGGTCACCTATTAGCAGTCCACAGGATACCAAATATAGTGACAGGGGTTTGAGTCAGTTGTGTGGGACATGTTGTTTAGGTCTTGTATCCTTTTAGTAACGAGTCTCGGTAAGCTTTCTAGTTGTTGCATGTATCTGGACAGATGCATGCAAAAGGGGGCATTATATTCAATGACTGGCCTAATGAGGGCTGATTACAGGGAGACAATGACATTTCTAAATCTAGACACAATCTCTTTGTTTATACATTGTGCAACATAGAAGAACTTTCAACAATTGAGACATGTTGGTCAAAAGTTAGGTCACTGTCCACAAAAGTTCCCAAATCCAAAACTAGGTCAACTCTTAGGGGCATAATGACAATGTGGTAGTTCCCTCGGGGTAGATGACTTCCCAAAGGATACAATAATGCATTTGTTGGCATTTAGTTTGTCCAGGATTTTGGCACCAGTTATTTATCATACAGTGAAGAAACTTATAAACTGAATTAATGAGCTAAAGGAATAAAAGGTTAACAGTCTAACTTGAAGATATTGTTTAAAAAAATGTCACAAAAATCCAGAGCAAGGGTTTATCAAAAATGGTCAGAACTTCCTAAAAGAAGCCTCTAAGTTCCACACCAGAAGACAGAAATGTAGTGAATTTTTCCTGATAAGCACAAGGTAGATGAAAGACAGCTACCCACTGTACCAAGTGCATTGGAGGAATCACCAGTAATCTGTCACTAACAGAACACAATACCAATACCTCCAATATACACAGAGGGAAAAGCTCCTTAAAACTGATGTGATGCTAGTGGTACAGAGCTTGGAAGGCTATGACCATGTGATTTTAAAATTTGGCCTCATCAGCACAGGTAGCCAGTGCAAATCTCACAAAAGAGGAGTAAAGCAGTTACAGCATGACGTTCTAGTACGCTGCCAGTAGTATTTTGCAGTCTATGAAGAGCAAGGCCGAGACCTCTGTAGTTATCGAACTAAAAAGGAATTGGAGAAAGAATGCTTCAGTATCAGAATGTTGGATGAATTTCATTCCAGGAGATGATGCTACGACAGTAGCTCTATGACACTATCACTGCTAAAACCACCTGGTCCTTTAGTAATGATGCATTACCAAGGAACACTACCAGATCTCATTTCTTAAAAACAAATTCTAATGTATTCCTCTTACATATTAATGGAGAATGTTAAATGTGCAAGAGAATAAGTCACCTACACCACCAATAGTTTAGCCTTCGGAGGAATAAGCCTAAATCAACCATGACATCACTCGTGTAAGGGTGGATGGATTTTAAGGCAGTCATGTTGGATATATTCTTCAAAATGAAAAGCACTGCTAAAGCTTGCTATCAGCGTAACACTAAAATGGTTAGCTTATCTCTGAAATGAAATCTCTAGTGGAAGTACAATAAGGAAACCAACACTGAGTTCTACACCTTTTGAAACTTTAAAAAACAGTTCAGGCCTGCCAAAAACTGATCTGTGCTCAGTTAGGTGAGAAACAAACCATAAATGAACTAGGGAAGCAAGTCTAAACTTAGTCTGCAGGCACTAGGTATGGATCCTCGTATGTAGCCAAGAGGTACATTTACATAGCCGCAGGATGATACCCTGCTACTAAGGCAGTGGTAACATGAAGGGCAGCCCAGTGTTATGTCACGGTTTAAAATTAACCCGGAAAGGACAAAGACACCAAAAAAAGGTAGATGAAAAAGAAGATGAACACAGATAATGTTCCTGGTTATCTTAATTGAAAGAGAGAAGGTTAAAGAAGCCTTCCACACATTGCCTTCCCCACAGTTAGTCGGGCAGGGGATCCTAAGATGTGATGCGCATTGACAAGCCAAGAAGGCATCAGCTGCAGAAAGCTCAGATGTGTGGGGGAGGAGTTTGTGATGTCATGAGGGATGACGTTACAATGACTCTCAAAGAGTTTCTGGCCTACCATCAGACTATTAGAAAGGGGAGGTGAGAAATTGCCCAGTCTGTTCTCAAAGGGGTAGAAAAACATCAGCCTTAACGGGGAGCATTGCTGAAGGGTAGACAGCGGAGTGTTTCCCATACTATAAGCTGGGTGGAAGGATTGTTTGCCAACTTCGATATTACATTTTTTTTTTGCATTTAGTTTTAGCCTGTATTCAGTTCTCCAGCTATTAAGATATGCAAGTTCACTTTGTAGCTTTTACATATCAGAAGGGGATTTAAGTGCAACCCCCAGTTTACAGTGGTCTGCAAACTTGGTTATCCACAGTTCTTGGTTTTTGCACCAGCCATTCCTTGAACACACAAAGGCTACAAGAATTCCCACTACCTCTGCAAAAGCCACTTACCTTAGGAAAAAAAGCTAAGCTTTACTATCATCTTTGAATAAATTTGCTACTGAATTTTGTGATTTTGGCTGGTTCTTCATGGTTTACATTTAACACTGAACTGTTTGTGGTTATTAGCTTTACTATTATCTCCAAAACTAATGGAAAGATCTAAAAATTTTAAATGGTAATGCTACTGATGCCCCCTCCCTTTCTTACCCCCATGTCCTCTAAAAACAGCTATGAATTTGCAACTATTACTAACATTATAAATAACTTTCTGTCAAATAACCATCCTTCTCTGGATCCAACAATAATCACATCCTTTCACTTTACCTCAGCATCATTTTCCCTATTTTCAAAGAGGTCACTATAATCAAACTAAAATAAAATTTATGTACTTACCACAACTCTAGATCAGTGTTGTTCTCTTCTGTCCATCTCACCCTGTGGAGTTATTGGATTTGATGGGATCAGAGGCCAGCACTTCAGAATCATTAGCTCCAAAGATCTGCCTCCTCTCACATAATGGTCTGCATGACTAAATTTCATCAGATCGAGTTTGCCCTATCATAACTTACTTGTAGATACAAAGTCCCCCTAACAAAAGATGGAGGATTAGACCAAAAGGTCTCCACAACAGACTTTGAACCAGTCCACAAAGGTCCGCCAGGAACACAAATATCAGTGGCAATTTGGAAGGGGGATGGCTGAAGAAAACAACATGGGTCTAGTATTATCCTAAGTACATACCTTTCATATCTGATGCTGTCTTTTCTGTCTGCCTCAACCTGTGGGACAGAGTCCCCAGCTGGACAGAATCAGTGGTATCAGGAGAAAATATTCCAGAAAATAATGGCATCCGAGGAAGTTCTAGATCTAGAGTGAATGTCTGGTTTATAATGGGACACAAAAGTGTGAGTATAAGACCAGGTAGCCACTGCACAAATATCCAAAACAGCATGATTGAAAATGACCGCTTTCCTTGCCATTTTCATAAATACGCTTGCGCATCTATTTACTGATTTTTTTTTGCGCATCTATTTACTGATTTTTTTTTTCCCTACTACGGTTGATATATTGACAGATAACCATACATCAGAAATATGTTAGTCCACACCTCTACACACTAAATAAAGGTTTTATTCTAAACAAAGTCAGAGTTAAATCAATGGATTTTCTGTCATGAAGGAGAGGGCTGCAAATCTGTTTCATCATTTAGGCGTTTATCGGTGAAAAATATAAGAACAAATTATAAAAAGGTAGCCAAACAGGTCAATAATTCAGAAAATTAAAAAATAAACAAGAGCCACCAAAGGCAGTACAACTTCAACCAACTTTAATAAAAACAACTTTGACAAAGCGCTTTTGCCATTACTCATGACTCTGAAGAAGCCAGGTAAATGTAATGGCAAAAGTGCTTAGTCAAAGTTGTTTTTGTTAAAGCTGGGTATAAGAAAAAATTAGTAGCTAGATGATGGTATAATTTAATGTTGTTGAATCTTTACTTTTTTGAGAAGTTTCTGTAGAGTGATTATAACCAATGTGACAGTAGTGTTAGAGAATTGCTGACACGCTAATAGACAAATTACCACTGAAGATATACCAAGTCTTTTATCTGCAGTCTGATTATGTTGTTTGCCTTACATCATTGCCAGTTTTGTTAGTGCACTGGCAATAGTTTAATTATTTGTCTGTAGTTTTTGCTTGGTTGAATGATTAAATATTTGTATTATGAAAATTATTAGCAGTAAACTGGCAAAGATTCAGTGCGTCATTGTGTGCGTTTGTGGAGTTAGTATATACAATTTAAGCAATGTGGAGGTTAACCCCTTCACACACACACACAAAAGTGTTTTAGGTTTTGATTTTTTTTAATTTAATTATCCTGGTATATGTTATCTGTATTTGCAAAGAATTGAGTTTTAACAGCTCCTGTTAAATACTGTGAGTGCTGATAATATGTGGGTTAGATACGTTTATTCAGATCCATGTGTTTAAAACTTATACAAACTCAAACATATGTTTACAGAATTTATTGTACTACCACAGTTGAAATATTGATAGGCAACCATATATCAAAAGCATGTTCAATACTGCTCGATATATATATTAGATAATTTACACTTTTATCAGAGTGCATCTATCAAAGTCAGAAAAATATGCTGTATAACCCATCTAATTTTAACAGTCGTGTCTTATCACTCCAGGGGCAATACTGTACCACTTTTTATCTCACAGATCTACCCCATTATTGAAAGCAGTGCTACATTTTGGAACCTTTGAAGAAGCCACATGAAGCAACTTAAAAAGGCAGTAGGGAACCTAATACTAAAAATAAATATCAATAACAGAATAAAATGGGACAGACATTTCATAGTGCATCCAAGATTATGGAGTAATCTTTCCCTTACAAACAGCAGTTGCCAATCAATAACTTTGCAACATTTACATATGTGGGAAGCAGAAAATAACATGAGGTTACAGTGGTCAAGCTTCTTGTAGGCCAAAAGGCTAAAGACTTGGCAATCGAACATTAGACTGTGCAGTGTCTAAGGTCTGATATGGGACAACAGTCCTGTAGTCTAGTATATAGTACAACTCTAGCATGCTTGAGAGACAATGTCACAATATCCATGTTGAATAAGGTCAATGTCATGTGTCAAAGATTTTGCAGTGACCAGCGATGCCATTTTTAGGGCGGTGGAATGAAGCTCACCATGCTGATAGGTACGATTTGACTGCAGTTTGTTTGTCAGTACAAACGCGGTCTTAGAGGAATCTAGCCTGACATGAAAATAAGCTAAGCAGTGTATCATACCCTGAGCATATTGATTAGGCATATGATGAGGGAGGGGAGATGCACGATACTGACAGCACTGCATTTCTATAAAAGTAAGACCGACTTTCTAATGGAACAGATGAGAGTTTTGAGAAGGTCAAGCCAGTCCTCAGAAGAAGAGGCATTAACAATGGAGAAAGAGATGTTTTAGTTAATTTATCAGTCAAGTCTTTCATTAACTTAATGAAGTGCTTCAAATGTATACCTAGTAAGACCTGTTTCTTCCTATCATTAGTAGGGTTGGCCATATTTGTAGCAATCCCATAAGACTGCCCAATTACAATATATTCCTCATAGCCTGCAGGATTCAACCAGGACATCAGGATGCTGTTAAGCCATAGAACTCTATCTCCCTGTAGCCTTCTGCACATAACAGAAGCAGCCTTCCTGTTCCAAGTTAAAGCAACCATGACATCATTCAGGTAGGAGGTTGGCATTATGTTTGTTTTTTTTACCTTACAAATACAAGGTACAGGGTTTGATTCTCACATTGGGGGTAATTAGCTAGGCTTAAAATGGCTACAAGGGCAGTTAGCATAATACTAAAGTATGAACCTATCACAGAATGCAAATTGGAGGCCTCAGGCTTGAGTAGTAGCACAGAATCCTGGAGGAGGGGAGTAATAAAACTCTCAATATAAGCTGACCTGAACTTGGGCTTCTTGACAGACCAGTAGAAGATTATTAAAGAGTGATTATGTGGTACATTGGTGGCGTTACCAAAATGTTCATCGAACTGGATTTCTAGAGAAGTAAGGCAGGCTGTAGAATTTAATACTTTTGCGCTGTATCCAAATAAAGTGTGCCCAAACAACATGCTTCAGGTTTCCTCATGGACTAAGACTGAATTCTTGGCTGTCATTTGCCCCTCAACACTAAGCATACAAGCAAGTGTTAGATCTAAAGTTTCTCAACAGCAGGAGCAACTGAATGACAGTGCTTGGCAAAAAAAGGAAGTTGGCCAAAGCCAAGAAAATGAACCAGGTTTTCAGGATTGTAGGGCAAAGCCCCAAATATCCCTAGGGAGAAAGTTGAATCACCTGCACCCTCTCTCACTTAACATACAGATCCTCAGTTGAAAATGTTAAAACACATTTCAGGGTTTCAGTTTCAGGCAAGTGTCATTTAGCCATCTGGTTGCCAATCAAATGTCCAGATCATGAGACACATTTCTTTTCTCTGAAAGGGTCATATTTCCTTGGAATAATTTATGTACTTGAAGTGTAAAACTGCAATCACAAACTGCCGCAATTAGTTACTACAGGGTATATACACTCCAGACCTTGAGGTTTGTCAAAATGGACCCTTTTTTGCACTTTACTTAAAATATTATAAAATATTCTCCTAAAGGTCAAGCCACAAGAGCAATGATTCAGCCAGGAGCAGCCTTAGGTCAACTGGTACCCTACATAAAAGGGCTCCACCGCACCCCCCACCACACCACCTGGTGCCCCGATCTTGGTCTACCTACACTAGATAAATACTTGAAAGTGCCCCTGCTAGAGCAGCGCCCCTAGGCAGCCACCTAAGGCCGGCTATGGATTCGGCAAAACAATTTAACCCAAGATCTATGGGCCAGCAGTATAATCCAAGTAAAAGCAGTGCAACATTATCAGGCAACACACAGATGATCACCATTTAATTCACATGACCTCCATCTATGCAGTGTGTGACTGAATTGTCCTACTCAGACTGAACGTACCAATTAAAGCCGAATCGCTTCAGCTGTTGACAGTAATAGGAAGTTAGACTAAACTTTACTTCATCTACAAAACTAAATAGAACATTAAAATAATATTGAAATGGTACTTTCAACATTTCAAAGTCTGGAAAAGTAAAAAAAATCTGGTTCAGGACTACATGAAGCTGCAGTGCAAGCTAGAAAACTAAAGAGAGAAAACCTAAGATAAAGGTAAAAAAAAATACTGCTACAACTTCTAATGTTAAGATAAACTTTGCAAAAGGAACCACAGTCTGCACAGTAGTGGATGTGTGTGGGCTGGCAGCTTTGCAGATCAAAACAGTTGATTTCAAAATATACACTTCTTTGAAAATCATTCCTTTAATGTTGAATTTTTATTACTATATGAGGAAGTAACACATGAGAACAGTGGGAAAAAGTTTTAATATATCAAGCTGCCATAGAACAAGCTGTCCTTTCTTTAGCTTAGCTACCAGTGCAGCTTCCACAATGCAACAGTATGATAATAATTTGAAAATTTTGAATGTGCAACATCTTTCACTCTTGTAGAACCTGCACTTCAGTAGGACTTATCCTCTGATAGAACGGTGTCTTACTGTCAAAGCGGTCTTTTTCCTGTAACAGGCCAGAGAAAACCACTTTTGCTGAAAGATTAATTCGAATGACTAATTTACTCACCTACAGTGTTCTACCTCAACATAATTTAAAACTTCTCTCCTTTTCTGATTGGTAAAGCCTGTTGAAAATACAACAAACATGCTCGCTCGGCTGGAAATAGAAATCAGTACAAAAAGAAACATTGAAATCATGCAGATTCTTCAATACTTGAGAGAGAGAGAGAAAGAATACATAGCTCTCAACTGTCCAAATTTTCACAGAATGGCCACATTTTCCTTCATATTTTGGTCTGTTCCTCGTAAAACTTAGTTTTTCAGGCAAATCAGTAAGGACTGACTTAACTAAATAATGACAGACATTTAAGATTCAGACTTCATATCATTCAAAAAATGCATAGTAACACAAAACCTTTTATTCCAGCAACTTCGTAAGTTTATATGAGCAATATTTAAAATTTGCCCCCCCAACCATTATTTTTGGCTTTGTCCAGATTTCTTGTCCGAAGAGGTTGAGATGTATGGACAGAAACATCATTTTTACTTGTGTTAACTTACAGCTTAAATATACTACACACAACAAAAAGTGCTGAAGTAACCTGGGGGTGAACAGGAAATTTTGTATTAAAATTAAACCGTAAATTTGCCAGAAAATGCAATACAGCTTAAGCGTATACCCAAACTACACATATTTTGGTTGCAGAACTCCATAATGCACATGTAATGGACCATTATCTCTGGCAATCCAAGTTCAGAGCAACAACAAATATGTCCTTTATTCATTCTGTTACTTTGTAAGTATCAACAGTAACATTCTACTGAAGGCTGCCTTAATAAAACAGGGCATTCTATATAGCTGTGGCCGACACTATAGAATTTTTTTTTTTAAATAAAACATGCACGAGAAGGGTTTGGTGCGGATTGTGACAAACATTTTACATCACTCTATGGATTCTGATCCTCTCAGCAGTGGGCTGTGGTGTGTATTTGTTTAGAAAGGCCTGAAATGGTAAGCAGTCATTTTTTTTATATATATACTGTTAAACACAGCAGTATTTTGAAATGTCGCCCTGTTGCAGCTTAGAAGACTGTAACAGCAATATCTGATATCAAGAATAAGTACACTGCAATTCTTTGTTCAGAGTAGTTCCAGAACAAAGTGTAAAAAAAAAAAAAATAAAATAAAATAATTTTTGTTTGGGGGGGGGGGGATCACAACCCCGCTAAAGTATATATACTAATTCTGTGGTCGCTGTGTCTCAAGGAAGAAGTAATACTCCAAGACGCAATAATCTTGGATTTCTTTTGTATTCTACCATATTTCCTTCTATTTCACAGTGCCAAAGACTGCAAAACTGCAGCCATTAACACAAACAGGCACACTTTTGAAACGCATAGGCATTCGCAGTGGGGAACTCCATTAATAGTGTTTTTTTTTTCTTCCTCACAGCAGCTGCTGGACTACTATAAGCCAGCCCTGCCTATGTGCAGGCATTCCATTCTTTAGCAAAGAGGTAGAATTTTGCTGAGTCACTGTATTTTGCAAATGATTTCTTTATGATTAATTGTACCAGTGGCTAACTGTGCTACAACAGATCTGGCTAGGTCTGTGCAGTAGTACCTGCCAGCTGATCTAATCTTTCTGCAGTACCTGGTGACTCCGCTCTAGGAATGCCAGCTCACACACTGGCAGGCTATTCAACATACTCCTTAAAAGGCAATAACTGGACTATGTGACCTAGAAACCCTTGACTCAGCATCTTTCAGATTCTGAGGGCAAGACCCTCTGCTACGGACTATCTCTCTCATTATATATAGAAAGCACAATTATTAATGAGAGGGAGAAAAAGTCTGTGTAGCAAGCAATTTCTGTCCTTGGTCTGTTTTTATCCAAGTTTCTCATGGCAGCCTTCCATAGTCAGTGTAATACACGTCTACAATGACATGACAAGGACTAAAAATGATAGAATTCAAAATAACTCCTGCATATGTAACAGAGTACTTTAGCCAGGACAGTGCGGCCTAAAACAGGAACACTAACCGGAGCTTAATGCTTGTGACTAGAGGTAGACGATCCTGACAGCTCAGCCAAAGGCTTGCACTAGTGTACATTTTACGTGATACTGCACTTGATAGCTAAAGTATCTCATTTGACTTGACACTGGTTGTACTGGTGTGTGATGCTTATGATAATGGAGAAAGAAGACGAGAAAAGGAAGACAGTGGGATATTGGCTGAATAAATGGAAAGTGAGGTAGACTGACTGTGGCTCAAACTAAAAATGGCAGTGATGAAAACAAGGCATTATTACAGTTCGCTATTAAAAGCAATGTTAAAACCCTGAAATAAACTTTACATGACTTGTAACAATTATCAAGGCTGCTGGTTGAATATGCCAATATAATGGAGATTTGTGAAGCTACTGGTCTGGATTTTCTTCATGATCAATATGATTTCATTAAGTCAAAACAAAAAATAGAAGGATGCATATGACAAAAGTACAGACATCTGAGCATTTGGTATATATTAATCAGCAGTATGGCATGGCTGAAGAATTAAAGGTTGAAAGTAGTGCCTCAGGGCAAGGATGGGGCAGATTATTTAGACTTAGTGAACTCAGTCTAGCAAAGGTATAGCTGGCCCAACTAGAACCGTGTGCCAGTCCCACAAACTAGTGCCCCACCCTCTCATCTTCTCAATTGAAGAGAAAAAAAAAGGGGGACTTCTGCAAAACTGCAGGAGCCAACTGTCTTTCTGCAGCATGCTACCCAATCCATGCACCCCCAAATCAAGTGAACAGCTAAAAAAAAAGCCTGCAATACATGATGCTCCTGAAATGCAACAGCCATCCACCTAACCAGGTCTTGTTTCTGTGTCAGCCTCACCCCTCGGTAGATTAGGTACCCGGGCCTCCTGAAATGCAGGAGCCAATCAGGTCCCATTTCTGTGACCTGCCCATGACCCTCCATTCTCACATTTTATTGGGGGGAAGGGGGAACAAAAGACATTTTTTTTTCATTTGTAGCAGGCACTTTGCTACAGTTTAAATATAGCAAGCAGTTGTTACAGTTTATACCACACACACAATGCTACACCACTCAGGTTTTATTAACAAGAGAGTTATTTTTTCCCTTTTAAATTGTACCAAATGACTTGCTATATATATGTAGCAAGCAGTTGCTACAGTTTATACCACACACACACAATGCTACACCACTCAGGTTTTATTAACAAGAGAGGCATTTTTTCCCCTTTTAAATTGTACAAAATGTCTTGCTTTAGACCACACAGGGAGTACTACAGTGCTCAGGATTGACTGCAAAAGCAATACAGGTAGGCAAGTAAAAGTGATCAGGATCCATCTTGGATGGCTGCTCGCACCTCCAAACACTTCACACTTAGGGCATTTGTCTTGCCTTTGCTTTGCTACAACGTTCCAGACTACAGTCTGCATTTTAACAAGAAAGTCACTACAAACTGAAACAGCATTCTAGTTGGCTTTATCTATGGCTGAATAAAAGTATAGTAAGCCCCAAAGTGTTCTTGTGCAGTCTGTGTTACAGTATAAAAAGCAGCAAGTCTTGTGGCAGATTGGAAAGAAATGTCTGGCAGAAGGTCAAGTAACATTAATAGATCATGACTTCTCTGAATTTGCAATCCAGCAGAGATTGTAATTTATGCTAGTTACCCAGCAGTGTGAAGCTTGGCTCTAGATAATAGTCCCTGTTGAAGTGACACTCTGATCACCTGTAAAATGGTAAAAGGGGTTGTGGATGGATGGATGGAAATAATGAAGTGACTTTTTTCAGTGGACCTGAAAGTATTTTTCCCAATAAGTATTTATAGCTGTGAAGACAGCAGTGGTTGAATCTCCCACATTTAAACAATAATGAATCAAAAGAGATGGAACATCTCCACTAAGTTGGCTGATAATATCAGCTCTGTGGACATGGACATGGGAAACAAATGTAAAGTACATCGTACATTAGATGGAAACTGGAGAATATATTTATTTTGAGTGTGTGTCTGGTGATATCCAGAAAAGAGCTATTTATCTGATTGACTGAATGACAACTGTGACATCCTCAATGAATGCTTACAATAGAACTAATATTCCAAGAGTGAACTCTTTCTTTATATTTTAGGTCCATAGGTGTGTGCTACACTAATGATCACTAGGGCCAGTTTAAGCCTAGCCATGCATTCCATACCTGTGGCAGTTCTTGTACCCTTGGTAAGTGTAAGCAGGGGCTTGGGAGATCAAACATTTATAAGCAGACATCTGGGAGATGAACCACTTACAGGCTGCATGTGTCTATTAGAGACATAGGTGCCAAACCAAGGATGAATTTTCTGTTCCCCCATCTAATTGTCCAAATTGCACTTGAATTGGGTTGTGGAGGAACTTTGCTTCATATGAATGGGGAACCTGTTCCAAAGAAGGGCTAGTGTCTTGGATACACACCTGTCTCCCCAACAGGTCCTGTTTATATCACATGCAAGATACAAGTGTTTAGAATGGGCAATTTTTGTGCTGTCTGTTTTGAGGATATGTAGGAGGCCCACTGGGGTGGAGTCCAACAATGCCTTTACACCAGGCATGGGTCTCCTCTATACAACCTGAAGGAGACAGAATACAAGGTTAGGGCTTTGAAGTAGTCTGCACAGCACACGTTACACCGTATAGTCTCTTGTGGACATTCCAGTTGGTGGATCTCCCTAGTTAGGTACATACCAAAGGGGTCACTGTACTCAGTGATGGGTGCAATAAATCCTAAATATAGTGGAACAATGACCTTCTTGGACTAGATGCCATACCTTTGTTTATAAGTTGCAGAGCGTAGAATGATTTCCTCACTACTGTAGACACATGATGGTCAAAGGCTAGATTACGGTCTGTGTGTGTCCACAAGTCCCTCACTACTGAGTCAACTCTTAGGGGTGTGTTGTCAATATAACAGTTACCAGCGGTGGATGACTTCCCAAAGGATACTACTTCTTAGCATTTAGTTTTAGTCCATGGCTCTGACGCACGCTATTTGTCTGTGTCAACCCTTAATGAAGAATAGACATTAGTGGGCAAATATAGGCTTTTAAGTAAGGTAACACAGTTATCTTATTTATGACAAATTTGTTTTGTTGTTTAGTTGTTTCTGGACTTCATGGTTATGTGGACTGATCAATGTCAAGTGGAAACCAATAAAAAATAATTCTCTGTTTTTCAGTCAGTATCTATATAAACAAACACTTTCTAAAGTAATTATGCCCCTTAATGCTGTAAAATCTTTAAAGTAATCACATCTCTTAATACTGTAAAATGTTCATCAGGCATGTCTCTCTGAACTGCATAGTAACGTATTGTGCAACGAATGCAAAAAGCTCAAACTCAAAACCCTGGATGGGATTATACAGCCTAGAGATCAAAGAGGGTTACAATCTTTCTTTTGGAATTAACACATTCACATTTTTCAATTAAAAGGTATTACTGTTACCCTTAAAATAACCCCACAGATACTTAAGAATTTGCGAAATACATATTTTGGGAAGCTGCTTCCACTTAAAGCCAGCTCTTACCTGGTTCCTTCTCATTGCAATATACCCACAGTAATTTTTCTTTGTCATCTTCCTCCAAAATGAAAGGCTTCAATTTTATGCCAAATTTCCCCCGTTTTCATATTTTACTCAAAATGAAATTTACAATCTTAGTTATCACCTTACTCTTCAGCTTAAACATTTGTACAAATAAGAACTCTTTTTTTCACAGTTTCTCTCCTTTATTTCTGGGAAGTGATACCATAAAGACTTGTATATTTCACATACAATTTGCAATAAGCAAACAGCAATTGTATTTGTGCTCCTAAAGATACTAGTAATATTCACTTACAGTCCAGTACAGTTTGACCTTACAAACTAAAGGTCAGACTATACAAGACAAATGGTTTATATTATGATCTTCATTGCATATTTTGTTTATGTAATACTTCCATGTTTTGCTGTTCCAGATTCAAGGTTGTATTTGTTCGGCCATAAATTAAATGCAACTCCAAACTTTTAACTGAAAGGATTTGAGAACCAACCCAAATGTGACAAATATCTACCCCTGCAGTACAAGTACTGGTCAGTCAATCACTGATTTTTGTTTTTCTGTACCATCTGAATGGCTATCTAATGTATGCACAGATAATCATGAGAATACACAAGACAGCTAAGGCCAGAGACTGCATAAAATGTTATCCTGTAGCAATATAGACAATGTATATATGCATACCTCATGAGGCCAGAGTTTGCATAAACTTTATCCTGCAAAAATGCATGCATAATGCTTATATTCATACATAGTGACAAACTACAGTAATCATAAAATTAATGAATAAAGGTATTGCAATCGATGGACAGATACTTAGGATATGTATGGGTCATCTAAATGTGACTAGAAAATAATACTGTGATTTCTGTGCACTGTGAAAACAGCACAGTAATGAATTCTATACACTATAAAAGCACTGCTGTCCTACATTTTTATTTCATGGATTCTGGTTATACTCACTAACAGATGCTTCCTAAATCAGATTATAGCTAAATATGTTAAAGTACAAACCACCTTTTAAATTGGCCTCTGAATTTTACTTGTCCTTGAGTAACTGCCATCACCTTTATAACAAACTAGACTATGTTGTGCAGCTGTACTGTATCTGCCTCCTGCAAAGTTTTGTGTTACTGTGGTTAATAATTATAAAAGTGTTTTGCATAACACACTAAGACTTAAAAAGCTGCACAGCTCAGCTCACCCACCATGAGTTGAAAATATCCTGCCAGAAGGGAAAATTCTAAACAAAGCGACAATGTTATAAATGAGTAACTTTGATATTATCCTGACACATAACATAACCACAAGGCATCTTCAGTAATGGAGTAACAGAGCACACAGCTGGCATGTGAAATCACCTTCTGTGGATGAACAGCTTAAGGATGAAATGCACTGGTTAGCCAAATACACTGAAAGGATGGTGGCCATGTATCACTTAATACACTGAAATAGTATTTGGAACAAGATGACCTGCCGGGGGGGGGGGGGGGGGGGGCAAGTGCCTTTAATGGTTAATGGTCACAGATTTTAGATTGGCAGACCCTTTTACTTTATTGATTTAAGATGGGGACTTATTCTTCTACCTATGTTGAGGACAAAAAGGCTGAATTTCAACATATAGCAACTCCTAGCCATCAAATAAGCAAGGGAAGTAATTCACTGTGGTTATATGAAAGCACGATACAAAGTTTCCGTTTCGCCGGCAATAAGTGAGAGTTGTTTAGGTAATCTGAGTACCAGTCAGCAAGCAGCTTGCCCAATAAAGCATTTCCATAGGGAGCTTCAGACCAGTACAATTCTGCTGGAGTACTATATAAATATGCTCTAGTTGTAAACTGAAGCATTTATATACTTGCTTTAAACAGGTGTCATCATTTAGTAATGATCTTCCATTCATTTTTAATGGAAATTATGGAGCATCTGATGCTAAAGTGTACATTCCAGAGAAAAAAAGAGAATGATATGCTCCATCCCATCGACCCAACTACTGTGAATTAACTGCATGATCAAATCTTGCAGCTTTTCTTTGTTGTTTCCAGCACAGAAAGATAGCTGAAAGTAGAATCACATTGAAAATGTAATAATTTTACAATACCTACCTCCTAGGTAGATTTTGTTAAGAACAGATCATTTTGCCAACTGTCACTAAAAAATGTCTGCGTACATGGGCACATACCCCCCAGTCATTAATAGTATGCACTCCTAACTAGTTTTAAATGGAGAAGGGGGATTAAGGTGGGCATCATCCCTCCCCTTTATAAATGGAATTAATGGAAAGTATTGTTTGCAGCTGCCATTGTGATTATGCAATGTGATCAACTTGGGTCTTACTATCAGTTTGAATGGCGAGTGTCATTGTAAACCGACACCCTAGAAATATTTTTAAGCCATCCAGTTCTAGTAATGCATAAAGTATTGCTGTAGATCATTCATCAAATTAATTACATAAAGCCACAGACAGATGTCAATCTTTAGGGCAGATCTGGAAAGCAGTTAGACATCTGTGCAGAGCTTGAGGTTACTCCTGGCATTAATCCCATTATGAAAAAGCCTGGACATAAGCTATGGCATATAACCTTTGCCATGTTATTTTTATTTGTGCACTTGAATGCTAGACAAAATAATAAATTACTCAGAAATGCTCTTGCAAAGGATAACACTGAGGCCTACCTATCTAAAGTGCACCCTGCTCCAAAATTATAAATGAAAAATAACAGAGTGCACCCCAATTATAAGCAAAATCTGCAACGCTAAATTAAAGAGTGTTACTTAAGTGATAGTCCATCTTACTAAAACTGCTTAACCTGCTATAAGGTTGCACAACCTTGAAGTTGGTTACATTAAGTAAGCAGGCATAGGCAGTGAAACCCTCTAAAATGGTAGTGTGGGAGCTTAAACCCATGAAATGAGTAGTGTGGGAGCTTAAACCCATGCAATGAGTACTGTGGAAGCTTAAACCCATAACATGAGTAGTGTGGGAGCTTAAACACATGCAATGAGTACTGTGGGAGCTTAAACCCATGCAAAGAGTATTGTGAGAGCTTAAACCCATGAAATGTATAGTGTGCGAGCTTAAACCAATGAATGAATAGTGTGCGAGCTTAAACCCATGAAATGAGAGGAGTGTGAGCTTAAACCCATGAAATGAGTAGTGTGCACGCTTAAACCCATGAAATGAGTAGTGTGCACGCTTAAACCCATGAAATGAGTAGTGTGGTAGCTTAAACCCATGAAATGACTAGTGTGGTAGCTTAAACCCATGCTGAGTAGTATGGGAGCTTAAACCCATGCAATGAGTAATGTGGGAGCTTAAACCCATGCAATGAATAGTGTGGAAGCTTAAACCCATGAAATGAGTACTGTGGAAGCTTAAACCCATAAAATTAGTACTGTGGAAGCTTAACCCATAAAATGAGTAGTGTGGGAGCTTAAACACATGCATTGAGTACTGTAGGAGTTTAAACCCATGCAATGAGTACTGTGGGAGCTTAAACCCATGCAAAGAGTACTGTGGGAGCTTAAACCCATGTAATGTGCAATGTGGGACCTTAAACCCATGAAATGAATATTGTGCAAGCTTAAACCCATGAAATGAGTAGTGTGCGAGCTTAAACCCATGAAATGAGTAGTGTGTGAGCTTAAACCCATGAAATGAGTAGTGTGGGAGCTTAAACCCATGAAATTTGTATTGTGGGAGTTTAAACCCATGAAAAGAGTAGTGTGATAGCTTAAACCCATGCTATGAGTGGTGTGGGAGCTTAAACCCATGAAATGAGTAGTGTGCAAGCTTAAAACCATGAAATGAGTAGTGTGGGTGCTTAAACCCATGAAATGCATCTTTAAGTTTAGTCTCTTATTTCTGTCACTTAAGTTTCACTCTCTTAAATATATGTTCTCCAGTAAAAATACAGATTCTAAGGCTAAATACTACACCATCCTTCCAAAATTCAGAAACCTATATGGTCCTATCATGCCAGACAATCACATACTGATTTTGTCAGGCCTGACCTAGTGGCACTATGAAGGGGACAGATAACTGGAGACCTTCTTGCAGCAATGATTCTTATATTTAAATTTCTGTGGTTAAGGCAAACACCTTAATACTGTATTATGTTTATTATATGGACTATTTCTGCAGGATGGTTATCACCATGAATAGGAGAGCACTAAGCATTGTGGTAACTCTGATGAATGATCTACAATATACCCTGAAAAGGCTGCAGGGGCAAACTCTGCCACCCTCATCCTAGACAACCGGATGTAATGTTTTGAGAAGGTATGAACACATGGCCAGGTAAGAGCCTTATCAATACTCTTCACAAAGACATTCCTAAATAAGACATGAGCAGCAGCAGCTAAACTAGCTAAATTGACCCTGACTGCCCCAACCAAAATCTTGGCGTACCAGTCTCAGCAGAAGGTCATGAAATCTGCCACCTATATGGAAAATGTGTAGTTTAATGGAAAACTGTGTTTACACCATATCTGAAGTTCTTGGTTCTTAGTTGCATTTGCACTTCCATGGTTTAAAAATCTCTCTCACTCTCATTTTCTTGCTTTGTTCAGACAACTCAAAAAGGGTGGATTAAATAAGAGAACATTCAGAAACTATGAAAGAAGATCTAGTCTTCAAAGATACCTTTCTTCTCAGAATACAGTACAAGGCTTCCTTCTCATCAAATCATACAAGCCCATGATTTTTTTTCTACCTGATGCACTTGCTTAAGGGAAGAGTCTTCAGAACAGCTAACTCCTTTTAGCTGTGTTAGTAGGGTTAAATGGAGGAACATTCAGTTTTTAAGGTCCCAGCCTGGGCAGGACCTAATGAATTCTTGGTGGCCAGAGATGCAGGGCACCCTTCAGAAACTGTTTAACAGCTATGTTGAAAGGAACAGTACACTCTGCTGAGATGCAAGTGGAGATGGCCAAGAGATTTAATTTACTACAGCAGCAGGCCAGACCTTAGGTAGGCCTGAGATGTATTAAAGAGCGAGTGGCATGAGATTACAAATAGCGTTTGCCTGCCCTCTTCTCGCACTAAATTCAGAACATTTTCCATTTTTTAATTAACTTCCAGTTGTGTGTATGCTTATGTCCAAGAGTAACTGGCATATCTTAAGATAACTGGTGACTATGTGGTATCAGCTTGATATCTTCCAAGCTCTGAGTATGAAGCTAAGATGTTGCAGTTTCCTATCCTGTCAAGTGACAAGCTTACAGTATAGAAGAGTCATTGGTTCCACTGTAAACTTTGCTGCCAGGGCCTCTTTGTATAGATACAAAAGGGAGAAATATGGAGATTCACTTGGGTTGCAACTAGATCTATTATTGATAAGCTCTAGTTGTTTAGTGTCCAAAACAGTAAGTCTGTCCAACAGGAACTCACGGAAAGTAAGTAGTTCTTGCTAAGAGTCCATTAAGGTGTTTTATTGGTTAAAATGTATATTGCCATCAGTTTCTGTTTTGTTGCTAGATCCCAGACTCCCCATCCACATAAAATAAAAAGTTCATCCCTGTCAATGTTCAAGCATAATTTGGATTATTGAACATTTGGACATTTACCCCAGGACTGCTGCCTGTATTACTAATGGGCAGAGGTAGCTCCTAAATGCTTAATTGCATGCACGGGTCCTCTCAAATTACCTATGGTATGATCCCAGTTGTTCTTATTAGAGGTAATATATAATTATGGACCACGGGATGGGTAGGGTCAATCATTAACCAAATGGGATAAGTTAATTCGAGCACAAAAAGGATAACTGGCTAGGCTTAAAACAGCTCGCAAATGCAGCTAGCCTTATACTTTTCATGAACCAAATCATCATAGTTATCCTACATCGGGGTAGAAATGAGTGCGCTCACAGTCTGCTGATGTGCCACATCACTGTGTTGTTGTGAGTCCAAGATCATCATAGTTATCCTACATCGGGGTAGAAATGAGTGCGCTCACAGTCTGCTGATGTGCCACATCACTGTGTTGTTGTGAGTCCAAGATCATCATGGTTATCCTACATTGGGGTAGAAATGAGTGCGCTCACAGTCTGCTGATGTGCCACATCACTGTGTTGTTGTGAGTCCAAGATCATCATAGTTATCCTACATCGGGGTAGAAATGAGTGCGCTCACAGTCTGCTGATGTGCCACATCACTGTGTTGTTGCGAGTCCCAGATCATCATAGTTATCCTACATCAGGGTAGAAATGAGGGCGCTCACAGTCTGCTGATGTGCCACATCACTGTGTTGTTGTGAGTCCAAGATCATCATAGTTATCCTACATCGGGGTAGAAATGAGTGCGCTCACAGTCTGCTGATGTGCCACATCACTGTGTTGTTGTGAGTCCAAGATCATCATAATTATCCTACATCGGGGTAGAAATGAGTGCGCTCACAGTCTGCTGATGTGCCACATCACTGTGCTGTTGTGAGTCCAAGATCATCATAGTTATCCTACATCGGGGTAGAAATGAGTGCGCTCACAGTCTGCTGATGTGCCACATCACTGTGTTGTTGTGAGTCCAAGATCATCATAGTTATCCTACATTGGGGTAGAAATGAGTGCGCTCACAGTCTGCTGATGTGCCACATCACTGTGTTGTTGCGAGTCTCAGATCATCATAGTTATCCTACATCGGGGTAGAAATGAGTGCGCTCACAGTCTGCTGATGTGCCACATCACTGTGTTGTTGTGAGTCCAAGATCATCATAGTTATCCTACATCGGGGTAGAAATGAGTGCACTCACAGTCTGCTGATGTACCACATCACTGTGTTGTTGAGAGTCCAAGATCATCATAGTTATCCTACATCGGGGTAGAAATGAGTGCGCTCACAGTCTGCTGATTTGCCACATCACTGTGTTGTTGCGAGTCCCAGATCATCATAGTTATCCTACATCGGGGTAGAAATGAGTGCGATCACAGTCTGCTGATTTGCCACATCACTGTGTTGTTGCGAGTCCCAGATCATCATAGTTATCCTACATCGGGGTAGAAATGAGTGCGCTCACAGTCAGCCTTCAACTATGACTGGAATACCAAAGTGGCAGAATGGATATCCACAGTTTCTTTCAAGAAGATATACTCTCTCCTCTGCTCACTGGACCAGGAGCTCTGAACTTCAAAATTGTAGACAGTGTCCCCACACAAATAATATTCGGCATCCACTCGGTCTCTACTCCAGTTCCTGGGAAAGAAATGATAATGCAAGGTTAAAAGTGGTTTGGACACGCTACCTTGGGAATCTCTTCTTGGACTGCAGGGATCAGGTAGGATGGTATGCTCTCTGTCGGTTCATGCTGTTGATTCTACAAGCATGTCAGGTATCACTGTATTTCCTTGTGTCTAATGTAACAGGTGGCATCATCTGGATATTGAAGGCCATGCATTCTATAGTTTTGAGAAACATTTTCTTGTTAATGTAAGTACTCCTGAGGAAGGAAAAGTCTGTAGCATTTCACATCGAGAACAGCTTCCAGGAAACTATTCTGCTGTGAAGAGTTTAAGCTGGAGTTCTGCACATATGGTGAGATTAAGGTATTGAAAATATTGCACCATGAAGTTCAGGGCCTGCTGCAGCCCTCAGACTGAAGGAGCCTGATCAAAGGTAAATGGGCAAACATGTCTGTCTTCAATTTTACCTTCACAACCTCTGGCACCAGGAGCATGATGAGCACAAAGGGTACATTAAAAATTATAAATAGAAGAGAGAAAAAACGGTAATGGAAATCTTGTACCTGAATCTGAGAAACTGTCTGTGATTCCTGTGGATGAGGAAGGGAAGGAGATGTCATCCTTGGTATCCAAAGTAATGAGGAAGCAAGACTTGGAATGTTAAAATTTTTACTTGCCTATAGTCACAAATTTGTTCAAAACCTAAAAGATTCAAAATCTCCACTGAAGGCTCCTCAACTAATATAAGTAGTAAC
Source organism: Protopterus annectens (assembly GCF_019279795.1). Lineage (NCBI taxonomy): Eukaryota > Metazoa > Chordata > Ceratodontiformes > Protopteridae > Protopterus > Protopterus annectens. Next base: position 279,275,991 of record NC_056739.1, read on the forward strand.
CCACAGTAGCACACCCTTACTTCCAAGCATGTAGCAACTCTCTGCATTTCCCTGCAGCCATGCATTTTTCTTATAAAAGATAATGTGTGTTGCAACTGATCTTGTAGAAGTAGATGTCCACCTTTAAAGTGGAAATGAGCAAATTATAAGGGTTTAACTTTTAGGCATTATCTTTTTTTTTAACCACCTGGCCCACCTTTTGAGGTCAGGGAGCATGACTGCTGCTTATAAAGACAAAAGGTCCCAGGTCCTTTCAAGAGTATCTTGAGTTGTGACTGTACATAGTGCAGTCATTGTGCACTGTTATTCCTAGACATCTTTTTCTGTGAGTTTCAGGAAGATGTATTTTTTCCCTTCAGGACTGTATTATTTTATGAAATTGTCTGTACTGTGTATACTGTTCTTTCTAGATTCCCATCCTGGAAAATCTTGTGATAGGAGGGTGGAAAAGCTGACTGACTACATATGTGTGCCCTCTTCTAGGAACTTTTAAAATGACTCAACAAGATGGCATCCCAAACAGCATGCTGTTTTCCAAGCCAGTACTGAGAAATCCAGCCTCTTGGCATTAAATGGGAAGTGCTGGATGTACAGCCAAGAATTTATCTTGTGCACTGACCATGGTCCTATCCTGTCACCATGAAAGAAACAGCCCTACAGCAAGTATTCACTTTATCACCATTCTGTGCGATTGCCTGCCATTTCTGCAGTCTAAGTTAGCTTACTAACTTATCCTTATGTGAGACATTAGAGGCACCTTGAGTTAAGTTCAAGCCTTCTGAGTATGTTCACAGGTGTACTGCACCATTTTGTTTGATAATCACCTTGTGTGTGCAGACCTGGAGGTAGCACAGATTTCTGCAGTTCATTTAGTTCAATTTAACAGAAAAGAGTCAAAGACATGAGCAAAAAAAATAATGGAAGTCTGTGGTGCACATACTAGAAGTCAAACAGGTCAAGAGTTTTGGAAGCATATAGTAAAATGAATGAGTAACACTCCACTGCTTGCAAACTTGACTGATTATAATGCTGTCTTGAAAGCTACTGGCAGATCTTTTTTAAGATTTTTTTTTCCAAAAACAGCAGTTTGGATTCCCACACAGAACAAAATAACTTATGGGCCAATGGAGAAGAATTGCGTAATTTGGTTTGCGTACAATTCATGAAACTTCACTTCCTGGACTGTCCTCCTTGTCCATTCTTGACAAATGGTAGTTTCTCACTATGCATTAATTATAAACCACCAATGCAGTTCTGTGAGAAGGCATCCTGACCCATAACAAGTCTTCCTTTATGCAGCTTAGCTGGGTGTGTGGTCATTACCTCTTTTCTCATAATCGAGTGTATGGGATGTCAGAAATGATATTACAGTTCTTTAGTTTTTTACCTACTGGTGGGTGAGACTTTTTAGGGAAGGTGAAGGCATGACTGTGGGGCGTATGAGTATTATTCTTCCCTGCTTATGGGTAAAATGGCAAAAGGAAAGATCACTGTGTGAAATCTTTAAAAAAAATCTACTTTCCGTATCCTTAGGTAAACTGTTACAACCTGGCACAATCTTAGAACCCTTAGATGCCTCAGAGTATATTAAAGCAAAATATACACTAGGTTTTTATTCGAGTGGTAGTAGTGGACCTACACACAGTACTTTTTTTTTAAAGTCATGATCGGAAGTGTTTTGTTCCAGAGAGAGATTAGATGTGCTTCAAAAATAGAGAGAACTGCAAAAGGCTGTAAAAGCCTAGTGGACTCCTTTTTAAGTGGAAAAATTTCCACCCACTCCATTTAAAATTCTCTTTCTGGAGGTTGAATATTCTGTCCTATTTAACATCCTCAGGCAGGTAGCCTGAGTACAAGAGGATGTGTAATCAGTTTCAAACTAGAGAGACAGCATTATTGATTTAGGTATATCACAACTGCCTCATCTACATCTGTGCCTCACAGATGCCAGTGAAGCAACTGATGGACTAAGTCAGACAGATCATTCATCATTGTAAAACAAAAAGAGAGAGAGAGAGAGAGAGAGAGAGAGGGAACTGTTTGGATTATGTTCTCCTTTACACCTGTGGTTCTTGCTTATAGTTTCAGTGACTGGAATAAGTTGACATCCCCTAGAGACCCTTGACCAGCTTTCAACATCTAGTATATGACTTACATCCATATGTGGCATGACATTCATCTGATAACTGCCATCCTGTGTCAGTGATACCTTAGGACGAACATCTTTTTGTTATATACTGATATTCATATACTTAGAATTCACAGTATTAGCTGATAATAAAAATGTTTCTGTTGGTTTGTGATCCCATCCATAATTGAAAAACACTGGTTAATTTGTGTGGTATTTATTCAAAATATTAATAAGGTTTTGCAATAAGTCAGATGCATAGCACAAACGGATGAAGTGCTGACTGTGACCCACATGACCCAGGATGAACTAACAATATGAGAAAAGAATGAACTGACTAAAGAGAGTATAACTGAGTAGCTGAAAACTGGCTCACCTCATGATAACAAGGAGGCAACCAGGTTCAAGACTATACTGGCAATCTTTTGAAGTCCAGGTGTCAAAACATTCACCGGCAGCATTGAGGCCAAGCAAAGAGGGTGCATGGCAAGCAGTACATTCTGTAGTTAGAGTCAACCATAGCCATTCCCATCAGTTTCTGTCTGACACTGATGATGGGGTATACAGCAAATGTTCCTCTGGTTATGTCGATAATGTCCATCTCTGAAGGCTCCCATATATTACAAGCACTGGGAGCTGTGTGTAGCATGGAAGAAAGGAAGAGACTGTTGGTTGCCAGGCAATAGGGTGAAAAAATGCATATTAAAGAACATTTTCTGATAAGAGATTCCAATGGCAATAACAGTTTTTAATTTCAGCTTCCTATGCAGTAAACTCTCTAACACAGCAATCAGTAGACACATCAGTGACTATTTCCAGCAAACGTTTGCTGCTTTGCATTACTCCACAGGAATAAATTATACTACTAATACAGACCTGCTGTACAGTTTCAAAGTTAAAGCTGCACTGTTCCCAGAGTAGCCCTGCACATGCAGCAGCATTTCCAGTTTGTTCATTCATTTTTCTTATGTGACTAAACTGATTTACTCCCTTTTCTGTGAACAAATTTTCCTGCATAGTTAGGGCTCACTATAGTGTAAGACATGGACTCATTATCATAGCGTGCTGCTAAATTACTCTAAATATAAATGCATGGCAACAACTGTATGAAACTACTTCCTCACTCTATACATAAACAAACATACCTGATTGTAATGTAGTTTCATGTAAGATCTACTTGCATAAAACTAGAAAAAGCATTGGCAAGCCACGTCCATTACCACAAGGAGCAGCAAGGCAGGGAAGCATGCTCAAGCAACTTCAAAATGAGCAGTTAGGCCGTGAGCACCTGACTGACACCTGTGAATCAATTTTATTCATTTGGAATGAGTACACCTGTAGTTATTTCATGCTACTCTTCGGTTTCAGATCCACTGTTCTGAAAACTTGCTTATCTGGACAGAAATTATGCAAAAAGCAGAAAGTACTGTAATCACTCCCTCCATATTGCTGCTTTATTTTCCAAGTCTGCTTCCTCATGCTAAGGATTGCCCTTTTCTACAAAATGCTTTTAGTTTATACTAGTAGTTAAAGATGTGAAAAGGAACACTGTTCCAAGCCATTTGATTTAACAACACACACACAGTGGTGAATGCTAAATAATGTACAACCAATTTTCTCCTTCAGAAATACTGACAATTAAATCAGAAGCTGATTTGTCCATGTATACAGTTGAAGGGCTTACTTTTCAATTTTGAATTAATGCAGCCGAATGCAAAAAATCCATCCATCCAGCCATCCACCCACAACCTTTTTTGCCCATTTTTGCACATGGGGTCAGGGTGTCACTTCAGCAGTGACAATAATCTAAAGCCAAGGTTTACACTGCTGGGCTTCTAGCCTTGCCATGATAGTTCATCCACACTTCACACTCTCATACACACACACACCTATATCCAATTTAGAGTGCCCAGACCACTTACTGTATGTATTTGGAAAATGGGAGGAAATAGGAGCACCCAGAAAACCCACATGAACATGGTAGGACATGCAGACTCTACTCAGAAGGCACATAGGTTCACAGGTTCATACTAGGCTATCTGCCCTAGGGCATTTATAAGCCTAGCCAGAGTGTGTTTGGCTTTCGCCACCCATTTTAAAATAATTTTGCTATGCCCTTTTTCGAGGTTAGTATACTGTGCCTCTGTCTAATAGTGACACAGAAGTGATACCCGGGGTAAACCTACAATCTCCCATCCACTCATCAAGATTCCTCTTGAAGAGAGTCAGTGAGGGACTCTGCCTAACCTGGACTGGGATTTTATTCCAGAGTGAAGGGAGCCTCTGGGTTATGAATCTGTCCCTCCAGCATGTCCTATTTATTTCAGTGCTGAGGTTCAAGTTTCTCGAGCGCGTAGCTCGATGGGATTTGGATTTTCTGAGGTGCAGCATGTCCATTAATTCCGGGTTGGACATGGCTTTATACGTCAGGCACAGATCGCCTCTGAGCAGGTGGTATGCCACTGAGTAGAGCTGGAGTTTCTTTAACCGGGCAGCATATGGCATCTGTTTGAGCCCTTTGATCCTCCTGGTGAGGTACTTTTGGGGTCTTTCCAGTTGCTGCAGGTGTCTGGCAAGGTACATCCCAAAACAGGCATTGTACTCAATTATGGGCGTGATGAGGGATGAGTAAAGAGGCACGATGACCTCCCCTGATCTAGATGTGAATCCCTTCATGATTAGGTGGGCTATATAAAATGTTTTTCTAACCACTTTGGCCACGTGGTTGTCAAATGAGAGATTGCTATCAACTTGGGTCCCCAGGTCCCTAATTACTTCTTCTGTACTTAATGGATTACCACCTATGTGGCAATTTGTGGGCACTTTGTTTTTGCCAAAGGGGATGACTATACACTTTTTGGCGTTTAGCTTGAGGCCATGGCTCTGGCACCAGTTGTCTGTTTCTATGAGGCCCTTTTGCAGGATGCTTGTGTCGGCTGGAGTGTCGATTATGACGCCCAGTTTTCAGTCATCTGCAAACTTGGTCAGCCACAGTCCTTCCGTGTTGGCCTGTACCTCCGAGAAATATATACCGAACAAGAGAGGTCCCAGGACTGAGCCTTGTGGGATGCCACTTGTAAGTGGTTTGGAGTCTGACATGGCTCCAGCAATTCTAACCATGTGGGTTCTGTCCTTGAGCCAGTTTGCAACCCATCTAGTGACTTAGGGGTTTATATTTAAGCTGGTGAGCTTATCTATAATGCCCGAGTGGGGTATTGTATCGAAGGCTTTTGCGAGGTCCAGGTAGGCTGTGTGGACCACCTTCCCCTCGTCAATGGCCTTAGTGACTTTTCAAAGAAATCAACCAGGTTTAAGAGGCAGAATCTGCCCTTAAAGCCAAACTGGGTAGGATCCAGTGTCTGTAGGTCCCCAATATCTTTATTTATGAGGTCCATGATGATCCTTTCCATAGCTTTGCAGACCAAGCTAGTCAGGCTTATGGGGCGATAGTTTCCAGGATCTGTTGAGGCACCACCTTTGTGGAGAGGGATCACTGTTGCTGTATGCCACTCTTTGGGTACACATTCTGTAGTAAGGCTGAGATTGAACAGTAGTTTTATGTTTGGGTTTAGCTCTTCTTGGAGTTCATGTAGGATGCAGCCCGGGACACCGTCTGGTCCCATTGATGCTGTGTTTTTTGCTTTGGAGAGGGCAGCTCTTACCTGAGCATCTGAGATGTCAGGGGGGCAGCACTCTGCTGGGATAGATATTTGCCCTTTTGGTGGGGGGGGGGAGTTTGCGCTGAACCTGTCAGCTAGGATGTTGGCAATGTCTGTGGGTTCGGTGTATTTTTTGTCATTTTGGACCAATTCTGAGCATATCTGGGAATTCCCACCCAGGTTCCTAACATAACTAAAGAAAGCCTTGTGATTATCCTTAGTGTCCTGTGCAATTTTTCTCTCGAAGCTGGCCTTAGACAATTTTATGAGTGCCCATAGTTTTTTGCTAATACTGATCAGAGATGCCTTCCCTTTTTGGGATTTTGCTCTATCATGTAGTAGCTTCCTCCTTCTATTGTATAGTTTGTTTATGGCTGGGTTCCACCAGGTAGGATGTCTGCCTTTGGAGGATTGGGTCTTGGTTTTATTTGGGATCGCATGATCCATGCATTCCTGAAGGTGTTCATAGAATGCGTTTATAAAGGATTATGCGGTCTGGGCCGTATTTTCCACAGGCCCGGGGGCTTTGAAGGATTCCACCTCGGTTTTGAGGAGTGTGAAATTTGCATTAGAGAAGTTTTTCACTGTGGTTTTCAGGGCAGGGGGTGGAGTCGGGATGTGAATATCCAGTGAGATTAGTTTATGGTCTGATCTTACCAATGAGGGATACACTTCTGGTCTGGAGCATAGAGTCCCCATGTTGGTGATGATCAGGTCCAGTATGTTTTCCCCTCTTGTGGGAGTGGTAACAAGTTGTTCCATAGCATTTGAGTTTATAAATTCTAGGAACATTTGGGCTAGGGTGTTGGAGGTAGAGTAATGCTCCCAAGTCTATGTTTGAATAGTTGAAGTCGCCAAATATAATGGTGTTTGGTGAGACCTTCATATTTTCCAGTGTTCTCAGGAAGGCCGAGTGGGGTTCCTGGGTTTGGGAGGGTGGTCTGTAGCAGGCTATAAACTGGAAGGCAGTTTTACCCACTGTTAGTTGCACATGGATAATCTCTGATGCTTCGTGCTGTGCCACCAACCTGGAGGTGTGGGTATCTTTGACGAATATTGATACTCCCCCTCCTTTTGTGGTTCGGTCCAAGTTTTGGAGCCGAAAAGCATGGTATGAGGTATAACCTGGTAGTGTTGGGGTGCTCTCGGGAGCCTTGAACCAGGTTTCTGTTACTGCACAGATATCGATGTTCTCCATGCTAAGGAGAGTTTTGAGTGCGTGCATCTTGAGGTTTAGACTTCTGGCATTGAGTAGCATTACACTTAGTTTCTTATCCCTTGTGATACCTATGGAGGTGGGTTTGTCTTTTGAGCCTTGCCTAAAAAAGGCACTATGGGGGTGGCAAGAGCCTTTGCCAATATCCGAAAGCCCAGGGGTGACAGGTGCAAGCCGTCCCTAGCGAAGCATTGTGGCTTGTCGAGCATGTCATCCCAGGCTGACAGGCAACTGGATCCCCTTTGAATGACACCAATACTTAAGCCAGTTGTTGAAATTGATCATCTTGTCTTCATATTGTGGCATCACTCTTGGTGAGGGTAAGATGCTACTCAAGGTCAGGGTCATATCGGCTTGGGTTACATGCTCAGAGAGCTCCTCTATGTCTCTTTTCATGTAGTCCAGGGAGGTACATCTCAGGTCATTCACACTAGCATGGACAATGACTGAGTCATATTTGTACTTGCCTTGGAGTGACCTGAGTGCTTGTGTTATGTGGTGGATCCTAGCGCCCGACAGGCAGCTCACCGTGACCTTCTCCTTGTTCAGCTTGGTGAGCGGGAAGTCAGTGTGCCTGACGATAGAGTCACCTATTACAAATGTATCAGGTGTGTTGTTTAGCCTTAAGGGCTGTGACTGTTCGGCACACTAGCTTTGTGAACTATGTGTTGCACGTGCTTTGTTTTGGGGTAGCGGTTGCTTGGGTGTCTGCTTTGGAGGTCTCTGCTGCTTAGGCAGATTTTTATTTAGAGCCTCAGTATGTTTTGTGTGTTTATGTGTTTGGTTTGCTGTCGTGGTAGGTCTATGTGAGACTGGAATTGTAGTGAGTGTGGTTTTCTTCTCCTCCTGACTGGTTATGCCAGTACTGAGTTGAGACAGCTTAGCCTCCAGTTTGGCTATATGGTTGCATCTCTCACATGTGTTGGTATTTGTTGGGAGGAGGAGAGGGTTGTCTGTGTACATGAGGCAGTTGTAACATTGCCTCAAGATTCCCAGATTCACCAGCTGGACCGGAGAGGAGATTGACAACTGACCTTTGGACATGCTAGAATAGTACTGGGAATTCCTTTATAATTGAATAAAAGGGCCAATGGGGAACAAGGTACTCAAGGGGAGCTTGTGAGGGTGTAGTGCTTTTAATTTTTTAGTACTGACTTATATAATTGCTTTAGTGAGCAAGTGCCAGGCTTTAGAGTAGGAATAGGGTGTTTATAATGAGAACTAGATCAGTTCTAAGGGAAAAAGTGAAGAGCAGACTTTGTGGAGCCGAGAATGGTTTAAACCCAATTAAGCGGAGCTGTCCGATGCTGCGCTATGCGCAAAATCACGCAAAGCCGCGCCATAGCGGGTTTTATATAGGGGGACTTGAAAGAGCTAGAAATTGGCCCAAAATGGCCAATAGACTACCAGATTCTTGTGCTGGGAACACTCCTCCAGGGATAGATAGGCTGCTCTAAGCTCCCCACTGCCACTGTTGAACAAAGAATCCTCCCTTTATCCAAGAAAGGAAATGGGCAACACAGGAACTTTCCAAAAGTCCAGAATACAACAAAGCCTGTATTTGGACTACTCTAGGTCAGGAAAGACGGGAAACAAGGATAATTTTTTTTTTTTTTTCTTTTTTGCAACAAACAGCAGGAAAATGCAATAAATATGTAACACAGGCTAGTGCACTTGAGTGTGTAGCCTCAACAGGTAAATGCAACAAACAGGACAAACTTTAAAAGTGCAGGTGCAAAAACAACTTTAAACAGTTTAAAACAGTTCAAGAAGCAGAAATACTTGCAGTTTAGCTAGATTGGACAGTCACCCAGGTAGTAGCAGAAAAAAAAAACACTTCTATCAGGTTAGCAGTCGCTCTTTTAACCTCTCTGCTGCTAGCACCACTCCGCAGGACCACAAGGAGCTTGGCTGAGTAGTAATAATCGCAAAAACCGTGCCAAAGCGGGTTTTATACAGGGGGACTTGAAAGAGCTAGAAATTGGCCAAAAACAGCCAATAGACTATCAGATTCTTGTGCTGGGAACACTCCTCCAGGGATACATAGGCTGCTCTAAGCTCCCCATTGCCACTGGTGAACAAAGAAGCCTCCCTTTATCCAAGAAAGGAAATGGGCAACACAGGAACTTTCCAAAAGTCCAGAATACAGCAAAGCCTATATTTGGACTACTCTAGATCATTCTTTATAGGGTAGGTGACTTATTTGTTTAATATAGTTTTTTTTCCTCTTTTTCTGTTTTATTGAGTGATCTTAGCTTGACAGATTATAACAGGAAGATGTCGAGTGTAGTTTTTGTTGGGAGAATTGTAGAGAGGTCAAGAATGAGTGGAGTTAGTTATGTAAGTGGCAGAGAATGTAATGCTAATGAATGCATGACTTGATTGGCTAGTTGTTGTCTGTAGACATGCAAGTAATAATAAATGTGATTGATGTGGGAGTGGGTGGGAATGGGTATAGGGGTAGGGGAACAGAGTTAGCCCTAGCGTTGTGGGGTTGCACCATGCTACGCTAAATCAGGTAAGAAGCCAAAAAAAAAAACAATAGTGACTGCACAAGAGGTCAAAAGTTGCTCTGGTTTATGTTTGTCTATTATATTTATTTTCCTGTTAACATTAGTTCCCATTCACTTTCAGTAGGGAGCTAATTCCCGGAAGTCAGGGAGCCCACATACCCTTTCTAGTTGTTAAAAATTGAAATAAAGACAAAGAAAGAAAGAAACTTTACACTTATGGTTGTGCGGGTAGATGAGACTAAGTTGCGCTGTTTCAGAGTGGGAGATATAACCACAATGAGAGCGAGAGCAGGAGATGCAGTGCAATTAACAGAGAAGCCTGACTGCAGTATAGCACTTGGTTCACAGTGTAGGTTATTTTCTTTTTAACAGGCTTTAACTATCAATGTTAAATATCTATTTTCCATTATTTATACCTCACAACCTTGGTTTTCAGTTGTTTAACAGTGTAATAAAAAGTCCAGTTTTTCTACCAGATAAATTAATATGTTGCCTCAATTAATGCAAGTAGTTCTTAAAATAATTTTCTATTTTTTGAAGGTGAATTTTTTTCCATCGGGATTTAGGGGTGGCAATGGGGTCAGCATGTGGGAAAGACTTTTTACCTTCAGTTCTGAGTCCCAAAACAAATAGAACTTGTATGCTAGATTTCTTGATATCATCTGTATTTTTAATTGATTCTCTTGAATAAATACATAGGTTTATGGAATATATCAATAGTACTCCAAGTTTTTTTTTTTTTTTTTTAAGTTTCACAAGTAATATCTCAGAAAAAGAAGGATTATGCCAGAGGGAATTTCAGTCCAGTATTTTTAGAAAGTCCTCATAGTCAAACTCCCAAGGCATTAGGCATTAGGCATTATGGCCACCCAATTAAAAAAAGCCCTGGTTAAACAGCAGAAGGTTAGAATGGTAAGAATGCGATCAGATGAGAGATATTTTCTTAATGAAATGGATGTTCTAGTGGAAAGGTTGACAACCCTGAGGAGTTTATTATGAACTTTTATGAAGTAGTAGTCAGTAAGAGAAGACAGGGTATTTTTCTTCCAGCACTTAGGAATAGCCAACCCTCCAACAAAGAACTGGTGAAAGAAAAAGTTGACTAAAATGTCAAAGATATGGTAATTAATGCCTTATAATACAGATGTGGCTCTCATTAAAAACATTATAAACAATTGGGATGCTTTAATCTGTAATGGACTGGATAAAAATTCAGAAAGGGGATTATTTCAAAAATATTTCTGAATGGAAGGGGTCACAAAGGATTGAAAATTTGTGACCGAATGAGGCACTTTTAAATGCTATATGTGTAACCAGTGCCATTTAAGAGAGATTTGTACATTTGAAGAGTCAGGATATAAACAGCTATGGATACTATACCTGTTGCATAAAAGGAGGTCTAATTAACCCAATGTGCTTCAAATTATGTCAGTAAGACAGAATGGGTGCTCCAGGACCATTTATTCTAGTACAGTTACGATATTAACAACAAAAAGATATCTAATGACCAATTTGGACACATCTACTTGTACCCTAAGCATAATTTTCTGTTCAATGGTACTGAAAAGGTGTATATAAATCTAAGGGGTGGGTGTGTGTAGGGGTGATAGGCTTGCTCTTTTAAAGTTGAAATGACAGATGAGGCTGCAAGCCGAGGGACTGCTAGGGCTAATTGATGTCATCTCCTTAAAGTCATTTAAAGAATAGGGCATTGACTGCCATTTATATTTATGGGAATGATTCAGGTATTTGAAATGACAGCTTAGGAGATGTTATGCAAATTTCATTTCAGTTTATTTTTTTTCAATTCAACATAAATAGTAAATTTGATGTACATTTTAAAAATGTATGCATTTTAAAGAATATACCTATGTTTTAGGTAGAATTTCCTTATATTTATTTTTTTGTGTATACATTATAGGAAAATTTTAGTAATTAAAGTATAAATAATTATATGAAACAGTATAGAAGTCTAGGGTTGATCTGGCTGGTGAGATTTGTTCATGTGATATGAGAGTCAAGTCATAGATCAAGGTGTTTATTATGTGAATAGTTTGTTCTGAGGAAGTCTTAATAATAAAGCACTCAACATTACAATTGTGCATCTGTGTCCTTCAACACAGCAAATCATCTGGTTAGTTTGGTTTATTTTTTTTAATTTGTTGTGACACTGCCACTGTGGTTTTTAGAGAGATGGTGAGAAAGGTATGGTTTTACATGGGTTCATAGGTAGGTACTATGCTATCGGCTCAAGGGCCTAAGTAAGCCTAGCCAACAAGGTTCCCTGGCTTATGCCACCCAAGAAAGTTAATTTCCTGTGCCCCTGTCGAGCAGAGCCACAGAAGTGATTCCCCAGGGTGTATTTCCTATTTTCCATCCACTCATCAAGATTTTTCTTGAAGAGTGCTAATGAGGAACTTTGCTTGACATAGATGGGTAGCATGTTCCAGAGTACAGGAAGTCTCTGGGACAGGAATCTATCCCTCCAGCATGTCCTATTTATTGTGGTGACAAGGTTTAGATCCCTAGAGCGTGTAGCTCGGAGGGATTTGGATTTCTTTAGGTGTAGCATGTCCAACAGCTCTGGGTTTAACATAGCTTTATATGTTAGGCAGAGATGATCTAGATCATTCTAGGCTGCCATATAGCAAAAGCTAGTGCTAGACTATCAGAATAAATCAGTGTGTGGGTGAAGCAGGCATTGAGAAAAAAAACATCCCTGCACAACAGCACTTCAACAACTCCGGATAAACAGACAGTCTAGGATTTGCCTCTTTTCATGGTACAGCTATACATCGGTAGAGCAAATTATCTATGGTGGGCTGTGTATGGGATTGTACAGTTGGATAAAGTGTATTAGCTTGCACTGTAATCTGAGGTGAAGTATAACAAATGTCAATGGCATAGAGTAAATGTACAAGTTTCTAATCCAGCAGAAGCACCCACAGAAACAGATTCTTATATTTAATGCATCTTAAATGTCAGATTACATCAAATTCTACTGACAAATTAAGGAATAAACAAAGTAGACAAACAGAATATCATATCCCATTAGGTTTATAATATTCCAAATCGCCTAAAATGCTTTCTTATTTAACATTTAGAATGACGGGAGGAGTACATTTCATTAATACAAACAGGTCTGCAGCCTCTAGCCCCGCCCTTCATTATTAATGTTTTTATGTTAAATTTTGCTTCTGTTACAATTTAAAATGGCAGGTTTCAGAAGGAAACGGTAAGGATAACAAGCAATAGGCTGTCTCTCACCAATTTACAGCCTGCACTTTTTTAACCCATATCTGCTAAAATGCATTAAATTCAGCAAGACTGGACTCTTGTTTCTAATGCCGTTCAACTGCTCTACATAGCCAAGCCTCTTTAATCTAGTATGTGTCCCTGCCACATGGGAAAAGTCTTGCAAATGACATATCATTAAACCCTTGTCTGAAGTTACACTTTAACAATGCAGTCAATCTTATCTCTACTGCTAATTTGTGACACAGTTTGAACTCTTTCCCACCACAGATTGCTGTCAGTGTTATTACTGATTAAATTAATCTCAGCCCACTGTTTGAGATATGGAGAATGTCTACACGGAGTCTGCTACACCACATCACTTTTTTCTCTTTTAGGTTAAAATCAACAGATTTTCTACTCTACAGAGCAATAATCAAACAAAAAGGCTGAGGGCATCTTACATGTAATATATAAATGGTAAACTGCTACAATGCAAATTTTATAAAGACTGGAGTACACAAGTGAAATTAAAAGAAAATCATTCTGTGTCATGCCAATACTATTTAAGGGAGTTTAATTTAGAGTTATACCTATATTGCCGCTGCAAATTATTTTATTGTTCATTTCTATTCAACACTGATACTTTCTTTTAATAACAGTATTTTTCCTTACTCACTTTACTTTTGTTCATGTTCTTAGCCTGTCTATCTGGTCAAACCACCTTTTGCTCACAGTCCCTCTTGATACAATTCTTCTCGACACAGAGAAGGTGGGCATTAGGGTACAACTACTGCAGTTATTTTTTGTCTGCATTCCCACTGCCCTCCCACTTCCTGCCACAGGGAGTACAGAAGAGTCCATTTACCTATTTTGCTTCCACTAACAATGAAATGAGTCAACCTAAACTCACCTCACATGTCATTTAAGGAAGTGTCACTCAGTTCCACCAGACTGTACCACAGGTCCAAGTGCAAAGAAAAGTAAGAAACCAATGCATCCCTCATTCTTTCCCCAAACGAGGAAGGAAATTATCAAATCCACTTGGTTTCTCACATTCCCACTCTGGAATCATAGATAAACTTACTAAGTTGGGCATTAATCCCTATGTCACCCAATGGGTTGCTAAATGGCTTACTGATAGAACCCACACTGTGAAAGTAGCTGACTCCAAATCCAGCTCCAGACAAGTGACAAGTGGAGTACCTCAGGGTTCAGTCCTGGGGCCGCTCTTGTTTGGCATCTACTTCTCTGAAGTACAGGTCAACACTAAGGGACTCTGGCTAACAAAGTTTGCAGATGACTGCAAACTGGGAGCCATTATTGAATCCCCAAATGATGTGGATACTCTACAAAAGGGCCTTACAGAAACAGATGCTTGGTGCCAGAGCCATGGGCTCAAGCTCAATGCCAAGAAATGTATTGTTATCCCCTTTGGGAAAAAACATGTATCCATGAATTACCATATAGGTGGCAGTACACTAAACACAGAAAGTGTGATAAAAGACTTAGGGACACAGGTGGACAGTGGTCTCACCTTCGATAACCACATCGCCACAACAGTCAGGAAATCCTTCTATGTGGCACACCTCATCACGAAGGGCTTTTCATCCAGAAAAAAGGAGGTCATTGTCCCACTGTACTCATCCCTCATTAGACCCATTATAGAATACAACGCCCCATTTGGTATGTACCTCTCAAGACATCTGCAACAACTGGAAAGGCCTCAGAAATACCTCACTAAAAGAATCACAGGCCTAAAGCAGATGCCCTACGCTGACCGCCTTAAAAAACTCCAGCTATACTCTGTCGCATATCGTCTACTCAGAGGCAATCTCTGCTTAACATACAAGGCCATGTCACACCCAGAGCTGTTGGACATGCTACACTTAAAGAAATCCCAATCCCTCAGAGCTACACGCTCCAGGGATCTAAACCTTGTCATCACAATAAACAAAACATGCTGGACGGATAGGTTCCTGACCCAGAGACTCCCCAGACTCTGGAATAGATTGCCCATACATGTCAAGCAGAGTGCCTCGTTGGACCTCTTCAAGAGGAACCTTGACGATTGGATGGGAGAAAGGAAATTCACCCCAGGGATCACGTCAGTTGCCCTGCTAGACAGGGGTCCAGGAAAGTAAATAATGTGGGAAGAAATAGCCAGGGAATTGTTATGGCTAGGCTTGTATAGGCCCTAGGGCTGATAGCCTAGTACCAACCTATGAACCTATGAACTTCCCCTTGACAAACCTAGCTCCCATGCCACAAATCAAACAAAGTTAACATTGGTACATACACAGACTGTCTTTAGGCTAATGGTTTAGCCACAACAGCATTTGTTTTAAATGTAAAAGGACTAAGCAAAGAGCCCCCACCTTCACAAAATAAAATAGCTCAGTAGGCTGTGGTATGTGGCATTCAAGAATGCAACCATTATGCTGAAGGAATCAGGGGTCTTATTCTTCTGATCTTGTGTATTTCCTAACTTTAAGTCACAACAGAAGAGATTCCCCATTTATGTGCAAGTGAGGAGGATGGGCTGTGTCTAGACATGTCACATCATCATCATGCTGTTCTGTGCCACTCCCTGGTATGTACCTCCCTAAATGTCCAGTTTCTAGAACTTTCTTACACTCACCAGAACCCAAAACTACCACCCAAAATGCCCAGTTTTGTGACTCTTGACAAATTCACAAGAACCCTACCACTACCGATAAATGTAATGCACATTTAGAAATTCAAGTGCACTCCCAAACCTATGTCAGTTCTCCTGGAAAATATACTTTTCCCTGATCTGTCAGGTGACCGTAATTATAATGAATAAGTTGTAAATGAATACATGCTTTATTATTGTGACTATCGCAAGGAACATAAAATAAAAACTTTTGAGGCTCCAGTTACCACTTAACACCTCTTCTGTGTTGCCGACACCATTCTCATTCTTTCCTATATACAATCTCATTTTTTTTCCTTTATTCTTTTGCTAACCAAGGCCCAGTAGGAAGCTTCTGTTTGAGGTGGCCCAAAATCTTTGCCTTGGTTTCTTCTAATGGGTAGCCTTAGAGCTCTAGTAAAATGACAATCAAGAGAAGCACAGTATGCAAATACATATGAGGGAATCAAACCTAGGACTATGGAGCAACTCACAGATGTAACCTTCTTATGCTGTATTTTCAGAATGGTCATCCATCTTATTCTGTTGTAAAGAACCATTAATTTTGTGAGCTAATTTGCTGCAAGGACTGTCATATTGCCAGACAGAATTTGCAATGGATTTCTCAGAGATATGAAAAACAGCGCGTTATCATTTCATATGAAACAAGTAACCAGAATGTGCAACAGAGGTAACTGTCTAGTTTTTTTTTAATTATGATGACTCGTTTAATAACAAAGTAAGCCCCGCTAGACAAAAAGTTCCTGTGCACAGTGGTATAGTGACATGTGAACTTTATAAAGCAATACTGCCAAGTGCCTCAAATATGATTGCTGAAAAATCAGAATACTGTGCAAGTTAATTTCATGGGACTTCAGTCCTACAGGACACAGTTCACTGACTGTTTCTCATTAACCTGAAGGCTATGTGGCTAAAGGAAACATGCATAAGCATATTTGCTCTCTCTTTGCACGCATTCTATTGTGAGCAAATCTCTCAATATTTTAGCACAAGAATTCTAAACAAGTCCAAAAATACTGAGGGATACAAAGTCCCAAAATCAGGAACAGATTTTAAATATTGTCCTTAAATGCTTTGAATGCTGCTAGAATAACATGTTTCACATTAGTAGGTGTTCTTCTGAAGGATATGAAGTTTGAAACTTGAATGTCTGTCATTATTTGGAGACTTCGATTTTCAGTCATTTGCAGGAAAACAAGTTTTATGAGGAATGAACCAATATGTGAGGCAAAATATCAGGACATTCTACAAAAATTAGGACAGCAGAGAGATACAACTGCTAGCTCTATATTTCTCAGAGCTTCATTTTGCTTTATACTTTTCTGTTTAGAGCACCTCATCTTTACTGACAATTCCTTATTTTCTGTCTGTCTCAAGAATAATGCAGCAGGAGGCTATTTTGCATCCAGAGAAAGTATTTTGAACTTCTGAAATAATCAACCTAAAGGGCAAGAAGAAGTGCATGAACTCTGCCTCCACTGCTACTGCCGACTCATTTTTTCAAAACGGGCTACTGGGCAAGCTGTTGCCAGTGTAAGATATGATAAAACTAGTCAAAGGATGCCGAACTACAGAAATGTACTTTGCTGCTGCCTTGGTGCACAGAGAAAGGTGCAGTTCACCAGTTTGTATATGTGCATGAATAAACTAATCTTAGTTAAGTATTTACAGGTTCGTCTTAGTTAAGTATTTACAGGTTCGTCTCACAAACACACTGAACAGTATAAATAGTGGAGGAACTATGGAGGAAAAGACAAAAACGAAAATACAGAGGCTTGCTATTAAAATGACTAGGACACCAGTAAGACCTCATGTGGAATACGATGACCAGCTCTTGGGGTGTATAACTTCACAGGAGTCATAGCACTTAATAACCGCAAAGCCTTAGTAAATCATACACAGAACATCCTCAATGTGCTCGTCTTGGAAACCTGCAGAGATGAAGGCACATGAACAGCACTAATACCTGAAAAGCATGACAGGCATACAAGAAGGCACAACGATGTTTATGAAAAAAAGAGAAGTGGCATTAAGGAGCAGAGTAAGGAATGATGTGCGTAAGCGTGCTTTTACAGAAAGGGCGGTTGATAAACAGATCACAAACTCATCTTATTTTGTTCAGTGGCTTAGCAGGGTAGCAACACTACTTCCAAGGCTGGATGATCACAAACTGTAGATTCTATTCACACTCAAGGTGCTTGTATTTATTTTCCATTGCTGACACTGCACTGCTGCATAAGGGAGGTGCAGTATTCCTGTGCATGCCATCTTTTGGATAATTCTTAAAACAGAGCTCCTATATGTCTGAGTTGGTGGTAGCTGACATGGATGTAAAAGATCCCATAATACTTCTTAAAAAGAGAAGGGGAGTTTCAGCAGTGCTCTGGTCAAATTTTCCCTAGTGCGTATGAATATCACCTTGGGTTTCCTTAGAAAAGAAGTCACTGGTCTAGTGAGACCAACCTGGCCATCAAAGGTAAAAGAAAACAGAAACTGAGAAGAGCTGTAGTGAAAGATCCACCTTAAGGTACTTCGGTGTGTACAGATAGGCATAAAAGAAAAATTCTTGCCTACAAACAGCCTGGAAACCATAGAAGCATCATCACATATAACATTATATAGACAAAACAAGCTCTTGTGACCCTCCTTTGTTAACTTGTGTATCTTCCATTTGCACCATTTCCTCGTCTAAAATTTCTTTAAAGAAAGTGTTGTTGACTTTTAACTTCCAAATGTCTGTCCTTACAGGTCAAGTGACAAACAGTAAACTGTACCAGCAGAGATCCTGGCATGCTTCTCACAGAATAACTGTGCCAAAATCTGACTGGACCTGTCAAAATAGCCTCTTACATGCTATCTGCCAATCCACAATGGAGTCAAATACACCAGCCAGGTTTCTAAAGCATGCCAGCCAAGGTATACTAAAAACTATATGCCATTCAAAAGCTGAGCAGGACAGACCACACTTCCTTATTCTCGGAGCTATGTAGCCCATCCTGTGCAATCCAAAGGTGCTCCTTGGCAAGCTGAGAGTTTAAAAACCCAACAGATCCAGGGCAGGGTTTGTAAGAGGTCTCTTCCCATTGATACATGACATTGTGTATCTAATATGGGGAGGAATCCATAGAGCTTTTTACAAGTTGTCCAAACTACCTCAAATGACCACCACTCAATATGGAGGACCATGGCTGTACTCCAAAGTCCCTCCTCACAGATTGCTGAACTCCTCACTCTGTTGCACTGAAATCTGATACCCTGTGAAGGTACTCTAGTTCTACTGTTGTATCTATGATCTCATCCTTTTGGTCACTGTCCAACGTTCATCACCATAGATGTGGATGAGGACACAAGGTAACTGGCAAACTGAGCGCTTCATTCTGCAACTTAGGTGTCATTTTACTACCACTTTCCATTAAAACACTTCTAGTACTGATGCCGATGTGCCCATCTACTGGTCAGTCTCCCGATCCCTCTATCATGAATAAGATGTAAAATATTTGAATTCTCTTTCCCCTTCACCTACAGACAGAGATCCACAATTTTGCTAAAAAAGAACCACGTCGACTAATGTGAAAGTGATGCTTTTCATCCAATACATTTTACATTCATCACCTGTTTGCTCACTGGACTTGAGGAATCTGGGATGACCTTGGAGTAAAGCTTCTGCACCTCCATATTCAGAACAGCCAGTTGATATACTCTGGCTGGCTTGGGAGACACCCTCTGAGTCCTGCCCAAGGAAAATGCTCCAGGCATAGCCCAATGAGGAGACCACATGGCAGCGTGATGGAGATCAGAGTTGCTTAAGGCTAACAGGACAACATAAATAACAAAGATGCAGGCTTCATATTTACAGACTTACTACTCTCCATACCTTGACTGCAACTTGATATCCTGTCCTTGAAAAATCACAAATAGGAGGGAAACAGGAAATATCCCTGGCACAAATGTACATTAGCTCTGAACATATAAAATGGTGTTAGGAATGCACACAACACAAACTCCTCAAATACAGGGACTGTATGGCAAACTCATAGAGCTTAAGCAGAGGCTGTATGAATCCAATCATTTTTCTATTTGTGTTTGTTTACTGGGGTAAACGTCTGATCAGGAATGACCAATTTCAATTTTGGTCTAGCATATCATGTGTATGATTCCCTACTTTTTGAGGTATTCTATAAATCACATTAAACTTAATGTAGTGCATGGATCACTACAATTAAGCTCTAAGAACAAGAAAAATGCAAGTTCGTTAAAGCACTTTTCTGATGTCAGAAAGGTGCTTAGTAAGCTTTTGTTACGCAGCCCAGAGTGCTTTTCACATTGGGTCATGCTTTGGGAATTGACCAAGTGAAAGAACAAGCAGTTGGGTACTTCACCTATAAACAAAAAGTGCATAAGAAGGAAATGCCTAACATCTTCTACAAATTTTTCAAAGGGACACACTAGCTCTCAAAAAAGAGATACTAGACAGAAACTGTTTTTTACCAGCTTTCAAAGGATTTGGAAACCTGAAGACCACTTCATGCTCTTACATTTTCCCCTCTGTTACTGATGGTACACAGAGCAGATAAAGCTTCATGTTCGACAAGCATTATGATCAGGTCTCTGATCATAACCCTATATTGTGTGTTCTCAATATGGATGGCACGATTCACCTCTTGGGCTTCACTGTTCAGGTATATTTTTTGTCATCCATGTCTTGGACACATAATAAACAAATCTGAGCCTAATCCTCTGTTGCGTGCACTTTTGTCATTGTTATGCATCACTTTCTCACACTGCCTGTATTATTGCAATATTTTTTCCTTGCATATTTACCTTTGTTGCATCAAAATGTGGTCACTTATTGTCAAGACCCAGCCTTTAAACAGCAAAAACAAGTCAGTGTTCTAGGTTTGGTATACTC